>NC_082625.1:5758504-6058504 GCF_030936135.1 Gavia stellata
TATCTACACTCAAGCTGGGGTGTGGTCCCTTTCCAGGGGGAGCGGGAGACTGGAGAGCAGGAAAAGCTCCAGAGGATCCAGCCCAACATGCTGCTGCTTCAGCATCTCCCCCATTTGGCCAAGGAGGAAGTACGATGGTCTAAGCGGATAACCGCTCAACCTCCTCAAATACAAGCAGTGATGCTTCAGGGCTCATTTCAAATGGGGCCGGAGCAAGAAGTTGGGTGTAACAGGAGTGCGATGCTCTGCAGATGACAATAGCGCTAGGAGAGCACGCGATTCAGTTATATTTCAGGAAATATATTTCAGACAATGGGAAGCAAAAAAGCAACAAACCCAACAAAAACCTCTTGGCGGTCACAGAGGAGATGAAATTCTTCTCCATCAGAAGTGCTGAGGTTATCGCACCAATCGGTCTCAGCAAACTGGGGATCTCCTGGTGCAAAATGGGTCTTGTCAACGTGGCGTTTTGAACCGTCTGCGATGCAACCCCCCAGCCCAACAGCTTCGACCTGTGCTTGCAAAGCCAGAGTGGCACGGAAGATTCACTTCTTGTTCTTTTGTTTTAAATCGTGCTCTCTACTGCCCAAGTTTCACATCACGAACAGAATCACAGGACTGCAGCAAAGGTCTGAAATCCTGCTCCCTCCGTGCAAGCTGCATGGCACAATCCCATCTCAAACAGGAGGAGGGGAAGCGAGCGGAGCAGGAATCCCTCACCGGCGCAGAGCGGCTCCCCTCCATCACCCACCTGGGTCGTGCATCCCTCAGCCAAGGGGCTGTCACCTACGTGGGCAGGCACCGTGCGCGATGGGCGACGTGAACCCCCGTCACTCCCTCCAGCTCTTTGGGACTGCACCAGCACGCGGCTCGGTGGACCACCGCTCGCTCAGACTCCCCATCAGTTTTTGTGCTGAAAATGAGTTCTTTGGCCTAAGAGAACACAATTTTACGATCGCTCAACAAAAAGCCCCGCAACAGCCAGGGGAGCAGGAGATATGGCACTGAGTGAGCATTTGGCTAACGAACTTTCAGGGCATGAGCTGGAGCAGCAACTCAGGACCACAGAGGAACCCGAAGGGGCAAAGGCTGCTCCAGGTTGAACACTGGAAATCACTGGGAACACAACATGGCCAAGAGGGAGACTACGCTCTCCCTGTCACGGCCGCGACCGCTTTCCTACTGCGCTAATCTCTTTTCTGCACTTTGTCACAATTCCAGAGCAGGAGATTATCTTTAATTTTGTGATAATTACCACAAGCCGCTTTCGTTCCCAGCTTTTAAGTGTCTGCTGCTGTACACATACCAAATGTGGAATCAACACCAACCGCCTGCGCAAAGGAAAAGTACCAGAGGCGAGGAACTGCGGATCTCCAGGAGAAATGATGCTTCAGGTGGACAAGAGCATCACCAGCAAAACCTCCTTCCTCAACCCCCCTGCAAAAAAAACCCAGCTTTATAAAATCAACTTGTCTAGGCAGAAAATGAAAAAATCTTCCACTGGCTACTCAGCGCGCGGCACTCGGCTGCGCTCATCTCAAACAAGCTGACAGATGGCCTTGCGAAAACTGATTTCACTCCACCTTCAGGGGTTATACAGCCACGAGAGACAGTACTCGGGTTTGCGGGGAGCAGGAGTTCTGCTGTGGGAAGTTTCAACACTTAACAAGCTAATTGAAATGATTCTTATCGGATTTGGTGCAGCTTAGCGAGGGTGTATTCAGAAACATGACGAGCGGCTCTGGGAGGGGAACCCCGGGATGAAACCCCAGCTTTCTGCTCTGCCTCCAGCTCGTGCCTGGGTTTTGTAGTGTGTTTCATGCACGCTTGACCTGCTGCCTTCAGTTCCTCTTCTCATCCGCACATGGCTTTTTGAGTCAACCCTATCCCAACGCCTGAGCTCCTCCGGAGCCTCTGAAATGAATGCCTTGCTTGTAGGGTTCAGCAATTCTTATCTCTGATTTATCATCTATTTTTTTCCATATGCCTCTATTCACAACCACAACCGCCTTGTCCATCCCCGTCACGATGATGACACCCCGCAGGACAGGGATGAATTTACTCCCAGAAACCCTTTGCACATTTATTGTCCGACATAGAAAAGGACTCTCAAGTTTTAGCTCTACCGCACCAAAGGAGCGCAAACCTACACAAGATGAGATAACCCATTTCTCCTCTTATGCAATATATTGCGTCAATAAATTGGTGTTCAGACCTTTTTAAGCCCCTCACCCCCATTTACATATGCTTGACCACTTGCTCCCAGTGAGCCAAGGACAACACGGGTGGGCAGGAGGGCTCCTGCTCACGAAGGAAACCCTCATCGTTATCAGGTTCGTTGGCCTCATCGGTGCATCTGACCTCACAAACTGGTGCGGGGTTGGATCAGAGCAGCTCCCTCGGCTTCTCCAGCCCACAGCCTCTCTAGATGCTGTCATCAGGGAAATGCAAGTGATATCAGAAGCTATGAAGTTAAAAAAAAAATCATGAAATCTTTGGGCTTAAAAGCAAACTTCATGAAAACCAGAAAATATTGACCTTGCTGTCCACAACTTAGAATGAGTTTAACTTAAAAACATGGGTTTCAAGTTTCATTTATGTGCAGAGAATAAATTTTTTTTTTTTCTTGATTAGATTTTAAAAGTCACTCGGATCTCTCAAAACCAGCTAAGGCAAGTGGACCAGCAAAACCCCTTCATTATGAACCTGGAAAGAGCCATGAGAGCCTTCTATCCACTGAAAAGGAATTTCTTAAGACAGTTTACAGACATCCAGCAGAAGCCTCGTTTAAGACCCAGTAAAGAAGCCTTTATAAGACAGATGTATACACATACATATATATATTTATAAATTATAAGTATTTGATACTTTATGATGCTCTAGAGAAGTCAAACCAAATTTCAATAACTGGTACGTTTATCTGAACTCCTTTCTCCAGAGATGGTGCTGCATCTTTAATAAAAGCTTCACTTTAATAAAGCGTTTACCAGGAGCTATACAATGTGACTGCAACTAAAAATATGTTAGAATATAAACACCACGTAAGCTTTTCAGCTGGAGGCTGTACCAACATGACCCCTCCAAAAATGCAACGCACTGGAGACTTGCAATTTGCCACCCTCTCTCAATCGGGGCGGTAGCAATTGCAATCAAACACGGCTAGTTTTCAAAGTACAGCTCTCCAAAAGCACTGGGCTATATTTAGAGATATATTTATATTTATAAATATATTTATATTTGTTGTTGTTGATTTTTTTTTTTTTGTTCTTTGTTTTAAACTATTGAGCTGACAGCAGCCTTTGCAAAATTGACATTTAATACTAACCCAGAGTAATCGTGTGGAAAGCTGTGAAATTCTGACAAGTCGCACCCACCAAAGGAGGTCTGGATCTAATTTTACACTTATTTGATTGAGAACAAGACAACGTGACACACCTGAGCAACCCATGTAGACGATAAGAGGAGGTGAAGACTGCAACCAGGATGCTACCATTTATTGTTCGATCGGACGACTCTAAATGCAGCCCCGTCTGGTCAATGCATCATGTGCACAAGCGTTAAGAAACGGAGTGCTAAGGCACGAGCTGCGCAAGTTAAAGGCTATACTCACATAGCAGATGCGTTGCAGTCGAAATACAGAGAGAAAGGCTGGAAATGAAACGCATCCATCAAAAGAGACAGCTGTTACTTCCCATAAGGGACTGATGATAAAAAAGAAATTAAAATTAAGGGGGGCAATTCAGAGAAGATGCCAGAAAACACATCTCAGCTGAGAAGCAGCATCTGAACCAGCGCAGGCAGCCAGCCCGGGGCTTCCCGAGGAGCCGGCGCGAGCGCCAGGCCATATCAAAACGGAAAGGCAGAAAGCAACCTCCGAATTTCTTCTCGCACGCGAAACGTGCGGTTCAGCTCCCAGCACGCAGGCTGGGCAGCCCAGGGCAGTCGGGAGAGAGCGGGAGACGCAACAGGGAGCAGAAGCTGGACTCTCTGCAACCTCCTGGAGAAGGCATCCAGGATAATCTACTTCCGATCATTAAACACATTTTCCTCCGATAAAACAACACAATTTGATTAGGATGAAAAGCATCAATAAGTCACAATACTAAATAAAAAGTTTGAGGTTTTCTCCCCCTTAAATGCGGCATCTCTCAGCAGAAAAAGCTGTAGCCAACTGCTCTGCACCCAGGGCAGACAGCTGCTTCCGCCCCTGGAGCGCTTATAGAAATAATAGGGAAATAAAGCCATCCGAGAGAAATTCTGCTTGCTATATAGAATCTACATATAGCTTTGATATCAAAATGTATCAGTTTTTCCATGGAGCACTTGCTGACTGAACGAACGATTTTTGGGATCGTCTACACAAAACTCACGCTGGTTGAACACAAACAGCCTAAAGGGCTACAAAGATGATTAGGGGACAGGAACGTCTTTCGTATGAGGACAGGCTGAGGGACTTGGGTCTTTTTGGTCTGGAGAAGAGAAGACTGAGGAGGGATCTTATTAATGCTTATAAATACTTCAGGGGTGGGTGCCAGGAGGATGGGGCCAGTCTTTTTTCAGTGGTGCCCAGTGACAGGACGAGAGGTAACGGGCACAAACTTGGTCCTAGGAAGTTCCATCTAAACATGAGGAGGAACTTCTTTCCTTTGAGGGTGGCAGAGCATTGGAACAGGCTGCCCAGAGAGGTTGTGGAGTCTCCTTCTCTGGAGATATTCAAAACTCACCTGGACACATTCCTGTGCAATCTGCTCTGGGTGAACCTGCTCTGGTGGGGGGGTTGGACGAGATGATCTCCAGAGGTCCCTTCCAACCCCTGTCACCCTGTGATTCTGTAAAGTCTCTCTCTCCACCGGTCAGCCCCATCCAGCCGGCTACCCAGCTGAGGCTTGCTCCATCCCCGGCTCGCTCCATCCCCGGCTCGCTCCATCCCCACGGGCAAGCCCAGCAAGGGGGAGGAGACACCCTGCTCCCACACACCTGCGGCACAGGTAGCTCCACATTCCTCAGGACAGTTTAGTCCCCATCCAAAGTCCAGCAGTTATTTGCAGACAGATAGAAATGCTGGCAGCACTGGGCAGTATTCAAACTGGGCTACCAGGAGCAGCCAGAGATAAAGTAATCCCATTTAATTCCACCTTGGCCGCCCTGCTCTCCTCCCCGTCCTCGGCTCCCGCTCGCTGCCCACACCAGCTCTGTGCCTCATTTTGCCGTTTCAGGCACGCAGGAACCACCTCCACTTTGTGGAGAGAAGATGACATTTGCAAACCATGATCTGCTGCACCAACTTTATGTGCTGTGCTCTTTTCCCATGCCCTTTGTCTTGTTTATTTGAGCATAAACTCGTTAGGGAAAGGAACAGCATGCCTTGTACAAATTAAGGGAAAGAGCTTAATGTACTGGCTAGGTAGGACGGGGCCTCGGGGCACTGCTGCGATACCTACTCCATAGCAGTGACACAGCTCGCTCCCTCCTTCCCACCCCAGGCAGTTTCCATCTACCAGCTCTTCAATTAACCCGGGACAGCTCTTCAATTAACCCGGGATGGGCGGGCGGCAGAAGCCCCCCAGCCTGCCCCGAGCCCCACGCCCAGTCCGGCCCCCGCCACCCCCTCCAGGTTTCTGCTTGAGGGTTTTGAACCCCAAAGCCCAGAATCGCTCCCGCTGCTCCCCTGCCAGCGCTCCCCCAGGGATGAAGCAATTTCAGCCCCGTATTACCCAGCCCAGCTAGGGCCACGCAAAGCGTCCAGCTCACGGAGCATCACCACTGCAAGGGGCTGCCGCAAAGCGATGATCCTGCACTAAAGGCACCTACCAGCCTATTTTATTTTTGGTTTTATGCAGAAACTCTTTCTGCCTCAGAAATAAATCTGTTTATCCCAGCTCAGGAGGCAGGGCAGAAGCTGAAGATGCAGGCGGGGAGTTAACGCTGCAGGTGCGGGACCGCATCCTGGGTGCAGCCCTCCTCGGGGAGCCAGGACATACCATGCTAAAACGTTTCCTTGACAACTCACCAGAAAAGCGCTTACAGCACGGAAGCCCAATTACAGTGGGGAACGAGCAGGACAAGACCAGGGAAATGAAATTTAAAAAGAACTGATTTGTTTTCTTG
The DNA here is from genome assembly GCF_030936135.1 of Gavia stellata. Lineage (NCBI taxonomy): Eukaryota > Metazoa > Chordata > Aves > Gaviiformes > Gaviidae > Gavia > Gavia stellata. The sequence goes on from NC_082625.1 coordinate 5,764,613, forward strand.
TCTTGGATCAGCTGCCTGTAGAAAAAAGGACAATTTCGGAGAGCCTAGCCCGAACCATGTGACACAGCTGATAAAAAAGCAAAACAAAAATCTCATCAAGAGGAGCACACAATAGCTGACACCCAGTAGCGGAAAAGACTGCAGCCGTTCGGCTCCACGTTCAACTCTGTAATTATGCAATCCAGCGGGATGTTCAGGCGAACATCTGCTAGACGGGAAAGGTGCAGTCTTATCTGGACACAGTGTTCCTGCTCCCTTCCGCGGTTACAGGAGGTTTGCGGAGTGGAACAACACACGCTCCCCGGCACGTCCAGAGCGGCCAAGCGCTCTCCACGCTGCCCACATGGGCAGCGGAGGCAGAAGGGTGAGATGCTCCCAAGGTCGGGGACACTGGCAGTGGCGTTCGGGACGCCAGCCTCTTCCTAGCCTCTGGCTTCTTCCTTTATTACAACCTACAAGTCCAAATCTGTCTACCAGAGTTCACAGCAAAGCTTGATTAGGATTAATTAGAGACAGCAAACATCGCGCAGCAGGAAGTGGAACCTCACCAGGACAGAGCCAGCTCTCCACACCTGGGACGACATCCAGGCACAGCGGCACCACATGAAAACCACGACGCCAATTTAAAGCGAGGCCATAAAAGGCTGAAGGACTTTGAAGTCACATTCCTCACAATCATCCAGAAGAACTAGAGCAACATCCAGTTGCCCCCTTACCTTTGCTCAGGGGTAAGATAAGCTTCGCATCCCTTACTAGAGGGTCCCAACCCACTGACACTGCTCACTGGAGCATCTCCTGGCTGCTGGGAGAGCTGTAGTTCAGCAGGGAGAAGACTGAGAACCTCCTGTTGCCTTTCCAGTCTCCTTGCAAAAACATCGGGGACCTGAATGTAGCACATGACCCCAGGTAGCCCTTGGGACTCTCTCTATGCATTCAGATGGAGTTTTCAGCTGCCACAAGGCCCCAGAGAGCCGTTTCCCAGCACCAGGTCAGGGAAGCACAAGACAGCTTTGCAAAGGCTTAGTTCAGAATTCACTTCCCTCCTTTGTTTTCTGAGCATCGCTCTCTCCCTGCCTACAGGCTCCTGCCTAGAAGCGGGATTCAGCACTTTTAACTCTGTGCAGGGAAAGGATGCTCAGCTGCATCCTCAATCACACACCTCAGCACCTCCGAGAGGGATTAGCGCTGCTGGAGATTCTTCTCCACCATCCCACCTTTGCCAGCTCCCTTTGCAACTCACCGTCTCCGTGAGGATACCCGCAAGGCTGGTACCAGGCATGGGACAAAGGATCAGTGGCTGGAAAAAGCCATTTCACCGTAGCCAATCCCAAAACTTCTTAAGCGGATAAATAGCACAGGATATTGTTACTGAGCGGGCAAAACCCATTTAACTAGAGAGCAGGAGGATGCCTTTGCACATCAGCTTGGTTCTCTTTACAATACTGCTTCTCCGGGTATCCCTCCGAAGGGTCTCAACCTGTCTTGGGAGAGCACTGCCAAGTCAAAGAAATCATTCAAGCTTCTTGTAGGAACAGCATAGCAGATACAAAGAGCACCGGATTGCAGGGTGTATGAGACAGTGACAAACTATCCCCCCTGTTTTCTCTCAGCTCTTTCTCACAGAGGGTTCTGCAGCTAAACAAAACCCCTCTGATGCAGGAGGGATGGGTCAGGTGGTTTATCGCTTCCACCATTTCAAAGTGTCTTCCTATAGGTGTTACTTGACAGGGAGCTTACTCCTCTTGCTCATTCACCATCGGGAATTATTCTCAGACTAAATTACATTGAAATAGAAGAATACAACTCAAGAAAGATATCCGCCTCCCCAAATTTTCCATTTTCTGACCTTCTAAAAGATGTGTTGAAGTCCAGTTACTACAGTCACAGCAGGTAAAGGAATCTACCTGAAGTTTCACAATAACCACCTACCACAACACCAGGATATATAGAAGTTACCACAGTAAGCAGAGCTTTAAACCTGTGGGAGCTCAGCACCCCAACCAACAGCAAACTCCAAAGGGAGAACAGTTGTTTTGTCTGCAGGCCACCCTTCAAAAGTCATCTTGAAGATGCACCTGGGCTTTTAATGAGTGGGGTATTTCCTGATTTACTCCGTAGCCAAAGCTGCTCGGCTAAATCCTCTAAGATTTAATTCCGCTCTTGCTAATGTCGCTTGACAGAGATTTTCTGGGGGTGCTCAAATACTGAAGTCTTGAAAGGGGATTTCAGAATGGGGTCGCGTACAACATGCGTCACTGTAGGTAAAGTCCTTTTGCTAGGCTGCTCGCATCAGGTTGAGTAAACTCTCCTTCACGGAACACTTCAGGTTGCCACTGACAACACCGCAACATGCACACGTATGTACAGATTTGCATTGCGTCGCTGAGGACAAGGTCTGGGTGGGAGAGGAGGTGGGGGACATCTGTAGCTTCTACCTGTTTCAAAAACAAATGTCAAGGTAAAAGCATCAGGTTGAATTTCTGGGCCTGTTTTTGGAGCATGGGTTTGTGATGCAGCCCCTCAAAGAGCGCGCTCTTGACGCAATTCAGACGTTGTTTTCAAGTCAACCAGGTCCCACTAAAAACATGCCGTCAAAAAGACACGATAGGAAAAGCGGACCAGCGATAGATCATTGTTCGAGAGATCTACTTCTAAATAAACCTAAGCTTTTGCTGCCGTAACAACCAGGAATTCAAGCTCTCCAGCTGCCCGCATGTCTCATCTGAGCTCGTTAGGCACCAAGCTATCAGAGATTTCTTGGCCTCATTCAAAATTAAGTACCCCGACTCACATGTGGCAGAAGGCCAGCTCTGGCTGGCGCTTTGCTACTTCCCATCAGTGCGTCCTCTGCCCTCGTCACAGCGCCCTGCCACCCGCGCTGCCCGCGCCCTCTTCCCGCACGGGCAACGCGGATTTCGCACAACCCATCCAAACCCTATGGCAAGCCACAGGGAGGGCTAGCCAGGTCTTGAGGAGCAAACTCTGCTTAATCCATCCGAGCTACCTCAAATCCTTTCCTCCAGATGGATCCTATCCCTCCCTAGACGTGCCAACACCTCCTCTCCCTGCCAGATTGAGGGGGCTGGTACCCAGGAGGGTACCCCAAGCCTCCAATCTTCCTCTCCTCCATCAGGGCTCCGTCAGCAAACGTCCCCTGCAGCAGCGGCAGCTCTAGACAGACCATGTACCTGTACTGTGAGACTGAGGAAGGACCTCTAGGGCAAAAGCTACTGCCACAGGGTGTGGGGGGCTGTAGGTTAAGAATAAATTTAAGTTATTGCTCACCATCATGTTCTTTTCCCACCAGCCTTGTTAAGGCTGCTTCTGTTCTCTGTGACTGGAGTGTTTCGGTCGGGTGCTCCTGCTCTGCTCTAACAACGGCACCTGAACAGATGGAACAAAACAAGCCACAGCAGAACAAGCTCAAAAGATGAAGTGTGCTGCCAAAAATTGTAACTCAAAGTTTCGGTAAGTAGTCTCTTCTCTCCCTGGGATCCTGGCTGTAGCACGGCAGCTAGTGACTCAGCTACCAGCTGAAAATAAGTTACCAAAAAAAAAAAGAAATTTTTAAAAAGACTTCTAGAGCTCTTAGTAGGAAATACAAAGAGGTGAGACACACATAGATGGCAGGAAGAGATAACCTGGTGCCTATGCTGGGCTACAAGGCTGTTTCAGTTGCATTACGCTGATGATCAAGGACAGCCTCCTCCAATACAGGTAACTGGCAGCTGAAGGACAGGCTCTTTCTGGCACAGATCTGCAGCTTGCTCAAAAGCTAGGTCAGTAAAGCAGCTTCTCCAGCCCAGCCTGGAGGATTTGCACTTGGAGGCTGAGCCAGGCATTTATCACTTCTATTTAACCAAGCGCAGCTACGTCCATCTATTTACTCATTTGGGAACAAGCTCTGCTCCAGACCCGGTACAGGTACGTGTCCAAACTAAAGATGCGAAAGAACAAAGAGCAAAATGCAAACGAGCACTCGGGCTCCCAAAGTTCTGCGCGGGCAGAACTGAGGCACTGCTTATCCCCAGACTCCCAAAGGCACCCCGGGTGCTGAGGACACTTCAGATTTCTGGCACTATTTTCCCAGAGGCTGCCACACACGTTCACAGCCGGTTCAGCCACACGCCTCTCTGCAAGCAGCGGCACAGTTTGGGATTCAGAAGAACACAGACCACAGTCACTGCCGCGATGTACGCCAGGCAAGTGTGGCGCTTACCCTTTGTATCCTGCACTTACACCGCTTGCACGGGATATAGGAGTGGTCAAGGTCTTTCTGAAGTGATTTTGTGGTTCCTAGAATGTGTTTGACAGCAGGCTGTTATTAGGTGAAAGAAAATAAGTTACCGTGGAGCTGAACCCCAGCCAGCTGGGTCAGCCCTTTTCCCAGCTTTCCAGAGCCCCCAGCTCTTGGGCTGTGGGTTTCAGAGCAGCCCTGCTTTAGTGAAAGACATTCAATTAAATACAGAAAGCTACAACTGAAAAACATCGGGCTGGAAAGACAAGTGACTATCTCAGGAAGAGCCCGGTCTGGCTGGCCATGCGGCTAGTACACGTGCATCGATGTAACTGTGTAAGCTCGAGGTGCAACGGGGAACAACTCCTGGTCACACAGGTCCTAAAACAGAGTCCTGAACCAAGAACAACTTAACTCGAATAAAGCCCTGAGAAGGGCTCACAACACCACAGAATCACTACAGGTGACCTGTAAGATCATCAAGTCCAACCATCACCCCAACCCCACCATGCCCATTAAACCATGTCCCGCAGTGCCACGTCCACACGGTCCTTGAACACCTCCAGTGATGGTGACCTGATGCAAAGAAAAACTGGGGATGCCCTATGAAGCATAGGGGTAGAATAAAGTAATTCAAGACAGTAGCATTGAGTCAACTTCAGTCTAGCATTTCTGAACTACATAAAAGAATCTCACAGGATCTTTAATACTGTTTGCTAAGACTTTAATAAACCCAGAAATGAAGTAGTTCCCCTGAACCATAACACTACAAGGCTGGATCAGCCAAACACACACTGCCACCGACTTGTGAAGGAGCGGGGGACAGCACAATCTCCTCCTGCGTTTGGAGAGAAACAGAAACCACAGCCATAGACGCCAACATCATATGTTCACTCTGAAAAGCATCTCCAGGACGACAACCCAGCCTCTCGCTCAGGTTTCCCCTCCCAACTCAGCTGGTAGCTGCTGGCTCTCTGTTCTATGATGGTGGCGTGCGTGGTGGGGTAGGAGGAAGAGAGACAGAAGCATGCAGTAACGCTGGCCAACAGCTACGCAAACAGCCCTCGACGGGTAATATAAGATACACAGGGCTGACACGGGCAGTCCCATGGCTTAAACTCTGCATTTCCTGGCTCCCAACCCAGTAATCTTGGAAGACCATCAGGCCAGATGGCTCAAGCCTATCGATCGGTGCCCACCAAGCAGTGGGACTCCTCCGGCCTCACCGGTGAGGCCGGGGAGATTTTAACGGGCGAGTTATTTTTACAAAGCACAGCAAAACGGAAGTTAGAAGGCTTAGAGCAGCCAGGTGCTGATGGCGTTCCATGGGAAGAGAAAAAGGCAGGTCTGATGAAGCAGAACCATCCCACGGATACCGCAATGCCACTTAAGGATGGTCCTGACCAACCTCTGAAGTTCTGGATGGGGCAATACTTCTTGCCTTCTCCTTCTTCAAAACAGATGCTCCAGTTTTGCCAGAACTTAAAGGCCAGCTATAAGGCAAAGGATGTTCGGAGACCGTTATCTTGGCAAGTCAAAGCAATCAAAAGCAGGAGCTCTAAAAGAAAACATTACGTAACAGGCAGCAGTTGCCACTTCTGCCTGTAATATATTCCTTTTCCCTTTAGATGAGCAGCTGCCATTCAAGCACATCTTATCCCTCCCTCCTGCAGGCATTGGATGAAGTTGTTTTTCACCCCACCTCACAGGAAAACTTGTATTTGAATTTCATTTCTTCAGACATTCTAAAAACCCACCTCGATTGCCCTAGGTTACAGCTTGCTCTTCATGCTGGTCACTTCCAGCCTTCTTGTGCTCCTAGTTTTCAGTTTAGGAAAAAAGATTCAAAATAAAACCAATCTTTGTGTTTTAAAACCTGAGAGCTAGGGAAGCCACAGCATCTCTCCGAGATTGATTACAAACCTTAAATCTCATACCTTGTGGAAGCTCCTGCATTGCCATCCTATCAATGCAAACCCACAGCTTGCATGTATTAATTGAAGTTCCTCCCAAATTACCACGTTCTTCATGGCTGACAGAGTCCTGACAAGCAGTCTACTACCAGTATCTCATCTCGAGAAGGTCTTTAATTTAATACCAGGCTATATTGGCCAGCTCTGCATCTGGTATACAACGGGCAACCCAGTTTATTATACCAAAGTGAAACAGGTAAGGCAATTGCTGTCTTTAGCTGACATGTAACTGCCTTGTCTGACAAAGTACAGAGTCTTTTTGCTTCATTTTAAAGAAAGACCCACGTTTATCAGGACTTGGAGGCTCTCTGCAAGGGAGCTGCAGCGAAGATTGCAATTATACACCGGAAATGCATGGGGCCGGTCCGTGAAGAAGCCGCAGAAGCAATTAGCAGTTTCAGGATGTTCACTCCTTCAGTTTCTCATTTTCTTTAATAAGCATTTTCTGGCATTACCAGTCTAGAAACCTCTTTCTCAAAAGAGCGTCCTAGATAGTTAATCCACCAGTGACTCCTACTTAATACCAGAATGAAAACAAACATCCAACCCTCTGAGACTAAGGTGGAGAAAGACTATGTCATCATTTCTCTTCCATCAAAATTAATTTAAGCCTGAAGAGATGCCAGTTTGAGAAGTAACCTGGAATTAAAGAAAAAAAAACAAAAAACAAACAGTATGCATACCAAAAGCTACAAAATGCAGCACAATACACACCCCCTAGAAAAACTTAATTATCTTGTAACATAAGTTAGCATTATAGGAAAAAAAAAAGAAGTAAATTAAGCAAAGGCAATTGTTAGCCTTCCAGATTGCAGTTCTGATCACTGAACAAACAGTCCTTACCAACACAAAAATTATCCTATAACATGCTATTTAAACTCACAAATAATCACCACCTGTTAGGCCAAACTGAAAAAAACTTTGCCTTATTTCTGGATTCCACCTAGGCAAGTGTTTGCCCTGTAACTGAAGAGCACGTCATTTGATGTTGACAAGTACAGCTTCAAGATGGTATAATTTTCTGCTGTCTTTGTTCCAGCTTTGAAGTTAGGGACTATTTTACATCTCTATAGTTTGCATTTCTGCCAGCAAATTCTATGCAGTTTTGTACGCTGCCCCCATCAACAGGCATCCAGACAGATGGCGAGAGCAGCACCGAATACATAGAGAAAGGAAAACTGTCATTTTAAAGACGACACCCATTCAAAAGTGACATTTAAAGATAAGACGAGCGGTTTCGGGTATTACATCTGCCCTCTCGGCAGCGCGTAGGACTTCTGATCACATTACCCCTTCCTCTTGGCGTGGGGACGCACACACTGCAGAACCGGCTGCGCGGACAGAAACTGAGAAATCAAAAAATTGGAGAGAGAACCAAGTTTCACATCAGCATCTAAATGGAGTGACTGACTGCATGAAGTGCCATCAGGCACACATTCAGGCAAGGAGCACGCAGCCAGATGATGATTTTAGCCAGCTGCCTCCCTTTGAAAAATGCAGTAATGGACAATTTTGCCTTGAAAAATCCACAAAATTCGGTCCATCAGATGTGCAGAGAGACTATAGAAAGAAAACTACTGCAGCATCTTTGTCATCGGCTGCTGCATCCTGCCCACGCTAGAGACTTTGGTAATATTTTGCTTGCACTACTGTCCAGGTCACGGAAAGCGCCAACCACGACAAGCGAGCATTAAGACATGGGCAAATTTTCCCTGTCTTTTTAGAGCGCTTAGCAAAGTACCATCGCGTCTGCCTTGTGTTAGTCTTCCCTCTCCACACATTAACTAGCACGGCAAACGCCGTCAGTGTTGCAAAGTCAGCATGAACGTCAGTTCCCAGCTCTACGCTTAGAAGAGAGCCGGGCATCCTGCAGGAGCAAACCAGGCCACCCGACCGGTGGCAATGGGAGACTCCAGCTAATCGCCTTCATTTTACTTTGTAAAATAGCAACTCGTGTTTCTAGGCCTTATGCCAAGCCTGAAGGTTTTTCTTCAATCCCTCAGATCTTCAGGACCTCAAGTAAAACCAACGGACATCAGAGATGACACTTAGCCAAAGTTGGGCCACCAGCTTCTGGGTGGCCAGAAGCTGACCCGCTTCGGACGAAGCGGTAACAAAACCGAGCAGAATCCAAGAGCAGAAAATCAGCCGTGTCTCATCTCAGCTGTTTTAATCCCAAGATCTTATCGACTGTATCGACACAGCAAGCGAGCGGTACATACTGCCGTCGGTGTTTCCATTGCTGATGTGGACGTTGATAAGATTGTCTGTTTTAAGGTACGGCAGCCTGCCGTGAGCCTTGCAGTACTTTGGAGATGCATCTTGAGCTTTGGGAAGATTTCACAAAACCTCTTAAAACTTGCCAATTACATAAAAATATTTCTCAAGTGCTCCAAACCCTATGTAAGCTGTATCAACGCGCCAACCAAAATTGCTCTCAACACTCAAGTTGCTCAAATTGGTGCAAAGTGGCCTTAATTACCTGAGCTCGTACAGCCCTGAATGAAAAATGAAAAATCTATATGCAGCCCTTCTGAACCACACTCTAATCACTGGCGGGCTGAAAGGACTATCACTGGAAAAGTGTTTATACAGGTATTCACACACTAACTGAAGCAGTACTGCAACTGCACTGCTGCCCAATTTCAACTGGAGAAAAGCCACGTAAATATCCAAGAGCTTGGGAGGATGCTGTTAACTTGCCCTTTAATACAAAAATCAGTTCCACCCACCAATCAGGAATTCCACCCTAAGAAATAACTGGGAACACCCTGAAGACATTCATTTTGTGCACAGAAACACCACCATTGTGCTCTACTGTTGGAGAGAGTTTTTTTCTTTTTGGTAGGTAATAAACTAGTAGAAAAGCCTGCAGAGATCACAAAACGCTCCAAAGGGAGAAAGCAGCAAAGCGAAGGTTGTCCCACCTCACTGTCATCCTGCAGCGCACGTGGCTGGGACTCTTTCCCATCCCGCAGGAAGGAGAGGAGGGAGAGCAGATTAAGATGACCTACATTACTCCTGCTTTAAATATAAGGTAGCATTGCTTGTATTCTACCTACCTCATTCCTCCCCATCCTTCCTGCTCCACGTGGGGTTGAGCAAGACACTGCTCCGGTGGCACACACGCAGGTGGAGCGCATCCAGCCAAGGAGGCAGAAAGTAAGTTTGTGCATCAAGCTTGAACTCACAAGAGACTGACTTTGCAAATGATACTCTTCTAATGGAGATTACACATTTTTCATGTCAGTCCTCAACTCCATCAGGTTGTGCTTCACTGGTCTCAGTGGCAGCCTCAGCCACTGGAGATCTGGACCTTAACTGTCTTGGGGTGACAATATAAAGCAGCAACTGAGAATGGCAAACTCCAAGGAGAAGAACAGAAAAGTATAACTGGCAATTTAAACAACATCTTGCCAGGCAGCAAATGAAAGGGCAAAATAATCGTGACTAATTCTACTCTTGCAGAATCATAACATGGTCACCAGCATGGTCTGACACCTTCAAGACACTCATTTTGAAGGGCAGCATCCCAATGTGTCCAGAGTTTGAGTTACATGAAGGACAGGCTTCCAACACCAGCTCTGCCAAACGACTGCATGAACTCAGCTACCCGGTCTCAAAAGCAGCAAATCTCTTTGCCTCCTACGGAAAAAACATGAAACAGCTGTGGAATTACTCTGAATTACTAAATTCACTGAAAGAGTAGGGACCCAGCTGGCTCCCAGCCCAGCACTCCCCTTCCTCTGCTGATGAGCTGTCTCTCCTCCGGGAGCTCAGTGCTGGTTGAGGTTGAAGCGCTCCCAGATCTCCTGGAGAAGAAATTAGGAGGCGTCTACCATGGTAGAGGAACACAAAGAATTTGAAGGGTCAGTAGTTTGACAGAGCTTCATCAGAGAAAGCATCACCAAGTTGAACTGAAGAGTTATTAACTACTCTAGTTCTGTGTTTTGAGGGTCCATGTAGCTAATTTTGCAAGAGCCATCAAGCCCCACGCAAGAGCATCGCTCAGCAACAGCTACTGCAGGCACCAACGGGACCACCATAAATCCAGAATGCAGAAGCACTAAAGTGGCAGCTGGAGCACAAGGCAGAAGCTGAATTAACAATCATTCCCCTGCATGGCTGAGAGAGATTTAATGTTATGCAGTAAAGTGAAAAGCAGCGTTTGAGCTACTTGGAGTTTGACCAGTACCAAGCTCCCCACCAGCCCACGTCACTAACAGTACCATCCCAACAGCACACTGCTACGTTTTAATGACTGCAAACAAGGCAAAGCTGCCCTCATCTTATAATCCGTTAATTCCTCCAAGTTCAGGAGATTGAGCTATTTCACACAGAACAAAGACACGATCTTCTGGCATGTGGTGTTCCCATGCTCAGCTAATCTCCAGGCCCTTTCAGAAGCGGCAGCGTTATCTGCCCAGGTCGGTCTTGTGACAAACCCTGGCCCGTGACCCGGTTTCCTTTGCCGGATCAATGAGCGCCTTGTGCAGCAGGAGCAGCTATAGGTGTGCTACCGGAACGTGGGCCCTTCCTTTCCAAACACGACTCACACAACAGGCAGGTCTGCAGCGGTGTAATCGCCAGAGAAGCAAACAGCTGGTTTCCAACTTCTCTTTTCTCCCAGGAAGTCCTTTGCACCCTCTCCAATAGCAATTTCTGCTAAGAGAACATGCAGATTCTGCTAATTACAGAGGAGATGAGAACTGTGCCCCCTCGATGAGTCTGCAAAGCGTTTTACACTCCTCGTGCTGAATACAAACCGTACAGGCAGTGATTGGCCATTGTGAGGTTCGTGTTCTGCAACTCCAGATCTAATGGCTGCAAAGCCGTGCAATTATCCAGAGGGACAACTCTAGTAACAGTCATTTGCCAGAGATGCAACTGTAAAGAATATGCAATCGCCACACTATAAAATAATGCTGCTATTCTTCAAATATCAATTATTCCAGCCTGTTTCTGTGTTACAGTAAATATTTAAGAGAACCCTTCACATTACTCACTGACTCTCTAGTTGTAGGCATTTGTATTTTTTAAACAGAATTAGGGAAGAGTGATGGTTTTGCGGCATTCAAAGAAAGCTGGACGAGAAGCAAAGGGGCTAACTCACACGGTGAAAGATTTGCAGCCTCTCCCCAGAGCTGCGAGATGATGAAACAAGTTGTGGTTAGCAGTGACCAGCGGCATCGGATGGGCCGTGAAACATGGGGGCAACCAAACACATTGAAGCCTCCAGATTTCCTCACTGCCGCAGCGCGTACTCTGACTCAGCCTGGGTTATTCACCGCAAGCCAGTGCAAAAACCCACACGTAAGCTGGGGAAGCCACAAGAACACATGATGGAAGACGACACTTAATTAGGGGTTGACACCATCTTCTGCTTAAATATGTGGGTGAGAAGAGACAAAGTGACAGAAAAGCCGCTCCGATCACTTTTAGCTTTTTAATTACAGAAAATGTTTCCCAGAAAGTCCTGAGGTTAACTCAGCTACTGGCAACACTGAAAAACTCAAACAAACAAGTGCCAGGCTGCTTAGGAACAGAGGATTTCTAAGACCTACCTAAAGAAGGAAACACCCCAACATTACCTTATTATCAGTGGCTATTTAGGGTTGCTTGGAGAGGCCAGGCTTCTCTTCCAGGGACTCAGTCTGCTACTTATCCGGAGAGGAGGTGGAGAGCCTGGGAAAGCCAGCAGATGCTTTTCCTTCTGGCACACAGCTCCCCAGGCAGGTCGGTGAGCAACGCCAGGCTGCTCTGCCGAGAAGGTCAGTGCTGATAAGGATCAAGACAAAACTCACTTCACACAGGCCCCCAGTTTGGGTTTTTTTACGTAACCCTCTTTCTTGCGCTTTTGTTGTTTCATTTCAGCCTTAAACTGCCTTTTGTTTCCAGTCCCGCGCAGCGCCTTGATTTGCCTTTCTGCTGCGCTCCTGTCGTTTCATTGCTGTGAGTGCATTCATGCAGCGGAACGGATGGGCAGCCCCGGGCAGGCAGGGGCTCAGCACGGCACACGTTTCCATTACAGCATTCTTCCTGCTCGAGGAAAAGGCAAGTGGCTGCACTTGTTCGTTGGACGAACACGGAGCGGTGCACCATCAGCAGGCAGCAAACACAGAGAGGGTGCTTGTGCCAGAAGTTCTGCTTTGCCAAAGACTTCTAGAAAATGACAATATTTTGCTCCTTTGAGTGTCTGCACCAGCCACAGATGGATTTAGAAATGGCGAAATACCACACAGACGTATTGGTCTGATAGTAGCTACTTACTGGGAGCCCACACCAAACAATTAGGGCTTTGCACCTGTATAATGCTTTAAAAATAGCTTCTGCCTGGCCCCACAGATGTGATCACAGACATCCAGTCCGACGTGACTAAGAAATTCCGTTCTTGGGCGCATTCACAATGCAATCCATCTTGCAGGTCTGGAAGGCAACAGCTCGGGAGAGTGACACTGCCAACTGAGTTATTAAACAAATTAAGTTTAAAGGGAACTATCAGAAATTTTGATTAGAGACCTGAAAAGACTTGATGGGAAACAAAAAAACCCCACCTAGGCCACCTTCTACTGTTTTGCTGCTATTTATGAGTTCAAACACACACAGAAAAGGAGATGCCGAGGCCTCTGCTTTAAACTTTCCAGGGTTTAGAGAGCATGCCTCAAAACCGGCAGCCTGCTCCGATACCCACTGCTCCTGCCAGCTCCCTTGGCACCGCAGGCTCCGGGGGAGATCAAGGAGGGCGCACCCATGGGATCAGACCATCTGGGGAGGGCAGGACCTGCTTTTGCTCCTGCTTTCCTGCAGTCAGGCTGCGAGGGAGAGCATCTCCCACGAGCGACACGACCAGCAGCTCTGTCCCCGCGCTGCTGGTGGGAGTGGAGCGAGCAAACCAGCCTGCTGAAGGTCACTCCCAACTAAAGACAGCCAAACCCTCCGTGCACTGGGAGCTGGAAAACATTTCCCCCTCCAACTCCGCTTCTGACATTCCCTGGTGCGGTGCAAAAGGTGCAACGTTTTCTGACTGGCGAGTTGCAAGTTAATTATACCCATGTAATGTCTGCAGTTCCCATACGCACAACTGGGACCTGATCTCTTGCTGGTAAGGTCCCAGAGAGCATGCGGATACTGCATCCATGTGGGGAGCGAGGCACCTGCCAGGCCTCTAGATTCAGCCTGGTCTACAGGAATATGCTTGGCAGCCTGAAAAGATGGACAGGGATAATCAAATGTGACAAAGATGTAAGCAGCATGCGATGAGAAGGGCTCTCCGAGCCTTTGTCAGGGTATCGCACAGCCGTGGCAGACCTATTTCTGGACTTGACTGGCTGCGATTGAAAGATGTATTCAAGAAGAAAGCGAGCACCAGAATTCCTGCTGCTGCTTTTCAGGCTGCAACCACCTTATATGGGAAAAATCATATTTAATAAGATTGTGCATCTGGCGAGAGCCCATAATGGTCATGTCAGTGAATCACTTCAATAATCGTTCCCAAATTATGCACTGCTCATACTAAATCCACTCAGGTCATTCCCTGAGGAGCCCTTCTGGAGAGGCCCAGCGAGCTTCCCAAGTGGGACACGGCGGCGGCAGCTTTGCCAGCCGCAGATCCAGCAGTAGCATAACGGGCTATTATATACAGGTCAATGCCAAATGCTAGTTAATGAAAATTAGATTAATCATCCTTCTTCCCAGTTCTCGGGGATTCGTTCTCCAGCCTGTCCTGACACCGATGTAGATGGGCTCAGCATCCTTCGTGGCAGTGCCCAGATCTCCCTGCCGTATAAATACTGCCCTTCGCAGCTCCCAGGCCCCATAATCCCAGCTTCCCTATTTGTTTCCAGACGATTCACATCTTAAAGGACAACTAATTTGCCAGAGCATCCTGAATTCTATTTTCATTGCCTTCCTCCTTCCCTGCAGCTGAGCTCTGACTTATTGACTGTGAAGTAACTGCAGGGTCTTTAAAAGTTCAAGGCGCAGGGTGTTTTCCTGTCTGTTTTTGCCTAGCTGACTCCCTCTGTCATCATCTTCGCTAGCACTATTTCACGGGAAAGAGGCATGTGACATCCAACTAAGCTGTGAACCATAATCATGCTGGGGATGATGTTTACATTTGATTTTTCCTCAAGCTGATAAGCTCTCTCCAATTTCCCTCTCCATCACGTTGGTATGGACTGAACCGCTTGTGCCCCACGGGGTGGAATTCTTCTCTTATCTCTAATCTGCTCACTGACAAAATTGCTTCTAGCAACCCTTCAAAAGTCACTTCAAAGTTATCATTTCAAAGAGGGAAGAGCTGCAATACTGTTCTTCGTCTGTTGCAATCAACACTCTCCCAGTGCTTTTTGCAGATGGCCTTACAGGTGCCGCCAGCATCCAGCACACTCAGCACCACTGGCTGGGGCCGGGATCTCCACTTTGCTATCTCCAGCTCTGGGTACAGCGAGACAACTGTTGAACAAGAACATAAATACTTGTTAAATCATTGCAGCTCCCTAAAGCAGAGGAATTCAACCCTGAAGAACATGTTGGAGGCTTCTGCCCAGGCTCTAAGCCATAAATGATGGGCAGACTGCAACCCGTGAATCCAGGAGACCTGAGAAACAGAAATAAGTTGGACGTCAACTCTACTTCCCCATCGGACTGAGGATTTCAACCTTTGCAACGAGATGGTACAAAACTGATAGCAAAGCTGGTCTCCACCGACAGCTCTCCAATAACTTGAGCCCCCTTGGATAAAAGGGGGTTTCTAGACCCTCTGTCTCCAGGCTGCACCCAGGTAGGGGGATGGTGATGTGCCCTCTCCTCAACCCAACCGTTTCTGGGGTCAGGGCACCCCAGCCTGAATGATGCCGGTGCTCACCCGACACCCTGCACACACACAGCGCCTCCGCACATCGCCTCCGCTCCTGCCGACAGCTCCACTCTCTGCACCAAAACCGGCGAACAGTCCCTTACGCTCCCTGCAGCCCTTTCCCAGGGCAAGGGGTTGCGGATTCAGGGAAAAGGCACAGCAGCCATTTACACCCCATCAGATTTTGAAACTCCCTTTTCAACCACAGTGGTTACAAAACTTTTAAAAACCTCAAAGCCGGGTTCTCAGAAAGGGATGAATTGGGCCTGTGTGCTCATGTATAAGCCCAGCTGCTGGCACTAAATGAGATTTTCTCCCTCAAAGCATAATATGAGACTTCCAAAAGCTCCCTTCAGAAGACTCCCCAGGCCTTAAGTCAACCTACTGTCAAGGTTTCCCTGACTTTCACCCCTCTCCTCCATCCAGTTTTACTCCTGTACCAGACTAACTGGCTCCCCTCTTGCTATTTGCTGAGCACTTGGGGAAGGTCTTTGCTGACCTGACACAAGGTCTGGATTAACCCCGCCACATTCATTTAGTAAAAGCGCAGCACACAGCCACCCTCGTTTTCTGGCAAAGAGCCGGGGAGCAGATTTCGGCTACGCTGGTAATCCTTCATCAACAGCACGAGCATTAAGGTGAGCGGCACAAAGCACCTGTATAGGTGGGTCATGAGCACTACACCACCTCCATCGCTGCTCCAAATAGCAACGAAGGCATCAGCGCTGCGTGCGCTAAATTGCGTTTGTCGCCATCAGCTTTGAAACGGTCAACAAAACAGGACGGCATTCAGCACAAACCCCCTCTGCTCCCGGGCACATCGCTCTGGCGTATAGTATTCCCATCTGCTGCAACAAGGACCACAGAGCACATCGACACGCTCTCTCAGCCAGCAGTCCTGACCCGAGACTTGCAGCACAGCCCACCCCGCGTGCGGGTGTAGCCGTCCCTTCACGCTCAACCCACCGAGAGCCACCTCCAGTCCCCCCAAGTTTCTTCTCTTCCAGCAAATACTCATTAGCCGTCGTGCACATTGTCCCCAGCCCTCCCGGGAGTTCCAGTTGCGAGCGCGGCTGAGGCCGAGTGACACAATTTGGACGCTACCCAAGTGAGGAGTAAGGAACTTGACTCGAAAAATCAAGGCATCAGTGAGGTTACTGGCTCCGTTTTATCTTCTTTACGATCAGGGTAAGGTAAGACAGCCTACAGGTTCATAAATTGAGATTTACTTGCAGAAGGAAGAAAAACACACACTCCTTGCTTAAAGCCCTCCTGAGCAACAGTCTCCGCAGACACCTCGTTTCGTCCCGAGCAACAACCCTCTACCCTCCCCAAAACCCAGAAAGGTGACAGAGAAATCAGAAGATTAAACAACATATTAATTGTTCATCAGCAGGAGGTTCTCTCTTTTGCTCCCTCAGCGTCACAAGCTGGAAGTCCACCAGCCACACCACGCTGTGCCGGGAGCCTGTTCCCGAAAAAGAGGTCCGAGCGGTGGGTGGGGAATGTGGCGAGCAGCCTCGGGAAAGGCAAGCTGCACACAGCCAGCCCCTCCATTTTCCTTGCAGCACTGAGGAACTGAAGCAGGAAGGCCGGAGGACAGCTTGCCACTTGCCTAAATCTCAGCACCTTACCAAAAATTACATGTTACATCCAGCCCCCTGATGCGGCAGATGACACCTCTGAAATAATCACAGCTTCCGCTGTAATTTGTTGGTTTTTAGACGATGTAACGATTCTCGTTTAAAGGCCTGAAGACAAGGAGATTGCTGTCATAACACAACCAAAACCCGTCTACCTCGCAGTGGGCTCTGAATGAACTTCAGGCTCAGACAGGCGCTCGGGAGCTTCGCGTCAGGCCCGCAAAGGAACTTGTCAGCCCAACGACAGAGCGGGGCTGTACGCTCACGCGCAGAACCGAAGCTAGCAATTTTGAGGTTGTTAACCAACTAGAAATCGTTCGGCGGTGGCGGCGGAGGCAGGTGCGCTTGCTGAGCCCCACGTACCTGGTCCTGCCAACTGAGGAACCCAAAATCTGCTGTTAGCGGCCTTCTCAGGCTGGGGGTCGCTCCCCACCTCTTGAAAATGGCTGAGGTGGATCCCGGCGCGGCAGCAAGGCCGAGGGGCCGCCCGGGCCCCGCAGCAGCTCCCCAAAGCACGGCAGGACCCCCCCTCCACACCCGCCCGCCACGGCGGGGAAGGGCGAGGCCCGAGGCCCATCCCCGGGCCGGAGAGCGGGGAGCACGGCCCGGGGTCCCCTCACCAACCGGGCGGCTGCCCCAGCGCGGGGGGGGGGGGGCCCGCTCCCGCGGGTGCCAGGGTGCCGCAGCGCCCGCCGCAGCCCCCCCGGCCCGCTCGGGGAGAAGCCCCGCAGCCCGGTTGGCCTTGGCCCTGCACGTTGCTGCGGGGGTCGCAGCTGCCCCTCCCCAGCAAGCACCGGCCCGGGACCGCCCGGGGCGGGCGGGGGGCAGGAGACAAGGGGCAGCCCCCCCCCCCCCCCCCCCCCCCGGCCTCCCCCCGCGGCGCCCGGGGGGTCCCGGGCCAAGGGGCTGCCCCGGGGGGGCGGAACCATTCTGGGTCGCCGGGGTGGGGGGAGCAGCCGTTGGACGGGACCACGCGGTGCCCCGGGGGTGGCACACTGCGGGGAGGGGGGGGACGGACACTGGGCTGAACCACTCCGAGCCCCCCCCCCGGGGGACACAAGGCACAATGCGGGGGGCCCGGCTGGGAGGTACCACTCAGACACCCCCCTGGGGGGGTGCAGCTGGGCCAAACCACTCCGGGCCCGAGGGGGCACGGGGACAGCCGCTCCGGGGGGCCCGGCGGGGAGCGGCCCCTCGGGGCACGGCGACACGCGGGGGCACACGCCAGGGAACCCGGCCGAGGGTGCCGGCCGCCCGGTGCTCGCAGCCCGTTACCTCCTGCCGCGTCCAGTCCCCCCACGCCGGCCTCCGGGGTGATGGCACCGGCACCCTCCACGGCCGAGCCTTCCGCCTCCTCGGGCACCTCCAGCTCCATGGCCGCCGCGAAGGCCGCGGGCAGGGCAGGCCCGGGGCAGGACAGGCCCGCGCCCGCCGCCACCGCGCTCCTCCCGGACCCGGCCGCCGCCGCTGAGGAGACTGGGAACGGCGGGGACCATAGAGCGCGGGAGGCGCCGCGGCTAGACACGCCCCAGCCGCGGGGCGGAAGGGGCCGGAAGCAGCGCCCTCCCCTTCCGCCGGAATTAATCGCGACGCGGGGGCTGGCTGTCGCGATAGGGCGCGGGCTGTGGGGCCGGGGCCGCTCCCGGCTGGCAGAGAGAAAGGCCCCCCCGTCCTCTCTGGCGGCGGGAAGCACCACAGAGCCGCGGCGCTCCCGCGTGCGGCGGGGGGAGGGGGGGGCGGTCTGCCGGTCGCCATGGCAGCGGGGGCGGGGCTCCGGCGGCGCGGGGAGGGGCCGGCCCGGTGCCCCGGTGCGGGCGTGTGTGTGGGTCCGGCCTGCCCCGGAACCCCGGGCCCCATCGCCCCCGGCGCGGCCCTGTGCCGGGCCCCGGTGCGGCGGAGGCCCCGGGCCCCCCCGCCCCGGCCCCCGCGGGACCGGGCCCCTCCCAGTGCCGGCTGCCTCCTCCCCCTCGGCGGATTCCCCCCGGGAGTCGCGAAAGCCGCCGGGCCGGGCCTGCCCCGTCGCCGGGCACCGGGCGCGCTCCCTCCGCCAGGCCCCGGGGCCGGGCCACCCCGACCCCGCTGAGCGCCACCGCCGCCTCTCCTCACCCCGGGCCCGGGCCCGGCTCCTCCCGGCCCCGCGGCGAGCGCGGCCCCTGGCGCCCCCTAGTGGCACGGCGGCGCCCGGCCCGGGTCAGCCCCGGGGCGCGGGTCAGCCCGGGCCGGCCCCGCCGGTTCTCCCGGGCTGGTCCCTTCGCGCCAGCCTGTCCCGGCCCCGGGGGGCAAACGTGCCACGGGCGGGGGCAGCCGCAGCCGGGAAACCAGCTCGGCATTAGCGCTCAGCCCTCGGCGCAGCCGGGGAAGGTGCCGGCGTCCCTGATGAGGCTGCTGGGCCGCGTCCCTCTCCCCCCGCCCGAGGTGCTCCCAACCGCCTCCCTGCGCGGGAGGGCAGCCGGTGGCCCCAGAGCGGCTGGGGAGGCCGCAGCCAGGCCCGAGGAGCGGCGGCCGCCTGGACGGGAGCTGCTCCCTCCTCCCCTCAGGGCTGGAGAGGGGCTTCGGCGAGAAGGAGCCGCTTGATGCCGATCTGACAACCGGTGGGGAAAGCGGCGGCTCCATGTCTCCGGCTCCGGGGTGGCGGCTGGTGGCCGGGGGGTTCAGGAGGAACTGGTCCCCCCATGATGTCCCGCCGCAGGGCTGTGACCTCCTCCTGCTGCATCAGTACCGACCCCGGCTGGAAGCAGCAGCCTGGACAGAGGGCCGAGGCGTGGAGCTGATTTCTGTCACTGCAGGAAAGCGACCCCGCGGAAGGAGGAATGACGTGGGGCTGGTCCCCAGGTGCGGGGCAGAGGAAAGGGGAAGGGGAGGAAAGGGGACGGCAGCCATCGGCAGGGTCACTTTTTCCCCCACACCCTCCCCAGGACCGGGAGCCGCAGGCTGGCCGCCATCCCTGTCCCCTCTTGGGGCACTGGGTGAAGCCATTTGGTCCCCCGGGGACTCCCGAGCAGGGCTGCTGGGAGGGTTTGGGGGTCTGGGGCAGTGCGGGTTGGCGCAGAGCCCCACCACCTCCTTGGAGAGGGCCAGGCTTGGGGGGAAAGACCTCTGTCTCCAAGCACCACCACCCTCAGCACCCTGTGAGCCTGTCCCTGCCCAGGGCTGGGTGGGGGGCAAGTGGACATGACTGAGCCACCAGCACCATGGAAGACAACAGGGACAGCCCTCCCGTGACTCCTGCTGTGCCTGGGAAGCTGCCCCAGGACCCCCTTCCTCCCCCTTCCCTCCTGCAGGCAGCGCCTGGCCCACAAAGGGTTACACAAGGCACCCTGGAGTGACACCACTGCCACCAGCCCCAGAGCTCAGCTCCTTCCTGGTCGGATCCGAGGCTCGGTGAGTGCCTAAACCCTGTCCCCCGGGGATCTGCCAGCCCTGCTTCCCATCTGGGGACAGGCACCCAGCCCTGCTTTCACCTGGGGAACCGGCCATGCTTTGTCCCTCTCTGGGTGGCTCCAGGACCTGGTGACCCTTCTGGAGTCCTGCCCCGATGGCAGGGAGATGTGCCGGGAGGGATCCTGGGACCCTGCCGCCACAGCTTTGTACCCCGAGGGCTGGAGGATGTGCCTCCATCCTACTGACTTGCACCCCAGCTGGGTCAGACCTTCCAGAGACCCTTTTCCCAGAGCGGGGGGTCAGGGTCAGCCCATTGCGATGTGGGTGGGGTTGGGTTAGAGGAGCTTCTGGGGGTTCCCGGGACCCCAGTCCTGCATGGCCAGGACCAGGCAGGGGATGAGTGTTTTGCAGCACTGGCTGAGACCAGGGACCCTGCTGATCCCAGGAAGGCTTCGGGGTCCAGATTGAGGACCCCCGTCAATGGGGGGGGGGGGCAGGAAACAGGTTATGAGTGGTGGGGGTGGCCGTGGGGCAAGGCTGGGGTGGGCAGGGTGCGTCGCTGTTGATAAATAACCTCCCCACCCATTGCTGTCCCCACGGTGGGCATTGCCAGCGCTGTCACCTGGGGCTGGCCACAGCCCCGAATCGGGGACCTTGCAGTGGGGCAAGCTGCCCCGGTGCAACCCAGGCTTCATTTGGCCTTAAAAACCCTGGGAGATGCCGGCCACAGTGCGTGCGTGGGGCAGAGTGGGGTGCGCAGGGCTCCCTGGGCTGCCGGTGCCTGGTGCTGGGTGCTTTGGGCTGGGCCGCGGTCAGCTCAGCCCAGATACTGCCTCTCCCGGCGGGGCCATTTCGGGTGCGGGTTGGTTTCTGTCGGAAACCGGCCAAGCCGGCTCCTCCAGCTGCCAGCCTTGGCCTTTGGCTCGGGGCAGGCCCTACGCCAGGTCCCTGAGGGAAAACTGGGGACAGGACCGGGGCTTGGCGGCACTGTGGGCGCTGCCTATGCCGGCTGGCGAGACAGGAGCTGCTGCCATCCCCATGCTGTCCCCCCCGCCCCAGACTGCCGCTGCCCACGGAGAGCCACGGGTGGCAGCAGGACACAGGTGTGTGGCTGATTTGTGGCACCCTGGTGATGGGACAGGAGTGGGAGCTGGTTGGGGACAATGAGGGGCTGTGTTGGGTGGCAGGGGGGTCGGGTCTGACACAGCAGATGAGCTGTCACCCCGGGGAGGGGGATGCTCTGGCTACCGCGTGATCGGGGTCTCTTGGACCTGTGGCTCGCACCGTGTCACCCGTGGGTGTCCAGAGAACCCATAAACACTGACTGGCTGACACTGGTGACATGGCTGAGATGGGACCCGCCAGTTCAGCTCACTGATCCGACAGGAAACCACCCCACTACCATGCTGGGGTCTCCTGTTTATTACTGGTTTTACAAGCACCGGGACAGGATGGCGGGTGCCACCGCACAGGGGTCCTGCTCAGCCCCAGCCACCCCCTGGGCACACACGTCCCCGTGTGTCGAGTACCGGCGGGTGGGCGCTTGGGCTTGTTTCTGTGGCTCATGACACAGAGTGGAAACCCGGACTCTGCCCTCCACGCTCACCAGCTTGCAGCCCGGCCAGCCGGGACTATTTCTGAGGCCCGGGTGAATGATTACACCGTCCCTCCCTGGGGCTGCTGTGAGCTGGGTCTCATTTCAGGGGCTGAGCCGCCGCGCTTGCCCCAGGGCTGGCTGCCCACCGCCGCCCCCAGCTTCCCCATGGGATCCCTGCTTGGCATTGCCCACGGGGCATCAGCGCTCATCTCTGATGCCCCCTGGTCCCGCCGAAGCTGCCCCGCGGCCGATTCCCAAAGGGGCTGTGGAGGTTTCCAGCTTCCCGTGGCGCTGACGTGGGGGTGCTCCGGCGGGGCTCGGGGGTGGCCGAGCCGTGTTGGGCAGCCAGCACCACCCCTGGCACTACGGGGCCGTGCGGGTGCCATGGGACAGGGTGCTCCGGCAGCAGGGCCAGCGCGGCCAGAACTGGGGGCTGCTGTCATGGCAGAGCCGTTGGCCAATCGGAGACCCCGGAGATCTGCTGTGGCAGAGCCTTTGGCCAATCAGAGACCCTGGAGATCTACTGTGGCAGAGCCATTGGCCAATCGGATCCTGGAGAGACTTGTCCCAGTACAGATGTCAGCCAATCAGAATCCAAAGACGTGCCACAGCAGAGCTGTTGGCCAGTCGGAGGTCAGAGAGATCTGCTATGGCAGAGCAGCCGCGCGATCGGTGCCTGGAGAGACCTGTGGTGGCAGAGCCATTGGCCAACTGGATCTCGGGGTCCTGCCATGGCAGAGCTGCCAGCCAATCAGTGCTGGGGGATAGTGCCCATGCCTCAGCTGTCGGCCAATCAGCACTGGGGAGATCTCCCCCAGCCGAGCTGCTGGCCAAGCCTCGGTGGCGGCACGAGGGTGCCCTACTCCAGACCCAGCAGCGCCGGCATGGCCAGGGCTCGTTGTGCCCATGATGGGCCGTGTCCGTGCCTGTGCCCTGGCTGTGGCCATGCCATACCTGTGCCGTGCCATGGGTGGGACCAGGATGGGTGCTGGCAGCCCCGGGGTGCCTGGGGCAGGAGCGGGACGTGCTGTCCAGGAGCAGCTTGGCCTTGGCGGGGAGCATTTCGCCTCCCTCCGGCCGTGGGCTCGGGCCTGGCGCGGGTAGGCGATGGGTCTGGGTCTGTCCTCCCCGGTCCCCGCACCAGTTGGATGAGGACCTGGTGGCGGTGGTGGCATCGAGCTGGGCTGTTGGCTTTCCTGTCCCCATCGTCCTGGAGAATGACTTGATGGTCTCACTGAGGTTTCCTTGACATGTGCAATGGCGTGGATAAACCTGGACCTTTCGAGTCCCTGATCAAACTGGCTCCTTCCTGTCCCACCCCAAGGGAAGTTGCGAGACGCTCCGGACCCACTGTCCCCGGCCCCACGCAGGGATCCCGCATCTCTCTGGGTTCATGCTTTCGTTTCCTCTGGGGAGCCAGGAGCTGGTGGAGGGGATCCCCAGGCTCATCCCTGGTGTTTCAGCCCGGATGGACGTCACCCTGTCAGTCAGGCTTGTCTGTCCTAGGTGGAAAACACTGAATTTGGGGAAAACCCAGGGAAACCAAAGGGTGAAGCTGGGGCACTGGTGCTCCCAAAGTGGTTGGCAGAGCTGCTGGCTCCACTGTTGTGCTGGAGCCCAGAGCAGGCAGGCAGGAGGGCACTGAAGCACCATCCAAAGCAGCGCCCTGGGATTTGCCAGCTCCCAGGAGGAGGGAGGGGAGCGGGACCACGAGGATGGCATGGGCAGGTGGTCCCAGCCATGGAGGTAGGTCCTGCGTAAAACCTCCCCTGCCAGGGACACGTGTCTGAGGGGATGAAGATGGATCTCCCGAGGCGGGGATTTCACGCTGCACAGAGGCAGCGCTGGATTTTGGAGTCAGCTCCCATGTGGGGTTAGCCAGGGTGTGACACAGCTGTGAGTCCTGGTGCCCTTGGTGGGTGCCCGGGCACCGTGGGGTGCTCTGTTCCCTGCACCCCTGTGGTCCCCAGTGTTGGCAGCTCAGCTTTGCTTCTGCTTTTCGTTGCAGCCTGAAGTGGGATTGAGGAAGGGGCCCGCAGCTGCAAAGAAGAGCCGGAGTCGGTCCGCGCCCCCAGCCGCTGGGCAGGGGCTGCCGCGCTGGCCAGCCGCTGGAGTCGCCCTCCATCCCTTGCGTTGGCGGGTGGCCGCCATGGAGGAGACGGTGATCTGGGAGCAGCACACGGTGACACTGAGCAAGGTGAGCACAGCCCAGGGTGGCCGTGGGAGGGATGGGATCTGTGGGGCCAGCTCTGCCTGATGACTCTATGCCCATCCCTGCTAGGACCCTCAACGGGGCTTTGGCTTCGCTGTCTCCGGAGGTCGGGACCGTCCCAACAGGATGACCGGGGACACAGCGGTGGTCGTTTCGGATGTGGTGTCCGGGGGACCGGCGGTGGGCTGGCTCCAGTGAGTGTGCAGGGACCTGGGGACGTGTGGCGGGTGCTCGCTGCAAGCGGAGACAGGAAGGGCAGTGAATTGCTCCTTCTGGGATAGGGCCAGCACCGCTGCCACCCTGCCCGGCTGGGATGGGGTCACCCTGGGGCAACAGCTGCCCTCGCCACCCTCCCAGTTCCCCCGGCTGGGCGCTGCGCCTAGGGCAGAGCCACGGCTGCGTTTTCCCTCCCAGGACAAAGGATCACATCGTGATGGTGAACGGCCTTTCCATGGAGAACGTCTCATCCTCCTTCGCCATCCAGACACTTAAAACCTGCGGCAAGATCGTCAACATTGTGAGTGTGCCCTGCAGTGGGGCAGGGGCCGGTGTCTTGCACAGGACCACACCGTGCCTGTCCCCACCCCAGCTCCCCTGTCCCACACACCCCAAGGTTCCCGTTCGAGTCTTGGAAATTGCTGTAGAAACATCTGGCAGCGATGGCTGCACCCACCATCCTTGCCGCCTCACTTTCTACCTGCAGACACTGAAAAGACAGAAGAAAGTCCACCTCCCCGTGCGCAAGAGCAGCCCCAGGTCCCCCACCACGCCCCGGCGCTATGACTCGGATGAGGACTACAGGCCGCATGGTGCAGATCCAGCCCTGCACCACTCCCAGGATGACCTGGACCACAGCAGGGGCTATGATGGGGACTCGTCCAGTGAGAGGAGCTCTGGCCACCACCGGGATGACCGCCGCCACCACAAGCCGGTGTCCCGGAGCCGGAGGCGAAGCCAGGATAGCAGCCACTGGAGGCAGAGCCCCAGCAGCGGCTCGAATCAGAAGGGCTACAGCCGGCACCGCTCTGCCAATGGCTTTGGCCATGAAGGGGACACCAACGGGCTGGCCCTCGTCTCGGGCTTCAAGCGGCTGCCGCGCCAGGATGTGCCAATGAAGCCCATCACGTCGGTCCTGGTGAAGCAGAAGCAGAACGAAGGTGAGGCCCTCCCACTCCCTCTGTCCCTGTGTCTTGTTGCCTGATTTGTGGCCGTGCATCCCCCTGGGGAGGAGGCAATGGCAGGGTTGGTTCCAGGGTCTGGCATGTGGCGAGGGGGCAGTGCATACCATACTGAGTGCACCAAACCTGCCTGGCCTCAGCCTGGGATTGCAGAGCTCAGCTTTGGGGCTTGCTAGTGTCCCAAGGGGAGCTGGGGCAGGCTTGTGGGGATGATGGCGAGGGGGGACCTCGAGGGGGTCCTCCATCTGCCTAGCTCCGGCACTGTCATGAGCTCTCTCTGGTGCAGAGTATGGCCTCAAGCTGGGAAGTCAGCTCTTCATCAAGCACATAGTGGAGAGCGGGCTGGCGGCAAAGGGCAGCTCCTTGCAGGAAGGAGATCTCATCCTGAAGGTACAGGGGCCCACGGGGAACACAGCGCTTTCTGAGGATCTCATCTTCCTCTCCTTGGGTGGCTTATCCCTGGCTAATGTCACCGCAGGGGACAAGCCAAGAGCATGCTTCTCTTGGCTGCCTGCAAAGGATGGCCGGAGGCAGCTCCGTCTGGTGCCCACACCCTGCCCCAGCCATCACCAGGGACCCCACATGAGCTCTCGGGGACGAGCTCCCCGCGATGCCGTGGCTGGCTGGTTGAGGCAGCCCCGCGGTGTTGAACCAGGGACGGTGGCTTGTCCCACTGCCACAGCGGGATAGCATCTGCCCCGCTGTCCCCATGGCGCATGGTCCCCCGCCGCGTGTGCGTGTCCCCGCCGGGGGAGCAGTCAGCCCAAAGAACTCGGGTGTTCAGGGTATGTCAGGTGAAATGATGCTTAAAGTATTTAGGGAGGAGGAAATAGAGGAGGGAGATGCTTTGTTTGCACACATGGGCCAGGCAGACCTGTGGCTGCTGGGAACTGGGGCCAAGGTGACTCTGGGGCAAACGGGAAGGATTTCATCCCAGCAATCTGGTGGGAAAAGCTGCTGCAAGTCAGGGAGATCACAGCCCCACGGTCTGCTGGGGGCTTGACTCCCCAGCACCAGTCCAGTGGATGGAAGGACAGTGCTGGGCCAAGGTCAAAGTAAAACTGAGCTTCAGGCAGCAACTGAGCGGGTCTCTGCAGCTCCTGCCTCCGTGCAGGGACCCCTGCAGCTAAAGGTGGGAGTTAATTAGCCTCGTTAATTTGTTTCCTCTGTCCAGGATGAGGCCCCGCTGGGAAGCAGCCAGGAATGGGGACACCGGCCAGGATAGGCGAAGCCGTGGGAACTGGGGCCAGGCTGGAGGGGCTGGGAAGGGACCGGGAAGGCAGCAGTCAGAGCATCCCCTTTGAGCAGGGCTTTCCTGGGGGTGGCTTTCCCAGAAGTGAGTGCCCTGAGGCCTCCCGCTCTGCCCCCTTCAGATCAACGGGGTGGCCAGCGAGGACATGTCCCTGGCTGACACCCAGCAGCTCATCGAGCAGACAGAGGGGACCCTGACCCTGCTCATCCTCCGGGACCACCGGCAGTTCCTGGTCAACATCCCCGACATAGAAGACAGCCAGAGTGACAGCTCCCGGATGGATGGTGAGGGGACACGGTGATGGGGCCGGCAGCCAAATACACAGCACAGGGACTGGACGGTCACTAATGCGTCTTCCCTCCTTTTGCTGCAGATATCTCCGACATTGACTCTGAGCTGTCCCATCCGCCATCCCCTGAGACCTCCCCGCGACCTTCAGCTGCTGTCAGGTTGAATTCACCACCGTAAGCCCCGCTCTGTCCCCGTGAGCCCCTCTTTTCCCCGTCAGATCCCCCTGTGTTCTCAGCCTGTATGGAGGGGCCAATTCTCCTCCATCCCGGAGCCAGTTCACCCTGGAGGTCGGACTGCCATTTAGTCCCCAGCTTGCTCCACTGTCCCCACTGCCCACTTGGCACTGCCTGCCTGTGCCCATCCAGCGCCTGCCTCCGTGACCAGCATAAATCCTGCCTCAACTTTGTTCCAGGGAGAGGAGACGATCGAACAGGGACCTTGCAGCCGACACGATCATGGACGATGCTCGGGGCCCTGGTGAGTGAGCTCAGATCAGGCCGGGGGAACTAAGGGCACTGAGTGGGCTCTGGGCTCCTGCGTGTCTCCACTGTCCGAACCCCCCTGGCAGAGCCGCGCCAGGTATCCCTCTGCCTCAGCTGCCTCGGCAGCGGTGCAGCCACCGCCGCCTCCTGGACCAGCCCTCCTTCCCTGCAGACCTGCTGGAAGCCACAGAGGTGGATGGCTGCCATGGCCCCCACACCAGCCCCACTGCCCGAGCGGCCCACAAGGACGGGTATGTCTGTGAGAGGCGGTGGAAAAGGGCTGGGGGAGATGGGGAGCTGCTCCGGCACAGGGATGGGGCCCCAGGGCCAGTGACCCCCTGTGCTGTCCCTGGCATGTCACTGCCGGGCTGACCACGTCTTCTCCCATGGCAGGTACAGCGCCGACTCCAGGGTTGTGCAATTTGTGAAGGCCAAGAGTGTCGGGCTACGGCTGGCCGGTGGGAATGATGTGGGCATCTTTGTGTCGAGCGTGCAGGAGGGGAGCCCGGCTGACAGCCAGGGTGTCCAGGAAGGGGACCAGATCCTGCAGGTACCCAGGGCTGGGAATGGCTCTGAATGCTGCTGCACCTGGACTGGCCCCATCCCTCTTGGGTCTGATACCTCCCCAGGGATTGGATTTCTCCTGCGGCACATCGTTTTGGGTCAGTGCTGGTGCCCATGGCCCATACCGGTTGGGCTGGCTCTACAGGCACCGCCCGAGGGGACGGTCCTGTCTCTGGCACCATGCTAACACCGAACAGGGTCGAGGCACCACCTCAGCTGGCCCAGAGGCCCTCCCCAGGGTTACTAGGGGTTGTGGCAGGCACTTGGGTGACAGGGACCAGATCCCTCTCCCACCCTGCCCTGGGCACTGCCGTCCCTGGGACCCCCACTGGGATCCACACCCTCCGTCCCACCGTCGGGGCTGTGTCCAAATGCTTTTCCGCTGCAGGTGAACGACACCAGTTTCCAGAACCTGACCCGCGAGGAGGCCGTGGAGTACCTCATGAGCCTACCGCCAGGCGAGGACATCACGCTGTGGACCCAGAGCAAGCAGGACAGTGAGTGACAACCGGACTTATCCTGGGCTTGTGCCTCTCCATCCTCTGTCTCTTCTGAGCAAGCATCAGAGCTGCTGGACTTGCTAGGCCCTTTCTGCCCCTGCAGGGTGGTCCTTCTTCCCCGCACCGCTCTCCTCCTCCTCCAGAGAGGTGATGGGAGGGGACCAGACCATCCCAGTCCCATTTGTACTTCCACATCCTGAAGCACGGGGCTTTCTGGCACTGTGGCTCAGCATGGAGAGGCCAGAGCGTGCTGGGGGGTCAGGTCCTGCTGTCCCCAGCATGCCTGAGAGAGCCATGGGAGGAAAAGGTGTCTCCAAAGTCCTCCTTAGCAGCAAGGGCTACTGTGGAGGCTCCCGGCCAGCCCAGCTCCTTCCCAAATCCCTCCAGCACCTTTCTCTCCAGCATCTTCCTCCTCAGCGACCTCTTCCCCTGATGGTCCCTCTCACCCTGGGCTCCAGTTTACAGGAAGATGATCTCATCCAATGTGGGCGACTCATTCTATATTCGGACACACTTTGACTTCGAGAAGGACACACCGTCAGGGCTCAGCTTTGTCCGTGGGGATGTCTTCCACGTGCTGGACACCATGTACCGGGGCAGGCTGGGGAGCTGGCTGGCTGTGCGCATGGGCAGGGACCTGCAGGAGCAGGACAAGGGCATCATCCCCAACCGGAGCAGGTAGGGATGGAGCCAGGAACGGCCCCAAGATGAGCAGAGGCAGGGGATGGCTCCCCAGTGGGATGGGGACATGAATGGTGGGCCCAGTAAGAGGCAGGGCAAGGGCTGGTGGAGCTGCGGTGGGAAGCATGAGCTGGTGAAATCCCTTCTCGGGTGATGGGGCAGTTGATGCTGCAGTTGTCCAAGGTCCTGGAGGGAAGAGGCTACCACAGCCTCATCCGGCTGTGCCACCGAGTGGGGATGCCAGCTTCTCGTGCCCCACTCCTCGGAGCCCAGAGAGACGAAACAGGGTAAACCTGGAGGCTCCAGGTCCTGAGCCCTTTTCCCTCCCAGGGCTGAGCAGATCTCTAGCCTGGAGTCGGTGCTGAAAGCCTCATCTGGTGCCAACCCCTCTGGGGCACGGGCCGAGTTTTGGAAGCTGCGGGGCCTGCGGGGAGCCAAGAAGATGCTGCGGAAGAGCCGGGAGGACCTGTCTGCCCTCACAAAGCAGGGCCGCTACCCACCGTACGAGAGGGTGGTCCTGAAGGAAGGTGCGCACCAGGATTGTGTGTGTCTCCATCGCCCAGACCCACCCAGGGGACGTTGGCCTTGGGGCTGCCTCACTGCGGGTGCTAGTGGGCTCCGCTCTCCTGGGGAGAGCGGGGTGAGTCCCAGGCCCACAGACACCTCAGGGAGTGGGGCTGGACACCTAGGTGCTGCGAGCTCTGCCCTCGCCCCCAGCCTCCCTGAGCCAGTCTGTCTTCCCACAGCCAGCTTCAAGCGGCCGGTGGTGATCCTGGGCCCCATCGCAGACATTGCCATGCAAAAGCTGAGCACGGAGCTGCCTGAGCTGTTTGAGATTGCCCGTAAGTGCCCCCCATGCCAGGGGGAAATCGTATCCAGCAGCTGGACCCTCAGTGTCCAGGACTTGTGGGAGCTCTTTACCTGTGGCTTTGTCCTGATCCTGCCTCATTGCCCCTCCCCGTGACAGCCCAACACCTTCCTGGATTCATTCACCCTCTCTCCATACATCATGAGACCAGCCAGGCCCCAGACATGCCCCCCCCTTGAGGGACACAGGCCTGGGGCAGGGCACGGCCAGACTCAGCCTGGGGCTGCCGGAGATGCCACATCTCCCCCAGCCCTCTCACGCCATGTCTGTGTCCTGCAGCAAGCGTGCCCCGAGATGGTGCATCATCCAAGGTCATCAAGTTGGACTCAGTGCGGCAGATCGCAGAAAAGGTGAGACCTTTCACACGTCCTTGGAGCCAGGAGGGCCAGGGCCTGGGGGGGAACCCACGGCCTCTGTCCCTGTCCCTAGCGGGGCTGATGGCCATGCCCTGCCCCAGGACAAGCATGCCCTGTTGGACATCACGCCCTCGGCTGTGGAGCGTCTCAACTACGTGCAGTACTACCCTGTGGTGGTGTTTTGCGAGCCCGAGAGCCGGCAGGGCATCAAGGCCATGCGCCAGTGGCTGGCGCCCGACTCCAGGAAGAGCTCCCGGCGCCTCTACGCCCAGGCCAACAAGATGAAGAAGTACTGCAGCCACCTCTTCACCGCCACTGTCAGCCTCAGCGGCAGCGGCAATGCCTGGTACGAGGTGATCAAGGACATCATCAGGATACAGCAGAGCCAGCCCGTTTGGACGGCAGCGGAGCAGGTACAAGGCACGGGATCCCTGTGGCAAGGCTCAGCCTGCCAGGGCTGCAGCCAGGCAGGTGACAGGGCCACGCACCCGCCCTCCCCACACCTGGGGTCCCAGGTCTCTGTCATCCCCACCCCGCAGGCAGATGTGGCACTGGAGGACAGTCTGGACCTGCTGAACCAGCCGAGCACGGTGGCCTCGGGCTACCTGACCTGCGACAGTCATGCCAACAGCGACTACGATGACACTGATGGCGAGGCGGGTGCCTACACTGACGGTGAGGCAGAGGATGCCTATGACCAGCCCGGACTGGCCCGCTCCTCCGAGCCAGCGCAGATGTCCCCAAGCCATGGCCTGAGGGAGCAGGTGGGTTCCCCCATACTGGTACGAGGGGCTGGTGGGGCTGAGGGGAGTGGCGCAGTGCCCGCCTACAAGGGCTAATTCCTATCCCCTGTGGCACAGGCAGGGTGTCACCTCTAGCTGCTGCAGGGTCCAGCTGCGCATCCATGCACAGCTCTGGTTCCCCATGGGGGAACGCAGCCCGGCCCCAGGCTGGGGCACAAATCCTGCCCCTACCTCTGACTCCACCATCTCTCTGGTCTTTCACAGCCAACCAAGAAGCAGCGGCAGGGCCAGCGGGGCCAGCGCTATGACAGCATCAGGTACCCTGCGCACCAGGGCCAGATGGGGTTTTAAAGCAGTCAGCCCTGGGGCTGGGGAAGGGCCTGCGGAGCTGCCGCTGCCAGCCCTGCCCAGCCTGACCCTGCCCAGCAGGGGACTGTCTCTGCCACCCGTCCCAACCTGGTGGCAGAGGTATCACCATGCCTTCTCGTCCCCCAGGGAATACGAGCATGACGCTGTGAGGAAGAGGTTCACACGGGCCAGGGATGACTCAGATGAGGACGAAGGCTACGAATGGGGCCCAGCTACAGATGTGTAGTGGCACCGCTGGCCCCTGTCCCACTGGACAGCTGGGCCCCTTGGCCAGCCCTGCTGCAGCTCCACACCACCGGGTCCATGGGACAGTCCAGGTAGTGCCATGCAGCACCCCATGGCCAGGCTGGGTTGTGTCTAATTTTGCTGTACCCCTTGTCACCAGCACCACCACGTGCCTCCTTCCCCCTTTTGGCCACAGCCTCTGCTGCCGGAATAAAAGGGATGTTTTGATCAGGATGGGCTGTTTCCATGCGTGCTGGGTGGCAGCACGCAGGGGAAACCCATGCAGCAGGGTGGGTTTGCTGGAACCCAGGCACCTCCACGGCCAGAGGCCCTGCCTGCCCCGAGAGGCATCGGTGCGGGAATCAGGCTTGGGTTGTGCCAACGTCTGGCACTGCAGCAGGCTCAGGCTGCATGCCCCAGAGCTGAGCCTCCTCTGCTGCAGCCCAGCTAGGGCTCCTGAAATGCAGCCTCCCATATTCCCCAAAACTTTTATTTTTACATGAACCAAGCACACAGGCAAAGTCAGGTCAGCGCTGCCTCGGCTGTAGGGGCCCGGAGACCCACTCATGAAAAGACACAGCACCAGGGGCTGGTCCTTGGGGGCTCATGACCCCAAGCACTAGGTAGTGCCGTGTTCCCTTTTGCTGTGCCGAGGGACAGCCCGGAGGGCTGCAACGCAGTGCCGTGGTGGGCAGGGGGTGGGCTGTGCGTGCAGAGCGGTTAAAGGCAGCACGAGTGAAAAGCAGAGGTAGTTTCCCAGCTCGGTGCAACAGGTCTAACGGGGAGTTCGTTTGCACCCCTGACAGGCCCCTGGCAAAGCCAGGGAGGAAGAGGGGGTGCCACGGGTGCTGCTGCCCTTAAGGCTGAGTCTGGGAGCTGCCGGCTTTCCCTCGGGGGTGCCAGCATGCACCCACACACTGGTGTGCAGGGTCAGCACTGCTGTGGGTCCGTGCTAGGGCGAGCCCTGGAGCTATGCTTCCAGCACCATCCCCGCATGGGGAAAGGCACTGTTGGTGAGTGTAAAAGCACTATCTGTGGTGACTAGATGGGGTGACCTTTCATGCGGGGTCCCCTCTCCTCCTGCCAGCACCAGGCCAAGGTGAGGGACCCTGTGAAGCAGCGGGACAGGCACCATGCAGGCACTGTGAGCCAGGGAGGGGTGAATAGAGGGCGAGGAGGCCCTGACGCTGCTCAAGCTGGGTATCAGGCCCCCAGAGTCTCCCACTGTGTCCTGAGTAAAACCAAAGAGGTGCAGAATTAGGCCCTGCTGGGGACCAGAGGGCTCCGATGAGGGCACTGGGGCAGGAGGCAGAGCCTATCCTGCCCTCATGGCCCCAGGCTCGCTCCTGCCTGGCCCCAGGCACATGCAGTGACAGCTGGGCACGGCCAGCAGCTCAGAGGAAAATGGGCTGCTCCTGCCCGGTCAGTAAGCGGTACGTGGAGGCCGGCATGGTCTTGATGTGGACCTAGGCAGAGACACACAGATCAGCTGGGTGACACCAAACCCCGGGCTGGAGGGTGCTGGTGCAAAACTCTGAGCCCAGCCTGCTCTGTGTGCAGCCGCAGCTGCCCCGCGGTATGGGGGCCCCGGCCGTCACCCAGCCTGGGCCCGGCTCACCTCGCTGACTGCCTGCGTGAGGATCTGGATGATCTTCTCGTGGGGCGTTGCCACCACGCTCTGCCCGTTGATCTCGATGATGCGGTGCCCCACACGGATACCACCTCTCTCTGCGATGCCCCCGCGCATCAGGCTGCAAATCTGGGAAGCAGGAAATGCTGGTGAGATCAGCACTGTGCCCACAGACTGGGGCCATGTGCACCACCACCCCAAACCCTCCCAGCTGTGCAGGCTCCCAGCAAGAGCTCTGGACTTGGGTGCTGTCTCCTCCAGCTCATGAGTGTGCAGCGAGGGCAGGGATGTCACTTAACATTGCTGGCACTGGAGCGATGTGCTGAGCTGTAGGGCAAGGACAGCGCGCAGGCTTTTGTTCCCTCGGCTGATGGAGAGCTCAGCTTCCCCCATCCACCCAGTGAACCCTTGTGCTCCCATCAAGCCTGGGCTGCAGAGCCAGAGCTTCTGCCTACGGTGGCAGCTCGAGCACACCTGTGGGGTAACTGCATCTCCAATACTATCGGGAGCATCAGTCAGTGCGCGATGCAGCTGTGCCACCCCCTCCACCACCCACCCACCCCATCAGCTCCCGCTGATCCTGGGAACACCTTTCCAATGCAGCCACTGTGGAGCCCACAGCAGGGAGTGGCTGGGCCACTGGGGATAGCAATAAATGTCACTAAGGTCACGCCAAGAAAGCCAGGAAGAAACCACCCCCCTGAAAGCAAACAGCTAAGGAGTACTAGGGAGACAGATGTAACCACCGGTGCTGCAGGAGAGCCTTTTGCTGTGGCACAGCAGAGCCCTGTGAAACCTCGGCCCTGGCAGGCACAAGAAGTGCTGGAGCCGTGCGCTCGTGCATGCGGACACAGCCAGAACTGCGTGTCCCTCTGCCAGAGAGGTGGCTGAAGCCCTTGGCTGACCGAAGCCTGGCTCTGCTCCTTTCCCCATGGGCACTCACCACGCCGTTCTCAACACAGAAGCCCAGCTGGTACTTGGAGTCAGGGCGCCGGATGACAGCCGTAGTGACAGGGGGACAGTGCACGATGTTCAGCGTCACCTCTGTCTGGTGCTTCAGCTCCTGGAAGATGGGATGGGACTTTGTCAGACTTTGGACAGCTATTTGCCGTGGTTGAAAGAGCCGACACAGCCATGTTGCTCACGGGAGGGCTGAGGATCAGCAACCTGTTTTCAATGCCACACACGGGCATACCGCCATGCTCAAATTCAGGGAGAACTTATAAATGCAGTCCAAGATATCCCACTCTGCCCCTGAGGCCACACTGTCCTTGCTTTCAGCTCCTTCCTGCCCAGGAAGTAGAAGATGCAACAGGTTCATTCCAGGACAGATGCCTGCCTCCTCACCCACCCTCCTCCTCTGGCAGGGCCCTGCCCACACCCTGCTGCAGCCAGTTTAGTCCCCAGCTTTGTCCCTGCCTTGTCACATCCCTTCCTCCCAAGCACTCAGAGCACGGACTGTCACAGCCCAGAGGATGGGTACGACCCCCCCACACTCCCACCCCCTCTGGCCCCACAGCCTCCTATCACCCATCCGCCCCCAAGCCAGAAGCATCGGTGGGGGAACCCCGGCATGACAGACACTCCCAGACGCATTCAGGCCGGTCCCCATCTCTGCCAGCGCTCGCCCTCCTGCCAGGGTGGAGGCAGGAGGCCACCCCGGGCGCAGCCCCGGCTCACCCGGATGATGCTCTGGCAGGTGGTGAGGGGCAGCCCCACCAGGCTCGTCCCGTTGACGGACATGAGGCGGTCCCCGATGCTCAGCTCGCCTGACCTCTCCGCAGGGCCCCCGTGCATCAGGTTGGCGATGACCACTGTGGGCAGGATGGAGCCCCAGCCCGACTCCACGATGGCGATGCCCAGGATCTCCCCCTTCTGCTTCCGGATGCAGACCTGGGGTGGGGGGCACGGATGGGTTACAGTCACCAGAGTCATGGGGCGTGAGTCCGAGCCCCAGCATGGGTGTCCTGGGCTCACAGCCAGCTGGGATGGGGCCCAGTTTTGTAGGGAGCCCCTCAGCTGCTCAGGGAGCCGTGGCGGGGATGACACAGAGGTGCCAACGGGAACCCCACACTGTCCCCCACCCCTCCAAAGCAGCTCTTACGTCCTTGCAGTTCTCCTGCCGGGAGAAGTGGGTCAGCTCTGCATTGTATTGCTCCTGGTCCTCGAGGGCACGGCTGTACTGGCGAGGGCTCAGCTTGCTTGGGTCGATGCTGTTGGCCTCCAGGAAGCGCTGGTAGGCCACACCAAATGCCTGCCCGATAGCCTGAGCGATGATCTGGGCCTGGGGAAAGAGAGGGGTTGTTTATGCCCATGGCTCAGGGCCAATGGTCTCATGGCCAAACTGGAGCCAACAGCTGCCAGCGCCCTGCAATGTCCAGCACAGGCACTGTGCCCTGGGAGCTCCAGGGCATCCTGGCTCCTTCTTGGCCTGAATGGGCCCCTTTATGGTGTCGATCCTCCTGCCTTTTCTTGCTGGGCTCCTCTATGTCGTAGAGGTGCTCAGGCTGGGGTCCTTCCCCCTCTATGTGTTCATTGGGAGTCCCCAGCACGGAGACCCAGAGCACCCTGTCATTACAGCGGAATGGGTCCCAGGACCCCAAAGCCACTCTGCCCTCCCAAGAGACTTGCGTGTCATCTCACATTGTCCGAGTGGAAGACGTGGCAGATCATCTTGTAGAGCCGCTTTTCTTCTGCCACCTCCGACTGCCGAGGCAGTTTCCGGCGTGCCATGAGCACCACGAGGGAGCCAATGTCAGCAATGTAGGAGATGGTCTGGAGGGAGTGATCCATCATGGCCTCCTGGCAAAGGGGACATGGGCAGAGACATTCAGCCCTCCCCGGCCCAATGGACCCCGTGCGCAGCCCGCAAGCCAGCCAGGCACCGCCACAAGCAGGAAGGGTTTGGGTTCAACCACCACTGTGCTGGGATGCAGCTCAAATGCCTGGCACACACTGGGCAGAAACCATGTCTATGCTAAAAGGTACAAAGAGCTCCTTTAATCAAGGACTCATCCATGTCTCTGGGTGCTGCCGGGGGACAAGACAGCTCTTCCCTCTTACTATAAAGCAGAAACTAATCCTGAGGCAAAGAGCTACAGAAACTTCAAGCCTAGGTTCCCTGGAGCTTGGTCTCAGAACCCAGCAGCTCCCACAAGGCGCAGTTTGCATAAGAAGCCTTGTGCAGCCATGCAGAGAGCTGAGGGACATGACACGTCTGCGTGGGATGGCTGCAGAGTGACATGTCTCCTCCCAGATGCGTGTCCTTGCCCGTAGGCCATCCTTGGGCATGACCTCACTGGCGTGGGTGCAAAGCAGAGAGCCCAAGGCCAAACAGGAAGGTTTCAGCAGCCCCAAAGCCATGCGGGTGCTCCTGCTCCCCACTCACCTGCGTGTCAGCCGTGAGCACCTTGATCCTCTGTGTGGAGACAAACAGATCCACCTCCGTCATGGGCTGGGACTCCCCCTCCGGCGCCTGCAGAATGAAGCGCCCAGGAGAGGTCACTGCTGCTGCCAGGATTCCTCTGGGTCCCTGCCCCACAGCTGGGAGGTCCCCCTGGGCAGGTCCTGAGTGCTGCCCCATGCCCAGGAGGGGCCAGGCTGTGGCAGTCACATCCCCCTACCCTCCTGCACCTTGATCCTGTCCACCGCCTCCTGGGCCTGTGCCATGCGGATGCTGGTCGGGGGGTTCCTCTCCGAGACCAGCTGCGTGGAGCCCAGGTACTTTGCCCCAAAAATCACGCCGTCCAGAAGATCCTCCGGGTCACAAGGGCCTGGAACTGAGGCATCAGGAGGGACTAAGCCGGGGCTGGTTCCCCCACCTCTGAAAACTGGGGATACCAACTCCTACTGCCCATTAGCTGCATTCCTACACATGGCAAAGCAGCTCAGCACTTGGGAGACAGGCTCCTGGCATCACCGGGGGACCAACTCTGACCCCAGGGCTGCTTCCTCCTTTCCTTGGGCACACCCTGGCATCCCTCTTTCTCCCTTCCCAAGCCTGAGCCTCCCCCTTCCCCGATCCCTGAAGCACTCCCATTTGCTCCGCAAAGGGTGAGCTGGGATCAAATGAGCCACCCGAAGTCTGCAGCCACGTTCCCACTCTGCGTGGGTGCAGAGCCGGGCACTCCCTCCCCAGCTGGGACCCCTGGCCACCCCACATTTGGGGTCAGAGCAGGAGGCGGTGGGTCAGGACTCCTGGGTGCTTTTGCTGCTCGAGCATAGAAGCAACTCACCCTCTTTGAAGGCTGGGCAGGAGGATGGGGATTCCCTGTTCTGCAAAGCAACAAGAGAGCAGGTGAGGCTCTGGTTGGGATCCCAGGGATTCAGCCTGCCCGCCCCACGGCCAGGCTGCCCCTGGAGCAGCAGGACAGTGAGGTCACAGCATCCTGAGGCTGGTGGGGGGGCCACAGGGTCCTGCGGCTGGGGGCCTGTTTGGACCCACCAGTCTCTTCCCCGGGGCATGCACAGATCAGACAGCCATGCAAGTATCCCCCTGCATTCAGGGCAGCAGGAGCCAAAGCCAGTACCGAGGGTGTTGTCTGGGCACCCCAGCAGCACGAGGCCCTGTAAGACCTGAGGAAAAGACATCCCGGGCTCCCCTCTGCCCCCACCCAAGACCCCACGAGGGAGCAGAGCCAAGGGGCATCTCCTGGCTCACTACCGCAGCCTGCGTGCAATGCACTCACGGTCATGCCGCCTTGGGGTGGCTGCTGTGCCTCTGGGGTGGGAGTGGGAGGCAGGGCCACCCAGGCTGGCTCCGGGGAACTGTCCTGATTGCCTTCACAGGCAGAGTCGACCTCGCAGAGCCCCTCTCCACAATACCAGCTGCTGGAAGGTCCTTCCTCTGAGCTCTCTGGCCTCCCCAGCCCTTCAGGCTTCTCCACAGTGGCCAGTTCCTCCGGAGCCTGCAGCATCTCCAGGTTCGTCCCGGCCAGGACATCGGAGCGGGCCAAGGGTGTCTCTGTGCTGGCCTCAGGCAGTCCACCCTCGTAGCACAGGAGGCTCAGCAAGTCCTCCCGGTCGGCCTCAGCAAAGAGCAGGCCATGGCAGGGCCGGGAGCAGGCTGAGTGCTGGGCACAGCAGGGCCGTGTCTCCAGGCCCCGGCCCATGGCCACATGCAGCGGGCAGGGCCGGCACTTGCCCTGGCACTCCCCATGGCTCTGCCCGGCCTGCTCCCCTGCCAGAGGAGCTGTGCCAGCGCTCGAGGAGGGCAGTGGGCCCTGTTCTGAGGTGGGTGAGTGGTCACAGAGGTTGGGGTCGAGGGTCTCGAGCTGGGCCAGCAGGCCCTGGATCTCTGAGGGTTCATCCTCTGCATCATCAGCCCACTTGGCCTTGCCTGGGCGGGCACCGGCCTCAGGGGCCTCGTCCAACTCCATGCCCGTTGGGTCGCTGCTGCTGGGGGCTCGGGGGTGTCCTGCATCCCGAGGGGTGCTCCCGGCGCTGGGTCTCCAGTGGGTGGAGCCCTGTGGCCCCACGGTCAGCGCCTCCTTTTCCATCTCTCTTCCCAAGTCCCGGCAAAGCTCAGTTTGTCCACCCCCACCTCCTTTGAGGTCCGAGGCTGAAGCAGGCCCCGAGCCGGGCCCCAGCCCCCTCCGCTGGCCCTGGGGGACAGGCAGCTCCTGCCCGGTGCTGCAGCCAGGAGGCAGGGTGACGAAGGGGGGCCCCTCCGGCTGCCCGTCACCCACAGGGAGCTCAGGGGCGCCAGGCCGCACCGCAGGCCCTTCCTCTGTGTCCATGGCCGGTGGCTCCGGGGCCTCATCTCTGCCGAGATCCGCGGCGGAGGGCGCAGCCGCCTGGAAATCCATGCAGCTCTCCATGGCGTCGCTCCGGCCCGCAGCGCAGGGGGCGGCCGGCCCGGGCGGGGAGAGGGACTCGGGGAGCTGCGGAGGCCGGGGGGGGCCTGGAGGGGCGCCTGGAGGGGCTGGGGGGCCGGGGCCAACGCCGTCTCTCTCCGGGCGGGCGGGCCCGGCCCGGTCCGTGCGGACTCACGCGCTGCCGGCGGTGCCGGCTCGGGGAAGGGACGGTCCCGCCGCCGCTGGTGCCGCTTCCGGGCGCCACCGCCGCGCATGCGCCTCCCGGCCCCGCCCTCTTCCCGGCGTGCCCCGCGGCGCCCCAGCATGGCGGCCCGGGTGCTGCTGCGGGCGGTGCGGGTGGTGCTGCCCGGCCCGGCCCGCGGCTACGCCAAGAAGCCGGGTGAGCCTCGTCCCGCGGCTCCGGCCCCCGCCGGTTCCTCTTGCCCCGGGGCCTGTCCCGCGTCCGTCAGCCCTCGCCCCCGTGTCCCGGTCCCGCGTCCCTCGGCCTTGTCCCCGCGCGGCCTGGGCCCTCCCCAGGGGCAGCCTGCCCCCCGGCTCCCGGGACCTCGCCCCGTGTCCCTCGCCCCCAGCCCTGCGTCCGCCGTCCCCTGCCCCAGCTGCCTCCCTCACACCCTGTGCCCCTCGTTCCCTGCCCCGTCCCTCCTTCCCGTCCCCGGTGCTGCTGCACCCGCGGTGGCCGTGTTCCCGTCCGCTGCCCTGACTGAGCCCCCGTCCTTTCCCCAGCCTGCATCTTTGTCCCCCCGCCACATCCCCCGTCTTGACTGTGCCCTTGTCCCCGCAGCTATGAAGTTCAAGGGCAAGAACGTGCCAAAGGAGGGACTGAAGGGGCCGGAGGTGTGCACAGACCCCACCATGCTCACCACCTACGCCATGGGGGTCAATTACTTCAAGGACGGGCCGGAGGTGGCCCTGAAGCCCGATTCTGAGTACCCAGACTGGTAGGTGGTGCTCGGTTCCCCTTGCTGTGCACAGAAGGGGGGTCCTTCCTGGGGTGCCCGTCCCTACAGACGTGCCATCCCACAGACGGGTGTAGGAGAGACAGGGAGCTGTTCTGGGAGGAGGAAGACTGCTCTGCAGCCCAGAGATCTTCCCCGAGGGCCAGGGGAGGAGAGCAGGCAGCACTGTGGATGTGGTGGGTGAGGGATCTGCATGTCCTAGTCACGCACTTCCATCGCTCCGTCCCGTGCTTGTCCCTTTGCCCTGCCTGCCACAGCCTCACATCCTCTGTGTTCACCCCCAGGCTCTTTAAGATCCACCTCGGGCCCCCCAAGAAGCTAGAGGAGCTGGACCCCGACTCAATCGAGTATTGGAGGCGCCTGCGGAAGTACAACACATGGCACCGCAACAGGCTGAAGAAGGGCAAGAAGCTGTAGGTGCTGCAGAGCTCAGGGTGCACAGGACACCATGAGTGCCAGCGCGGGTGGCGCTGGGAATAGCTCCCGCTTTTGTTCTCTTCTTGCTATAAATTAGTAATAAATCTCTGGTGAGGCCGACACCTGTTACGGATGCTACGGCAAACCCGGGCCCTCGGCAAGCTCGGTGTGGGTCCCACCTTGTGCTGGGGGCTGGTGAGGAGCTGAGGCAACACAGGCCTCAAGTTCTTGGTGTTTTTGCTAAAACAGAAGCTCAATTTTTTGCTCTTAGAGGGAGCCTATGCCACCAAAATGGGTCCTGCTCCCTGCTCTGTTGCACTCTGCACTTCAACGGCTGGGGCCAGGGCTTAAAGGCCGCGCAGGGGTGTGCGTAGTGGGTTTGGGGTGGGGAATGACTCCACTGATGTCACTGTGTCCCTGGGGGGGGACTTTGGGGCCTGAGCAGCCTGTGCTCCCTGGGGGCGGGAGGATGGGGGCCAGGCTCTGGTGGTGTTGCAGGGGCAGCGGGTGAGGTGAGGAGGTACACAGCGGCCCCTCGCAGCGCCACCCCCGCGCCGCGCTCCTGCTTCCTCCTCTGGCAGCTGGGGAGCAGCGGCTGCTGGGACACCGGGGTCCCCGCTTGACTGGGCTGTGTGGTGAAGGCAGGTCTTCCCCACAGCAACGGGGGCCTCGCTGCCCCATCCCTGTGTGTCCTCAGCTGGCTCCAGCCTGGCAGAGCCCAGCAGCTTCCCCTGGGTCTCGGTGCTGCCCATGCATTGGGCTCCCCTGGCTGAGAGGTGCCCCCATCCCCTGCTTCATCTCCGTCCCAAACTTGCTGCCCTGTAGCTCCTGCCTGGCCTCGAGTTGGGCCACGGGGACAAAGCAGCCGCCCGCGAGGTCCTCCCGCAGCAAGGAAGGGGCGATGGAGCCACTGCCCAGCCCAGCAGCGTCCCCAGTGCCCTACACCCTGTGGCAGGGGCCAGGGCTGGGGGCTGTGCCCGGCTCCCCTGGGCTGCGGGGTGGCTGGGTTGGCAGCTGCAGCGCCCACGCGCTGTGGCACAGGAAGTGGTGGAGGAAAGCAGAAGTGCTGTGATGCAGCGCGGGGGGGGGGGGGGGGGCGGGCTGGGGGAGATTTTGGGTTGAACCCTCATTTCCTCTGCGTGAGGCTCAGCGCGCACCCTTGGAGCTGACTGGGCTCAGGCCAGGCCATATCCAGTGGTGAGTGCCCTGTCCCCACCGTGCCCGTCCTGCAGCTTGCTCTCCCCTTGCTACTCCCCAGCGCGGCCAGCCCCCAAATCCAGCAACAGGTGAGCAGAGGGGGCACCTGAGTCCCTGCCCTCTTGTCTCGGAGACCACCTGCTTGGGCAAGTGTCACCCAGCTGCCGTGGATGGCTTGGTCCTGGGGTCAACCGCCCACCCGGGGTGGGGAGAGACCCAGCAGCAGGAGGAGAGAGCCTGTCTCTGGGTGCTGCCCCCATCCAGGGTGATTCATGCCACGCTCCCCTCGCTGCCAAAGCCTTTGCCGGGGTCAAGGGGAGCTGAGGCGGGCCCCAGCCCCAGGGCCCCATGTCCCCTCCCCTAACCCCTCCGTGGGCTCCTCGTGGTGGCCTGGCAGAGCTCATGCTGGCTGTGGAGGCACCACCCAGGGGCCTGGTGACGGCAAGGGGGCTGCTGCTGACCCACTGGGTCTCTGTCAGAAGGAGAGGGGTCCCCAGTCTCAGTCCTCTATGATGGGCCCGTTCTCTGTGTGCCCTGAAGGGATGGGGAAGGTGGCAGGGGCATCCCCTCCTTCTAGTTCCTTGGACCCCATCCCACAAAGGTCCCTGTCCTGGGGCCGGGGTAATGTCGCCCTGGCTCCTCACCCAAGGCCGCGGGGTGAGCGGGGTCCCCTGTGCCACTGTCATGGCTCTCGTCCTCTGGGTGTGGAGAGGGAACTTGTGTCATTCCTGGCTGGCTGCCAGCGGCTAGATCCAGCAGCACTGCCTGGCCAGCTCCGCACACCTCCTTGGGGAGGCCAAAAGCCTCCCGGGCTCCTGCAGGGAGGTGCCCCAACGCCAGCAAGCTTGTGCTGGGTGCTCTCCTTCCCGAGCCACCCTGTGCCCGGCAGGAGCAGCGCCGGGCAGTGTCCAGTGGGGTGCAGGCGCCTATAACCCCATCACCCGCTGACAGCTCGTCCCCTCCGTGTCCCCAGGCAGGCAGCGGCAGGGCTGGGACGGGATGGGGGACTGGAGCATGCCCATCGGCTCGCTGGGCGAGGAGGTGGTGGCCCGGCTCTGCGAGCTCCTGGATAACGCCAGCCGGGGGTGGCGGAAGCTGGCTGAGGTGGCCGGGGCGGAGAAACGCTTCAAGTGCAGGTAAGGGTGTGGGGGTATCTCTGGGGGTCTGTCCCCCACTGGGTGACAAAACACACATGGGCACAGCCCTGCCATGGGCTGAGTGAGGGGCACGCCGGTCCCCCGGCCAGCCCAGCGTGGCCGCAGCCTGGGCTGGGGGCACTGCCAAGTCCCCCAGATGGGGTCCCCATCCTGCCC
This sequence comes from Gavia stellata, assembly GCF_030936135.1. NCBI lineage: Eukaryota > Metazoa > Chordata > Aves > Gaviiformes > Gaviidae > Gavia > Gavia stellata. Next base: position 5,807,351 of record NC_082625.1, read on the forward strand.
GGGCGGGAGGTGGACTGCGGCGCTGAGCGCTGTGGGCGCCTTGCAGCACGGAGGAGCTGGAGATGTGCTCGCTGAAGGTGCTGGAGCCCCATGGCAGCCCCACGCAGTGCCTCCTGCAGCTCCTGGCTGAGCGTGACTGCACCCTCAAGTACCTGCTGGGCTGCCTGGAGAGGATGGGGCACACGCAGGCCTGCCAGGTCCTCAGCAGTGCCGGTAGGGATGGGCAGCGGGGTCCCATGGGGCCTGGAGAGGGGCAATGGGGGACAGGGGCTCAGCAGAAAGAAAGCAGGGGGAGATGAGGAGCAGCTCTTCCTGCTGGAGGTCTTGCTCTGGGTAGCGGGGCCTTGGCAGGGTGGGCTGGGGTGGGATGGGATAGGATGGATGCAGTAGGGTGAGATAGGATAGGGTGGGATGGGATGGGATGGGATGGGGCGGGCGGGTGATGGGATATGATGGGACGGGCTGTGATGGGACCAAATGGGATGGGAGGGGACAGGATTGGACAGGTTGTGATAGGACAAGAAGGGATGGAATGAGGTGGAGCAGAATGGGGTGGGATAGGATGGAACAGAATGAGGTGGGATGGCACTGAATGGGACAAAGTAGGATGAGATGGTTGGGACAGGACAGAGGGGTGGGATGGGACGTGGTGTGATAGGATGGGGTGGGATGGGAGAGGACAGGCTGTTGTGGGCGGGTGTGGGACAGGACAGGATGGGACTGGATGCAATGGGATGGTGCAGGATGGGGGTCTCAGCCATCCCAGGCTGGCCTCTCCTCTCCCGCAGTCCAGGACATGATCCGCATCACGGTGCAGCCGGAGTCGCGGGTGGTGACGGAGGGGATGCGTGTGTCCCTGACCTGCTGGGCGACCGGCCCGCCAGGTCTCACGTACCAGTGGTTCTGCGGGAAGCAGGAGGTGAGGTCCTGCTGCACCACGTCGAGCAGGGACCGCAGGCCCCACCCATGGTGACAGCACCCAGACAAGTGGGAGGGAGCCCCCGACTCCTTGGCCCCCTCCTGTCTCATAGGTGCCCGGAGCCACGGCCCCGGAGCTGGTGATTGACACGGCCGCCCCGCCGGGCCAGCCCGAGTGGTACATCTGCCGGGTGAACTGCGGGGCTGCCTTCGCCTTCTCCAGGTGGGCCCACGTCCAGGTGGAGAAGAACAGCAGCCCCAGCTCAGGTGGGCGTCCCCGGGCTGGCACCCGCGGGGCACTGCTTGTCTCGTCAGGACCAGGATGACTCCCATAGGGCATTGCTCACCCCATCGGGAGTGGGGTGGCTCCTGTAGGGCATCGCTTGCCATGTTGTGCCCCGGCTCAGCCGTGAGGGTCTCTGGGCTTGCAGGGGTGACGGTGCCCATGGAGGATCTGAGTGCCCTGTGTCTTCCTCGACCCCACTGGCTCATGCCACCCATGGGTGCCAGGGCCTGCGGGTGAGGGACCTGGGGCCTGGGGGCAGCTTGGCAGAACCTTGCCATGGCCGGGTGCCGTATTTTCCGCCCCATCCCCTCCCCAGCCAGCAGTTACTGCCCAGCCATGGCAGGGCTGCAGATCCTGCGGCAGCCGCGGCCGTGCCGTCTGGCCGAGGGGGACACGCTGGTGCTGGAGTGCAGAGCCATTGGCAACCCCCCGCCCCAGTACCAGTGGTTCAGGAACCGGCGCCCCGTGGAGGGCGCGCAGGCGCCCCGGCTCCAGGTATGGCGGGACCCTCTGTGTGGCACGTCACTGCATGGCGTCGCATGGCGCGGCACGGCACGGCATGGCATGGCACGCCGCCTCAGCTGCTTGCTCCGTCCCGCTGGCAGGTGAAGCTGGTGACAACCGCTGAGCAGGGCAGCTACTCTTGCCGTGTGTTCAACCTCTTCCACGAGCTGTGGAGCCAGGAAGTGGACGTGGAGATCGGTGAGGGCCCTGGACAAACCTCTGTGGTTCCCCACCCCGCGTGGGCTGTCCTGGCTCTGCTCTGCTCCCCGTAAAGCCCTCCCATGGCTGCCCCATGGTTTTGGGGGGCTCCAGCCGGCACTGGCAGGGCTCCCTAACTCACCCCTTTGCCACAGGCCCACGGCTCTTCGCCTCTGGAGGCTCCTGGCAGGAGGGGGATGGAGGTAGGTGGGTGCAGAGCGCACAGGTCCCTGCTGCTCTGCCCGCTGCGCTCCCCAGGCACCGCGGGGCTGTGGAATGGCGTTTCTCTCTTTCCAGGCTCCCCGGAGCGTGGCAGCCCCAGCCAGCTGTACGGTAAGAGCCTGTCCAGGAGGGGTTGGTGGCCCTGTGGGGCTGTGACCATCCCCAGCGTCACCCCGTGAGGCTCCGCTCGGCCAGGGGTGCTTTGGGTGCAGCACACCAGCGAGAGTGAAGCAGAAAGGCAGGGACCGCCCGGGGCACCCTGGTACCCGGGGACAGTGACACCGGCCACAAGCGGGTGTCACCTCTGTGGGCTGAAGGTAGCGGGGACAGCAGGAGCATCTCGCTCTGTACCCAGCGCCTCTCTCTCCCGTCCTGGCAGCCACCGACAAAGTGGCCCTGCTGATCGGCAACATGCACTACCGGCACCACAAGCAGCTGAAGGCGCCCATGGTGGACGTGCACGCCCTCAGCGCCCTCCTCCGCCAGCTCGACTTCAAGGTGGTCTCACTGCTGGACCTGCGCAAGGCTGAGATGCAGATGGCTGTCAACGAGTTCCTCCTCCTCCTCGACAAGGGCGTCTATGGTGCGGCGGCGCTCACCAGGGCAGCTCCAGCCAGGGGGGAACCGGGTGGTTTTGTGCTGGTGGGGTCTTGGGGGGTGGCTGGGCAAGAAGCGGGCACCGGCAGGTCAAGGGATGTCGCCCACTCTTCGCCCCTCCCGGCAGGTTTGCTCTACTACGCTGGGCACGGCTATGAAAATTTTGGCAACAGCTTCATGGTGCCCATCGACGCGCCCAGCTCCTACACCTCGGCCCACTGCCTGTGTGTGCAGCGGGTGCTGCAGAGCATGCAGCAGCGCCGCACTGGCCTCAACATCTTCCTGCTCGACATGTGCCGCAAGAGGTGATCTGGCTCCAGCTACCAGCCCGGGGGAGGTCCCGGCATAGGGGTGCCCATGGGTGCTGGTTCCCTGGGGGAGCGGAGCACGGCATCCCCGGGGTCCCATCCAAACTCATTGGCTTTGTCTGGATGCCCCAAAGCATCACTGCCCCAGTTGAGCTGGGAAATGCCACGACGGGTGGGCAAAAGGGGGCAGCCCCTGGGGTCTGGGGTGCCTTGGGGTGAGTTTTTGGGGGGTGGCAGGTGCTGGCTCCACCCATCGCCATTTCTCTCGCAGGAATCTCAACGACGACGTCATCCCGCAGGTCGGGGCTCTGCAGGTCACAGCCAACATCGTCTTCGGCTATGCCACGTGGGTCTCCCCCCACCACCCCCTGGCATGGGCAGTGGGGTTGAGTCTCCATCCCTGGCTCAGACTGGGGCCAGGGCTCAGCCACCCTCAAAAGGCTCAGCCCCATTTGCACCCGTCTTCCCCCCTGCCACGTATTGCAGCGTTGCTCCCTCTGGTCGATGCTGGAGGTGGTGGGCGAGCGGCAGCTCCCGGTCCCTTACAGGACAGGGAGATGCCCACAGTGCTGCTTGGCTTCGGGCAGCACCCAAGAGGATTAAGCCCCGAGGCTCCTCTGGAGCACAGGGATTTGGGCTGATGCTGCTTTAAGCATCCAGGATCCGGCTGCGGCTCCCACCGCTCCCCGGCACAGCGGCCGAATGGGTCGATGGGAGCGGGTAGAGCCACGGGCACCCAGCTCTGGCTTCCCAAGGGCTGTCGCCCTGGTGGGGGCTGGTTCCCGGGGGAGTGACGGAGCCCACAACAGAGCCGCCCGCCGCCCCGTCCCCGCAGGTGCGCAGACGCTGAAGCCTATGAGCTGAGTCAGAGCGAGCTCTCCAACGGCATCTTCGTCACCTTCCTCAAGCGCTGGCTGCTGGAGGATGAGAAGATCACGGTGCTGCTGGACAAGGTGGCCGAGGGTGAGTGGGGAGCGGCAGGGGACAGCCACCCCCCAACAGCCCCCGCCGACTCCCCGTGCCTCCCGCAGACATGGGCACGCTGGAGATCACGCGGGGCCTGCAGGCGCTGGAGCTCCGCAGCAACCTCTCGGAGAGACGAGCTCTGACGGACCCCATTTGCCCCCCGGGCCAGGACGAGTCCTCCGCCAGGAACCTGCAGTGGGCCAAGGCTCACGGTGAGAGTTGCGGCCACCCCATCTGGAGCTGGCACCTGGGTGGGGACAGCGCCGAGTCACAGGGAGAGGCGGCAGGCAGCACTTGCTGGGTTTCTCCCACCCTGGAGGAGAGAAACCGCTGGCACAGAGCCGCCAGCCCAGTGGCAGGAGCATCGTGTTGGTGTCCCCACTCTGGGGTGACCCCAGCCATCACCTCACTTGTGGGTGCAGCTCCGGTCCCAAGCACCTGCAGGTCCCAGCCCCGTGCTTGCTGTCCCCTCCCTAGTCCTGCCGGAGAGCCGGCACCTCCGCTTCGACTGTGGTGTCACCGTCCAGCTGGGCTTTGCCGCTGAGTTCTCCAACATCATGATCATCTACACCCGCGTGGTGGCCACCCCGGAGGACATCGCCAAGTGCGAGGCCAAGCTCACCGACATACCTGAGGTGGGAGCGGGTTGCCGAAGCCCGTGCTGGGGTAATGCTGGGGAATTTGTGGGGGGACCCGTGGTGGTTTCCACGGCTGGACGCCGTTTGTGGCAGGAGCTGGACGTGGACCTCAAGTGCACCAACAAGGAGAGCCCCGAGGAGGTGGGCAGCCCGCTGGCGCATGTCTGGAGCCTCGGCTGCCCCTCCTGCTGCCTCTACAGCCGGCTCTGCGGCTTGCAGAAACTGCGGGTAAGAGCCGCACCGGGCGGGGGGCCGGTGCCAGGAGCACAGTGCGGCCGTGGCCATGGCCGAGGACGGGTGCCCACACTGCCGGTGCTCCTGCAGCAGGAGCTGGTGTTCACCGTCTGCCTGCAGTACCGTTACCGCGGCATGGATGACTTCGTGGAGGAGAGGCGGACGGTGAACGTTGGGAAGCCGCTCATCGCCAAGCTCAACCTGCGGCTGGCGGCCTCCCCCTCACTGCCTGACAGCCCCCTCTCTGCCTCCCCCCCTGGGAGCTGGGGGGTGGCAGGGAGCTCTGGGGTCAACACCCCCGAGGAGAACCTGAGCCCCAAGGTCCCCAGCTCCCATGGCCTGTAGAGGGACAGCGTGGCCCCCCCTTGTCACCGCAGTCCCCTGGGGCCACATCTGTCCTGCTGGGGGGCCAGGGGCTGGAGGGGACGGAGGTGACATGCATGGAGGCGGGCGCCGGGAGAGATGATCCCCATCCTGGCCTGTGCCAGGGGGTGTGGGGCTCGCTGTGGGGCATGGCTGGGACCCCTGGTGCAGGGGACTGCAGCTCGGTGCTGCCCCGTGTACACAGCACTGCTGCCGTGGGTACAGGCAGTGCCAGCCCCACGTCCCCTGGCATGGCAGTGCCAGCCCCATATGCTGGGACAGTGCCACCGCCATGTGCCAGGACACTGCCAGCCCCACGCCCCTGGGCAGTGCAAGACCCATAAACAGGACCCTGCCAGCCCCACGTCCCCTGGCATGGCAGTGCCAGCCCCGTATCCCAAGTCAGTGCCAGGGCAGTGCCAGCCCCATGTGCCAGGCAGCCCGGGGGGCAGAGTGCCCAGACCCCACGGCTCAGCTGGCACGAGGCGTCACGCCGGGGCAGGGTTGGGTTTGTTCAGGCCTAGGAGAAATAGAGAGAAATAAGCAGATTAGGGGGCAAATCCCGCGGGAGGGGATTAGAGGCGGTGGGAGTGGGAGGGCTCCTGCTCCGCTGCGAGAGGCTGGGAGAACCCCCCGGTGCCCCCAGTGCTCCCAGTAGCACCCAGTCCTCCCAGTACAACCCCAGGTGCAGGGCTGTGCCAGTCCCGTCCGGGCAGTGAGCCATTTCAGGACAGGATTGGGATCTAGGGGGGAAAAATGCCTTTTTGCTTGGATTTTTCCCAAACATATGGCCCCATGTGCCGGCGGCCGCAAATGATGCAGGGCGTGCTCCACTGGGTCTAAAGCGGGGAAAGCATCAATAAAGAGGGAAGGGCAGGCGGCTCGGCGTTCCTACGGCTTTCCTGCATTTAAATAGTATTTTTTTGAGCCTGAAATATTGCCTGTTTCTGCACTAAGCGCGACATGGCACTGGGGCGCCCATGGGAGGGAAGGGTCAACCAACCCCTCCTGCGAGGGTACCCCGACATCCCCAACCATGATGCCCTGGGGTGTGCCAGTGCCACCCCATGCAAATTAGCTCATTTAAATAATTCGCATAACCCCCCCAACCCCAGGGGCCCAGGGAGACACATCCTCATCCCGGGGCCTCTCCACGCCCTCGCTTTTGGGTGGCAGTTGCAAGATTGCGGGGAGAGCATCCGCGCCCCAATTAGGCTCCGATCAAACTGGTCGGGGGGTGCCAAGCCTCCCGCTCTCCGCGCCAGCCGGCTTTTGTTGGCGCTCGGGAGGCCGAGGGGTGCCCCGGGCTGGCGCCAGCCTCGCCAATTATGTCATGTGAAAAGCGCAGCCCCCATTGAGCGCGTCCCTTCCCCCGGATCAAACCCCATTACTTCCGCGGCCGTTACTTCATTATCTCCCCGCCGGAGCACGCCTCTGCCGGGGCCGCTTCACCTCGGCCCCGGCCCATTAGCCAGGCTGGGGAGCCGGGGAAGCATCGATTATGCGTTTAATGGGTTGTTGAAGGTTTAATTGTCACTAACGAAGCAGATGAGCAGCAGCAGCCGGGGGACGGGGCACAAGGAGAAGGGTCTTGCCGGGGTCAGTGCCTCTCCTGGCCCGCTGGCATCCCGGCCGGTCCCGCCTGACCCTGGCGCTGTGGGGATGTCAGAGTCTGGCCCCGGGGCTGCTGGATTGGGGTGGGACCCCCCAGCGTGGGGAGGCTGCGGCCGGGGTTGCTGGAGCTGAGCGGGGTCAGGCCCGTGCGGGGACAGAGGGACATGGTGGGGATGGGACTGCCCCAGCAAGGCCCCGGTTTGTGGCTGTCATCGGGTCCGAAGCGGGAAGATTTTCTGGGGGAAACATCTCATTTTGGTGGGGGAAAGGTCGGCGCTCACCTCTCTTCCCCAGGGACGCGGGGCACCGGCTCGCCCAGGGCCAAGCCCCCGTCTCTCACTGTCCCAGATGTGCTTCAGCACCTCTGAGCCACCGCGGGCTCAGCCATGTCCGCCCTCGCCACCACCGTGAGGGTGCTGGTGCCGCTGGCTGCGCCCCGAGCCCGGGCAGGCAGGGCCCCCCTGGGGCTGCACAGCCATGCCAGGGACCCCTGGGGACGTGGCACCTTGCCACCGCCACCCTGCTCCCACCTGGTGGGAACCACCGACAAGGGGTAAACCGGCCTGGGCGCACCGCGCCGCCCCCCTCCGCGGGGACCCCAGGGCTCCCCGCCGGCCCCCTCCTCTCGCCGTCCAGGGGCCGCGGAGGTCCCGCCACTGCCCACCCTCCTGCCGGCACAATTACGGCAGCTTTGCGCCGCCAACATGTGGCCGGGCGGGCACCACTGGAGAGCAATTAGGGCAGGTGGGCAGCGGGCGCAGCCCCCGAGGGATGGCCGAGCAGATGCCCCTTGACAAGGCGCTGAGGACGTGGCGCGGCACAAAGCCGGTCCCAGCCCGCAGCCAGGGCTGGATCGGGTCACCCGTGCCTGGATCCAGCCCCACACACAACAGCCCGAGCGAGCCGGGTGGGAGGGTGCCTGGGGATGACGCTCCCGCATCCCCCCGGAAAGCTCCTTCCCGGCAGAGGCTCCACAGCCCCAGCGTGTTAATGAGTGGCCCTGCTAACGAGCAGCATGGCGGGCAGGGCCTGACTCCAGCATGCAGCAGCCGTTGAGCTTATCTCTTTACTTACGATACAACCGTCTCCTCGGTGCTGGCGCAACTACCAGCACAACCAGCATCACGCCCCGACACGGCTAGAAAAATCCCCCCAAGTGCTCCCTACGAAACTAGAGCTTTTCTGTTCGGTTTTGTTTAAATCTGCAGCATTTAAAAAAAAAAAATTAATAATAATGGGAAAGGGCGTGGGGAAAGGAGGTGTCCGACCGGGGGTGGTGGGTGGCACGGTGGCACGGTCGGATGCCCGAGCCTCGGCTGGATCCTTAGCCCAGGCCGGTGCTTCGGCAAGGCAGAGGGGCCACGGGCGGCTGCCGGGGTGCTCCCCCCCCGCCGGGGTCTCGCCAGCGCCCCAGCTCGCTCCCCTGCCACTGACGGTGCTGGCTCGGCGGTGGGAAGATGCAGCCTGGCATCCCTGCCCCGCGCCGGCTTTGGTCCTGCTGAGCATCCCACCATCACCCCCCTCGCCCACCCCGGGGCCGAGCCGACACCCGGGGCAGGAACCGGGGGCCGGCGGGGCCGGAGGGGAGTGTTCATCAAATGGGCTGCCAGGTCTTGTCAATGGTCTGAATGTGCTCCTTGGCTTTCATGCGGAGCGAGGCAATGCTGGAGCTCCTCTGGTCCACCTCCTCCAGCGGGTACTTGTCCACAAAGGTGGTGCCGCACTGGTAGGGCGCGGGGGCCATGGGCTGCATGCCCTGTGCCATCGGCGGGGGGGTGTTGAGGAAGGAGTGCCCACCGTAGGGGGGCTGCAGGGCCTGGGGGGCTCCCATGAAGCCGGGGATGCTGTGGACTGTGGTGGCGCTGGAGATGGGGGACGTCAGCCATGGGTCGAGCGGGAGGGAGTTGCTTATGGGCCCCACGTTGGGGGCCATGGGGGGCCGGTTGAAGGAGAGCACAGGGGTGTCGTGGAGCTTCATGGAGCTGGCCTCCATCTTCTCCTGCCGCCTCCACTTGGCTCGTCGGTTCTGGAACCAGACCTGCGAGGTGAGAGCTAGGGTGAGCCCCACCGTGCCCAGCCAGTCCCTCGTAGTGTGCCCCACATGCTGTGCCCCATGTGGGGTGCCCCATGCAGGGTGCCCCGTTGTGCTGTATCCCACACAGGGTGCCCCATGCAGGGTGCCCCACTTGGGGTGCTCCAGGTAGGGTGTCCCATGTGGGGTATGCTGTCCTGCGTGGGGTGCCCTGTGCGTTGGGTCCCAATGTGGGGTGCCCCACAGGGCTCCAGCAATCCCCAACACGCCACGTACCTCTGCCAAACCTCTCCCGCTAACCCCAGAGACTGAGGGCATCTCCCAGGTGTGGAAGGTGAGAGGTGTCACCACACAGCCCCTGCCCTCGCTGCTCCACGGGAACTTGCGCCCTGGCCCCACAAACACCCGTACGGTCCTCGGTATAAAGTTTTCTGGGCTTCAGAACCTCCTTGGTAAAAGTTTTCGGAAGCCAAACTGCCACGATTGCACTGAAACCAGCAGGAAAGAGAGGGACCGGCGAGCCGAGGCCAGCAGTGACGTCTCACCCCACGGGAGCTGCTCCTTAGAGCGCAGGTCCCCGTGTCCCCAGAGCCCCCAGCGGCATGGGGCACGGGCCGTCTGCTGTGCGATGCAAAGAGGGAGTAAAGATGAATGGCTGGGCTGCGAAGGGGAGTCTCCCATGGGCTGCTCAGTTGTTGGTGGACACTGGGCTATACTGGTGCAAACTTTGTGTCCAAAGACGAGCAGCGGAGCTGCTGAGGGGTCTGGAGCACAAGTCTGATGAGGAGCGGCTGAGGGAGCTGGGGGTGTTCAGTCTGGAGAAGAGGAGGCTGAGGGGAGACCTCATCGCTCTCTACAACTACCTGAAAGGGGGTTGTGGTGAGGTGGGTGTTGGTCTCTTCTCCCAAGTGACGTGTCAGGACAAGAGGGAACGGCCTCAAGTTGTGCCAGGGGAGGTTCAGGCTGGATATTAGGGAAAATATCTTCACCCAAAGGGTTACCAAGCACTGGAACAGGCTGCTCAGGGCAGTGGCTGAGTCACCCTCCCTGGAGGTGTTTAAAAGAGGTGATGCTTAGGGACGTGGTTTGGTGGTGGACTTGGTGGTGTTAGGTTAAAGGTTGGACTTGATGACGTAAAAGGTCCTTTCTAACCTAAATGATTCTATGATTCTGTGAAACTGGTCATTGCTCAGAGAGCTGGCAGAGGTGTTCCTACAGTCTAGAACCCCCCAGAAAAAGGCTGCATTGTCTTGGACTGGGGCTGAGGTCTGAGAAACTTAGTTCATTTGTAAGGGGATTATTGCCTTCCTTCACAGTGGGTTTGTGGCTTCTTCAACTCCCTGACCCTTTCCCTTGCCCTGGTCTCACCCCGTCAATCCCAGGGGTGGGGGGAGCAGACCGGCAGGACTCCAGGCTCTTTCCCAGGCTGCGCCTTCCCCCCACAGAGCCTTCTCCTGCAACCCACGGAGCGAAAACCTCCCCAGCCCTGTGGCTCCCCGGAACCACCCCGCTCCAACAAGCCTAAAACCCCCAAATCCATGAGGATCTTGTGCCTTCCCAGCCCTAAAGATGTGGAAGTGGTCACAGGTGGCTGAGGTTTGGCTTTCCCATGGGATCAGCTGGAGGAATGGGAGCATCTGCCACCAGCAGGGAAAAAAACTCACTAAAAACCATCTCCCTGCCCAAATGGAGCCTCTGGCACATGGGCTGAACTGGGACCTCACGGGGGAACAAGGCTCAGCCATTAAATTCCCTTTCTGGTTTTGGCAGGAGCAGCCAGCTCTGCGGAGATGCTGCTCCCACCTCAAGCAATGGGGAAACTGAGGCACGGAGCGAGGCAGTGGAGCTGGGAGCAGAGCAAAGCTCTCCAGCGCCAGGGTGGTCCCTCTGCCACTGCCCAGGGGACAGGTCCAGGGTGCTAGAGCCACCGGGCATCCTCCCTACCTGCACGCGGACCTCCGGCAGGTTGACCTTCATGGCCAGCTCCTCGCGGCTGTAGACGTCGGGGTAGTGGGACTTCTCGAAGGCGCGCTCCAGCTCGTGCAGCTGGTAGGTGGTGAAGGTGGTGCGGTTCCTCCGGTGCTTCTTCTTGGGCTGCTCCTCCTCGGTGGCGGCTGGTGGGGTGCCCTCACCGTCCCCCGGCTTCCGCAGCTCACCCAGGTCCCCCTCACACTTATTCAGGAACATGGTGGCACCTGCGAGGGGACTGCGGGGGTTAGCGGGGGCGCGGGGACATCGCCCCCCCCCCTCATGCAACCCCAGGCCCGGGACAGACGGACAAGTGGACGGATAGATGGGAGGATGGGACGGCCCCAGAAACAGGTTATGCAAAGGCATAATCCTCTCTTCTGCCACAGCGTTATCCCGGGGCCGCAGCGTCCCGGGGACTGACCCGGGGTCCTGGGGACGGTGCCCTGGGCACCCCAAGCTTGGCTCCATGGTGAGATGCCACAAGGCCAATGCGCCCACTCGAAGCTGAGGGTCAAATTGCACCTAAAGTCAAGGATTTTATGAAAGCGCTGCCACTGAGAGCGGATCCGACCTCTCCCCTGCCCTGGCGTGGAGGGGACCAAGCCTGGGTCGGCTCCCTCCTTCCAGCCCAGCTCCTCTCCTCCAGCCCCTCTTCCCCATGGGATACGAGCCCGGCCCTGAATCGCTGGAGGACCCAATGTCCGTCCCCAAGTGCAACCAGAGCGACCTGGCACTGTCCACCAGCTAATAACTTTTTTTCTGCACGCTTATAAGCATTTTCAACCCTTGCAACATTTCATCTTTAAGCTTTTTATCCAGCATCTGAAATCTTCCTGCAGTATTTGCTGGGGATTAAGGGTCCCTTTCTACCGCGAGGGTGTAGGCAAACACGGCAATGGGGCAGAAAGCCGTAATCCTGGGGCATTTCTGCCAAGGGGAACGTGCTGCGTCACCCAGACCTGCCAGCAGAAATTTGACTAATGCCCAAATGGGTGTGGGGAGGGACAGGGAACGTCAGTTAATTCTGGGAGGGAATAAATAGGAGTCCCGAGAGGGCGGCGTGCAGGGGGTGGGTGTCGGGTGTTGCTCAGGCTGTGCACGGTGGGGTGTCTGTGCGCGGCATGCACGCTGAGTGCCTGCGTGCGCAGTGGGCAGCGCGGGTGTGAGCAGTGCATCTGCAGCAGGCGCACGTCTGTGCGGGTACGGGGATATGCGCAGTGTGCGGCCCACCCACGCGGGCAGAGGGTGCGCGCGGCGGGGAGCGGGAGGGTGCTCACGCAGTGGACTGAGCGTGGGGTGGAGTGTGTGAAGCGTGTGCGCAGTGTGGGTGCGCATCTGCGGGACTGGGTGCGCCGGTGCAGGGCAGTTTGTGCCGCATGCCCGCTGTGTGCAGCGTGCGCAGCACGGGTGCAGTGCGCAGTGCCCAGGGTGCAGTGTCCGTGTGCCGTGTGTGCAGCGTGCACAACGCAATGTTTGCACCTGCAGCATGTGCGCAGTGCGTGCAGTGCATGCAGTGTGTGTGCAAGGAGCGCAGTGCATGCAACGCGTGCAAGGCATGCACGATGTGTAGGCACAGCGTGAATCCATGCACAGTATCTGTGGGGATGCAGCGTGTGCAGCGTGTGTGCAGTGTCTGCACAGTGCATTTGGTGCCTTTGTGTACAGTGCACCCAGTGCATGCAGCGGAGGCATCTGCAGAGTGTGCAGCACACGCCATGCAGCGCAGTGCACACTGCGCGTGTGGGTGTGCAGCATGTGCAGCGTCTCTGTGTGCAGCATGTGCAGCGCACCCAACGTGTGCAGCATGTGCCCGGCATCTGTCATGGGTTTGCCCGTCGCCTCTGCAGCGTGCTCAGACCACGCACTCTGCCTGTGCCCGGGGACCGTGCATGCAGTGTGTGCAGTGCCCAGTGTTTGCAGCGTGTGTTGCAGGCGCAGTGTGTGCAGTGCACACACAGGGGCTTTGTGCAGCGTGTGCCATGCATATGCAGCGCTGTGCATGCAATGTGTGCACAGTGTTGGCGTGTGTGGCTTTGGGAGCTGCCGGTTCCCCCAAGACACCCCACTGCCGCTTGCGGGGTGTCCCATAGCTCTGGGGGGCTCTGGCCAGCTTCAGGTCCGGCCCTGCTGCCGCAGGAGGGCTGCAGTCTTGGGGTGACCCGGGAGTAGCCGGGGCAGGGGTGCTGGGTGCTGCGCCCCAGGGTGCCCTGAGGCAGGGGTGAGTGGGTGCTGGGGGGAGAAGGGGCCCCGTTGTCACCGTGTGAGCCTCACGGCGTGTCCTGGGGCTGGGGACATGGGGAGGGATCGGGGTCCGCCGCTGTCATCCTGCTCTCACTCACCCGCTTCTCATTTGCGCAGCTCTGCACCTGCAAGGAGAGGGGAGGAAGGGTGAGCACCCAGAGCACCCAGAGCCCCCACCTGCGGCACGGACCCCCTGGGGGTCCCAGCACCCCGTCAGGGCCTCCTGGCTGCCCTGCCCAGCCATGTCTGGTGGCCCCATAGGGCAATGAGGGGGGAGCTGGGGCGGGGGGGGGGTGGAATTAGGGGGACGTGGGGCAATAAGGATGGGTGAGATGGGCACTGGGGGGGACGGGTGAGACAGGGCACTGGGGGGGCTGGGACAAGATGGGGCAAGCGGGAGGAGAGAAGAGGTGAGGCAGTGGCAGGGGACAGGGACAAGGTGTGGTGATGGAGATCAGGGCAGGGCTGGGAGCAGCCCCCATCGTCCCCCCACCCTGACCCCATCTGAAAGCAAAGGAGGCCAAAAACCCCGCGGGCAGCAGAGCAAACCCCGGCGTGGCAGCAGGAATGAAGCAAAGAACGGCAAAATAACCAAGTAGGAGCGACCCAACAGCAGGGCGGCAGCACCGGACCCTGCGGCATGGGGGTGCAAGGGCCAGGCCCCCCTAACACCCCCCCACTCCGCCTCGGCCTGGCCAGGGTCATGGCTGTCCCTGGGGGTGGAAGGGGGGACCCCGGCGGGGTAGGGCTGGGGGACATCAGCACCGGCAGCTCCGTGGTCCTCGTCCTCCAGGGACTGGCCCCGGGAGCCCCGAGCCTTCTCCGCCGGCGTTGCGGGAATCCTGCCTAAAACCGGGCAGCACTGAGCAGGTGCAGCGGGGAGAGCCGCCTCCCCGCTCCCGTCGGACATTTTCCTGCGGCCGCCGTCATCCCGGTGGCAATTTTTGGGTTTAAGCCCTTAAGCTTTAAAACTGTGCTGGGAACCGCGAGGACCCGAAGACTCGGGAAGGTTTTTCCCCCCATCTACTCGACGCCCCGACCCGTGGTTTTCCTGGGGGGGCTGCCAGCTGGGGGGGAAGGGGGTGCCTGTTATTAAAAACACCCGAAAAGGCAACAGAAACAGCATCGAGCCCTAGTTGAAGTGGGTAAAAAAAAATTGCTTCCCCGGTGCTGGAAAGCAGCAGAGCATCAGCAAGGGCAAGCGGCCTCCCCCGGCAGCGGGGGACGCAGCGGGGACAGCCCGGGGACAGCCCCAGCTTTCGCTGGGTCCCATTTTTTTGCCTTCAAAAGCCGGTGTGGGTGCCAGGATGTGGCCCCCCGGGCTCCGGCCGCCTGGGACGGGTTGTTTGCAGTGGCCGGTGCGGGTGGTGGGGAGTGTGGGGGGCTCCTGCCCTCCGGCCCCGGGTGTAAATCGGTGCGAGAGATGCTGACAGGCGCCCGGTACCCACTCCCGAGCCCCCAGGGAAGGGTGCCAGCCCCAGCCCCGGCCCCGGGTGCACCCTGGGGACACCCGCTCCCTTTTTCAGCATCTTCCCCCAGCGCGTCCTCCCGAACCGGAATAAAACGGCGGCGTTACCTGCTGGGCCCAACTCGGCTTTTCCAGGAGTATTTAACTTTGCCGGTCCCTCCTGGGAACCAAACAAGCGGCTCAACCTCACCAATCTCGCAGCTTTGGCAGCCAAAGTTGCCTCTAGTCTTCTTATTTGTCACAGAACCACCGTGCTAAGGCTCGGGAGAATCTTTATTTAGTGTTGCAGATGTCACCAAGGCCCCGCAGATTGGAAATGAGTCCAAAGGATTAAGACGAGGTTATTAATTGGAGGCCTTCCCCTTTAAGAATGATTGACAGTTACTTTCTGGACAAGTAATTGCTCTAAATGTCCCCCCAGCGCGGGTCCGGGGGGGCGGCGGCGGACAAAGCCCCGAACTGCCTTCCCCACTCAGATTGTCTCCCCACAAAGGCGTCCTGCTGGAGTTTGCCTTGTAATCCCCTCATTACGGGCGAGGAAAAAGAATTAGAAACGGGGGGAGCGGAGAAGAAAGGCTGGGGAGGGGGGGGGATGGGGAGGGTTTCCTTCGGCCGCAGAGCCTCTGCCCCGGGGATGGGGTCCGGGGCAGGCACCCCAAGCCTCGGCGGGATGGGGATGCGGTGGTGGCCCATGTCATCCCTCCCCAGATGGGGACGGCAAGCCCTGGGGGTGGCCCCGGTGACGGTGTGTGTGGCCCCACGGGCTCCCGGTGATGCCTGCGTGGGCACCGGCTGTGGGGACAGGTGTGACAGCCAGCGATGGGCACCGGCTGTGGGGACAGGGATAGGGGCCAGGCGTGGGGTCCAGCTGTGAGGACCAAGTGTGGGGACTGGGTATGGGGTCTGGGGACCTGCTATGGGGTCTGGGTATAGGGACCAGGTGTGAGGACTGGTTGTAGGGACCAGCCGAAAGGATCAGGCACCCTGAACAGATTTGGGGAGCTGGTGTGGAGACCAGGCGTGGGGAGCAGCCATGGGGAGCAGGGGTAGCGACCAGGCAGGGGGACCAAGTGTGGGGACCAGCCATGGGGACCAGCCATGGGGAGCAGGCATGGGGAGCAGGCATTGGGCACCGTCCGTGGGACCAGGCGTGGGTACAAGCTGTGGACATGGGACTGAGCATGGGGACCAGGCATGGGGACACCCTGTGGGGACCTGCGGGGTGCAGCCGTGGGGACCATCCCTGGGGGCTGCCCGTGGCCGTGGGGGTGTGGGGCAGAGGCAGCCAGGCTGGGGGGCAGAAACGCCGTCCCTCTCCTCCCCCCTCGCGCTGCTGCCCAAGGGACCCCAGCCCGGAGGACAGCGGGAACATCACGATGGGGGTCCTGGGGTGCTCTGGGTCGGGGTGCTTGGTGCCGCCTGGACCCCCCCATCCTGCCGGGCGGGTTTTGCCCTTTTCTTTCTTGGCTCACTTTTACTTTCTCCCAAAAGCCTCTTCCTGCCACCTGCAAACGCTGCTGCCCCCGGCCGCCGTCTCCGCTTCCTCCCACTCCCTTCCTCTCCTTGCCGTGGTTCCCCTTTCGGATGGTAAATGTCACCACGGGGTTTTTGGGCACCCCTGTGGTGGGTGGCTGCTGGCCCCATGCAGGTCCATGCCCTCCCCTGCAGGAGCTGCTGCCGACAGGACCCCACAGCCACCTCTGCGCCCCGATTTGGGCCCCGAGGACGTCTCAGCGTCCCTCCCGGTGTCCCTCCCGGCAGGGCTGTGCGGCTTCGCCTGCCCCGTCTGACACCGCTCTGGGGACAGCGTGATGCGGCCTTGGGGATGCCATGCCACCACCCTGGGGACAGCGTGCCACCACCCCAGGAACAGGCTGTCCCCACACCAGGGATGGCATGATGTGCCCCTGGGGGCCACGCAGCCCCTGGGGAGGGGTGACACCCCCACACCATACAGTGCAGCCAGGGCCCCACCTGCAGCAGGGGTGTGCAGTGGGGTGCCGCCTTCGGGGGAGTTTGGGGACATCCCCGGGTGCGGGGACAACGCGTGGGGCCAGGGATGCACAGGGCACCTGGACCTGACGCTCCCGCTCGCTCGAGGCCGGTGCTCGTGCCCATGCTGGCCACCGTGACGGGCGCAGTAGCCGGGTCCCCTGCTCCGGTGGCCCTCGGCGGCTTCCCCCTGGGTGCCCCCACAGCCCTGGCGGGTGCAGGGAGGTGCTGCCATGCCAGGACCCGTGGTTCCCGGGCGCGGGGGCCGATGTTAGGAGCGGGGGGCTGCCCGGCTGCCCGGCTTCGGCATTGCCCGCCGGGCGGTGTGCACGGCACTGGCCCCGCTGACCGCCGTAAGGTGTTGACTCGCACGCGGGGGGGAGGCCAGCAGGCTTATTTGCCAAATGATTATAATTGCCTTTTAGGAGCAGATAGCAAATTGATTTGCTTCCTCGTCCAAGGCCCGTAATCGCTTCATCACTTTAAAATATTAATGCTATACTTCTTTGCTAGTTTCCCAATTACCCTAATTGAAGGCAAATTGGTTAAGAAGGTGCAATGCAGAGTATCAGGGGGTTTAGTTCACTCAAATGACAGTTTTAAACCTCCCTAATCCTATTAGCGGGCAAAGCTGCTAACGCTTAGAGACGCTGCGTCAGCTTACCGGGGCGGTGGGGCCGGAGGCGGGGGTCGGGGTGGGGGGCGGCTGGGGGCCACCGGCCTCACGTGACCAGCTCGGCCGGGGATTTATCACTTTTTTAGTTCATTAAGAGGCCTTGGGCAGGCGGGGAGGCGGCAGGGGTGACCCAAAAGGGTGCTGAGCGGGAGGCAGGTGGCAGCGTGGGGAGGGCGGGGGGGGCAGGACGATTAGCCAAGGAGACCTGGCGGAGGGTCCTGACCCGAATCCCAGCCGGCGCTGGGAGCCCCTGCGCAGCTCCACTGGGAGCACTGGGAGCTGGGCTGCCCGTCAGGGTGGGATGGGGTCCCGGTGCGGAGCGGGGATGGAGGAGGCTGCCGTGACAGGGCGCGTTGGGGACCTCAGTGCCACCGTCCCAGCGGCATTTGGTGTCGAGCCCCAGTCCGGGGGAGAGAGGGGACGGGGGGGTGGGAACAGGGCTGCGCCGGGTGCCACGGCTGCTGCCGCCCCATCGGGGAGCTGGCCGGGGGACCGGTGCGGCCACGGATGGCCCCATCCCATGCAACACGGGTGGACTTTTGTGCCCGAATAGGAGATTTTGCAAGTCCTGAAGAAAGGCTGGAGAGCAGGGATGGTAGGGACGGCAGGGACAGTGGGGATGGCAGGGACAGCGGGGCCACCGAACTTCAGGAAGCTCCCAGGTGTCAAGCCCTGATGTGCCTGTCACACGCTCCCTGGGATGCTCCAGCAATCACCAGCTCCTCGACTGGTACCTGGAGGGGTGGATGCCCGGGGCGGGAAACCGAGCAACTCGTGCACCCAGGGACCTCTTTGCTGGTGCTCCAGCCGGGATGGCTGAGACCTGTGGCTCTTGTGACAGCAATGAGCGCCATGGCACAGCTCCCACCCCACCTGTGATGGATTCGGCTGCCCCCTCCCAGCCTCGCCACCGCAGCCGTGGGCAGCCCGGGGCAGGGCCGTCTCCACAGGCCTTTCTGGAGCAGATGGCCCCGGCGTGGGGAGGACGGAGGCGGCTCAGCGCGTCCTTTCTTTCATGCAAACACAGCGTGACTCCCCCGGCAGCTCCTGCTCCGGCAGGGAGGTGCCATTGGGGCCAGCGCTGGCGGTACATTTTACAAGGGTTCAGCTAGCTTAGTCCTCGGGGACAGGCGACTCAGGCAGATTAGACCTCACTAAAATAGGCAGGTATTAGTGATCTCAGCAGCCCCCAGCCTTCCGGCACAGCGGCGTTTAAGCCAGTGCCGCTGCCGAACGCCCAGGAGCAGGGAGCAAGTCCCCAGGAGGCAAGAGCCAGCGGGGCACCTGGCCCCGGCCAAAGGAACACCCTCGCTGCCTGCGCTGGCACGGGGATGCTCGAGGGAGGGTTAAATGCTGCCACCCCCCCAACCAGTGCTGCCCCCAGGGATGCCCCGGGCAGGGGCACTGGGTCCCGCTGGCCCTTGTGCGCTGCTGGTGTGCGGCTGAGCCCGTGGGCTGCTGCGGAAGGTGGGGACGGATCCGGCAGCCGAGCGTAATGGGCTGGTTGCTGGCTCAGGGGCACGTGGGGCAGCCCTGCTGCAGCGGTGTCATCATGTCCTCTCCCCCCGCCCAGGACAGGGCTCGTGTGGATGAGGGGTACGGCAGGAAGACCAAACTGGTGCCGGCAAACACCGTGTTTATTGAGCCAAACGGCGCGCGAGGCCCCAGGGATGGTTCCTCAGGGTGACGGAGCATCAGGGACCACCACCCGCCCCGTTGGGGGGCTCACACCGGGGGGCACCGAGGGGAGGGGCTTGGCCAGCATGGCTGGAGGGGACCCAGGTGTCCTGCATCCCAGCACCCACCCAGTGCACCCCGGAAAAGCAACAGGGAACGGTTTTGGGGAGGAAAACCCATGCACATGTATTGGGACCCCCCACCCCCAGCTAACAGCACCCATAACACCCACATCCCATCGCTCCCAGGGGTGCCGGGGCTGAGCCCCAACACTGCTGGTGTCACCCGCCGGCGGGGCAGGCAGCGATGCTACATCAGGGCGCACTTCTCCTTCACCTCGTCCACGCTGCCCAGCGCGCGGTCCCGCAGCGCCGGCAGGTCCACCTCCCGCAGCTTCGTCAGGAAGGCAAAGGCCCCGGCGCCACCATCCTCATCCTCCTCCTCCTCCTCCTCCTCGCTGTGCACCATGGCAGCCAGCTCCTGCGGCAGCTCCACCGCGCCGCCGGCCACGTGCAGCTGAGCATCGTCCCGCTCGTCCTGCACACAGGTGGGAGATGGCGTCGGGGCTGTGGGCAGACCCGGGCACCCACCGTCCATGGGGTGGGGGACAGGGAAGAGCAGGTCCCTTGGGGCCAGCCGGGCACTGCGGGGATGTTGGGGATGCTGGGGGGGACGTGGGCGCCGTCTGGTCCCAGATTTGGACGGCTGGACGGATACGTGCACGGGCGGATGGTGCAGACGGAGACAGCAGCCGTTTGCTGCCCTCTTCAGGAATCATCTCCTGTCCCGGGGGAGGCCTGGCAGCCGCCCGGCCTGGGACTGTCCGGGAGGATGGGGGGTCCGGGGGAAGACCCCCGGAGGTTCCCCCGCGGGTGGGCTGGTCCTTACCTGGGCCAGGTGGTACTTGTCCCGCAGGTGCATCCGCACAGTGGCCCGTTCTGCCTTCCTCTGCGCAAAGGCCTTGTCCCGCTCGATCCTGCAGTGGCAGGTGCCACATTGTCACCCCAGACCTCACCAAGCCCCCCGCCACAACCGCCCCCCGGGCATCGCCCTGGTCCTCCGGATGCAGCGTGCCTGGGCCAGCCCCGGGCCAGGGTTGGAGGAGACGGGGTGCAAAGGTCCGCAGGAGGGTTGCAATGGGGATCTGGGAGCAGGGGCCACATCCTGCCCCTCCAGCCCCAGCACCGATGCTCAGTGAAGGTGTCCATTGGAGGAACTTGCTCCTCCTGCAGCATCTCAGCTCCTGGATGCTGGACCACTGGGTCCCCACAGCACCCGGACCCGGGGAGGTGGGACCTTAATGCAATGCCATGCTGGCCCCTGTCATCCCTCGGCTCCACGGGTGCTGGTCTGGCACCAGACACGCACCACTCCGGGGCACTGATGCTTGGGCATGCCCCTTGTCAACCTACGGTGCACCAAGCCGCTGTCCCAGTCCCGTGCCGGCACCCATGGGGACCTCCCATGCTGTGTGGAGAGGCACCGAAAGGCACCCTCTCTGCCCCTGTCCCTTGCCCCAGCTGCCTCCCTGTCCCTGTCCCACCCCGGGGACAGCCCACGGCAGGTGGGACCCTGGTCCTGATGCATGGGGGACCCCAATGACCCCCCAGCCCCGGCGAAGCCTTACTTCTCCTCCAGCAGCTGCCGCTGGTACTCCTCAAACTCCTCGCGGGCCATGCCGTTGGGCAGTGTGGCCGCCTTGCCATCCTTGGGAGACCCCTTGGGCGGCTCCTCCTTGCCCCCCTGAAAGCTCTTCAGGGCGGCCGTGAAGA
This sequence comes from Gavia stellata, assembly GCF_030936135.1. Taxonomy (NCBI): domain Eukaryota; kingdom Metazoa; phylum Chordata; class Aves; order Gaviiformes; family Gaviidae; genus Gavia; species Gavia stellata. Next base: position 5,828,028 of record NC_082625.1, read on the forward strand.
AGGTGGCCATGGGTGGGCGGCTGTGGCAGCCCGTGCCCCACGGTGCGTAGCACCACCGGGTCCCTGCCCGGGGCTGGCACCTGCAAGGTCAGCGGGACCGGCTGCCCCAGGGGCCCTGCGGATCAGGGACGGATTAAGGCATTAGGAGGGGAAGCCACAGCCACCGAGATGGAAAGACCTTCCTGCGCCACTCGCTGCACCCAAGGGTGCTTGGGTGGGATGGTGGCGCGGGGGGACAGCGGGGTGCTACCCCATTGGGGTGATGGGGAGGTGGAAGGAGCCACCGAGCCCCAGCGCACCCCGGATCAGACTGAAAGACCCCTGATTGCATGGGCCCCGATGGAGGGCAGCACCCGCAGGGCCGGATCCTGCTGTGGGGAGCCCTGTGCCGCAGGCACCCAGAGCCACACACACCGGCGCAGGGGGGTTGGAGGTGCAAGAAGTTGGCGCAGAGGAGACACAAGAGGATTAGCCGAAAAAACCCAATCGAGGGTCAAAGGACTGGAAGGAAGACGAGGCGGCGGGCGCACACGCACAAACACACACGCGCGCGTGCAGCCCCGTGCCCCGGTTAATCCCGGCTCCACCGAGACGTCGAGATTGCTTGGGAGCCGGCGGGGCCAGGGGCTTCCCGCTGCCAGGGGACGTGCCCAGCTCCCGTAATCTATATGCAAGCAATTCCCATACAGACTCTGATTAAAAGAATAATCCCCGGCTGCGCAGAGCCCCAAGTGGAGAGGGGCCAGGCTGTGGGTGGGGGACTCCGAGGGCTGGAGCTCCTGGGCCCCCCCCAGGCCTTTCCCTGTGCTTTGCCAGGCCCCAAGTGAGGGATAGGCCTAATTTGAGTCCAGATGCTGTTGAACTAATTTCTTTGGTTTAATCAAAAAGCCCAGATCCAGGTGGTTTAGCTGGCTGCACCCGGTGTCCCCGCGGGGCCGGGTGGCTAAAGCGGGGCTGGGTTGGCTTTTCATCTTCCAGCGAGCGGAGATGTCCCGTCCTGTCTCCTGTCGCTGGGAGGGGAAGCTCGAAGGGAGCCCAGATGCAGCACCCGCTGTCTGGGGCTGAGCGTGGGGTGTGTGGGGCACGGCCCCCCTTGGGGGCTGCTCTCCCCACCCCAGCGGGCCAAGGGAGATCGATCCCATGGGATCTTTCTCTGGGTTGTGTGGTGGGAAGAAGGACTCATGCCGGGATGGAGGGAGGCTGTTGCCTCCTCTTTGGGCGCCGTGGGGGAGGAGAGACACCCCCCAGCTGCTGCCCCATCTCCACCGGGAAAGAGCAGCTCCGTGGGCCACCCCGCTGCCCGGCCACCCCTTGCCGTGCCGCTCCCAACCCCGGCAGGTCTGGGGGGCTTCTGGCCGCGGGTCCCAGGAGCAGGATGGGGATTAAACGTTCCTCAGGTGCTTCAGCTCCTTCTGCAGCTTCTCTGTGAGTTTCCTGAAGGATGGACGCTTGGCTGGCTCCAGCTCCCAGCAGCTCTTCATCAGGGCATAGATGGCAGGCGGGCAGCCCTCGGGGGACTCCATGCGGTACCCCTGCTCCAGCAGCTCCGTCACCTCCTTCAGGCTCTGGCAGGACGGAGAAGCCAGCTGGGACCCCCCCTTTCCCGTCCTACCAGGGGCTCGCCCTGGCCCGGGGACAGTGGGATGTCCCTATCCCATCAGTGCCAGCGGGGTGTGACCTGCAGTGTCCCCTGGCACAGCACTCACCAGCTTGGGGTAGGGCGCTCGTCCGAAGGAGAAGGCTTCCCACAGGAGGATCCCGTAGCTCCACACGTCTGACTTGGAGGAGAATTTCTGTGATGGCAGGAGGAGGGGAGCCTGAGGCTGGCCGGGGGCTGCACTGCGCCCTCATCCCTCCCCAAGGGCAAAACATGAGACAGCACCTGCCCCCTGCCACCCCCCCTCCCTTCCCATCACCCGCACGGCCCTGGGTCCATCCTGCCGCATCCCGCCGGAGCTGCCCCAGTCCCCGCTACGCACCATGGCGAGGGCTGGTCAGGACAGAGCCTGAATTTCAGAAGATGCAGGGCTGAATGTGCCAGAAGCCACCACAGGACAGGGACGGGTCGGTGGGAGAGGGGACGAGCAGGGAGGACCCAAGGGGGCAAGCTACTTCAGGAGGACCCCCCGTGCCCCGTTCCCTTCCCACCATCACTCACGTTGTGTTTCAGGGCCTCCGGGGCTGTCCACTTCACGGGCAGCAAAGTGGTGTCTGCGCCCTTGGGATTGACCCGGGCCAAGCCGAAATCGCTCACTTTGGCCACGTTCTCCTCAGAGATGAGGATGTTGCGGGCAGCCAGGTCCCTGTGCACCAGCTTCTTGGACTCCAGGTAGTCCATGCCCTGGGCTACGTCCCTGCCATGGTGGAGCGAGGCAGAGCGCAGTGTCACCGCATGTCCCCCGGGGCTGCCCAGCGGGACGCAGAGCACTGGTCCCCAGCCCGGAGGGAGGGAGATGGACTTACAGAGCGAACAGAAGGAGCTGCTGGGTTGGGACAAGCGCCCGGCCCCGCGTGCGCAAGAAGTTCACCAGGTTGCCCTGATAGAGGAGGAGAAACAGATAAGGACCAAGGGGACGGGGCTGCCCGGAGACCTTGCCTCCTGTGGGGGCTGCAGCGCGCGGCATCTGTCCAGCTCAGCCCCCAAATGGGGATTTTGTCCCCAGATCTGAGTGGCAATGGGTCCTGCTGGTCGAGCATCAGCCGGGTGCTCTCACCTTGCTCATGAACTCCATGACGATGTAGAGGCCGTTGTGCAGGATCACGCCAAGCAAACACACCAGGTTTTTGTGCCGGACCTTCCTGAAATGGAGGGGATCCGGGTCAAGGGGGTGCCTGCTCATCCCCAGGTCGTGGGGCAGGGTTGGGCTGTATCCCCCCACAGGGCACTCACGTCATGGCAGCCGTTTCGGCGAGGAAGGCCTGGGCAGTCACGTCGCACTTGATGTTCTTCACGGCCACTTTCTGCCCCATATACTCACCCTGCAGGACGTCTGGGAGGGGACGCAGGGGTTCAGGCTCAGCCCCACACCTGACCCCCCGGGTCCTAGGCTGAATCCCCCATGCCACGGGACAGGGAGGGGACATTTGGGGGAGCCCGTGGCCAGGGAACCTCCAACCCCCTCTTCTCACCTACCTCCGAACTCGCCTTGCCCGATGCGGTCCCCCAACGTGAGGTGCTGCAGGTTCAGCAACCAGCCGGCTGGGCACGGGCACAAGGGCAGGTTAGGAGGGGCCACCGGCAGGGCCATGCTGCCTAATCCCCAAAACCCAGACCATGACCCTCTCCCGCCATCCGTTACCTTTGGCCAACTCCTCCTCGGCCGACTTCAACCCGGTTTTCGGTTTGGGCTTCACCAGCTTGGTGCAGATGGCTCCCTGCTCCTTCATGTAGTGCTGCCAAGGAATGGACAGATGGAGGCGATGCGGCCATGCCACCTCCTACGCCCAAGCTCCGGGCGTGAAGCCGGGAAACGACCGCAGGATGCTCCACAGGACCCCACCACCATTGCCACCCTTGAGGGGCCTGGAGCCCCTTCAGCTCAGGCAGCGCGAAACGCTGTGTTTCCCCAGCACTGCAATTCGCAGACCCCGTCTCAGCCCTGCTCCCCGCCGGGCACAGCTGGGGAAACCCTGTGACGGACCATGGGCGATACAGGATGCTACCAGTGAGCTGGACGGCAGCGGATGGGGTTAAAACCCCCGGCGGACGCTGCAGCAGCTGAGGGCAGTTTGCAGAGGCAACTCGACTTGGAGCAGAGCAGAAGTGAAGTGGCTGGATGGCCGTCGCGGTTACAGAGTGGGGCCGGGGCAGCTGAAAGGGGGAAGGACCCACCCGAAAGCAGAAGTTGTGTCTAAATGAGGAAAACGTATGAGAGTGCAACACCTCGGAGAGGAGGTGGGCAGAAGCTACGAGACAGGGCAAAGATGGGCCTTGAGGAAGAGCTTGCTTGGAAGGGCGAGAGCTAACGTGGCAGCTCGGGAGCCCTGTAGGGTCAGCAGGCAAGAGGGGGGCTCGGAGGGAAGAGAAATGCAGCAAAACACCTCAAAGCCTCAGCAGAGCTCAGACCTTGTCCAGGGTCCAAGGGTGGCAGAGGCATTTTTCCAAAATGCCCTAAGCCCCGCTGCTGCGTGAAGCACCGAATGAGCAGGGATGGGGGAAACGTGGCCCTGGGCAGGGGCCTGGGGCTGCTGCCAGCGTGGCGGGTTCACGGCAGAGGACGTCCCCAGGGCATCCCAGATCTGGCCATTGCACCCCAAACTGAGTGGGAACCATGAGTCTTTGGCAAGGACAGAGAATTACACCAGGTAATGAAACCCAATGAAAACCACAGGAGAAGGGGACAGGGACCTGCCACTGCTCCTTGTAACCCCATGAGGTTCTTGCCCTCGGCCTGGCGCTGATGGGGCTCACTGCCCGGGGTGGGGGGGGCACTCTCACCTCGATCATGTCTATGAGGTTGGAGAAGTACTGCTGGCTGTCGATGCTGAGCGTGTTCTCCTCGTGCACCACACGGTAGTGGATCACCTCCTTACCAAAGCTCACGCAGAGCACATAGTCGCCGGGGTGCCGGATGGACTCCCGCACCAGGAACAGCCCGTCCTCGGCGGGCTGCAGCTCCTGCACCGCCTCCACGCCCGAGATCTTCCCATGGAACCAGCTGGGGAGAGGGGCGTTGGGGAGAGGGGCCATGCCGGCAGCCTTCCCCCAGTGCCAGCAGCGAGATGGGGAGAGCAGGGCCCCCGCCAAAGCTATGTAGACCCCATTGCATAAACCCCCTCCCTGTGAGGTCCATCCAAGCTGGGTGGGCACAACTGGGGGCTTTAAAACCAGGCGCTGGCCCCAGCAAATCCCTCCATCACCAGGGCACGGCTACGGGCTGCTCTCTCCCCAGCTGCCCACCCAAAAGCTGGCTGGGGGGGAAACCGCTGCACTCATCTGCTGTCACAGCTCTCGGGGGCTGAGCTGGGCTGCCGGTCCCCCCGGGACCCCCCAGCTGTACTCACGGCATGAGGCTGAGCTTAGGGTCGACGCGGATGGCGCCGCGCTCCCGCAGCGCGCTGGCCGCCAGCAGCCCCTCCTGCCCCGTCTCGTTGTGCCTGGCGCGGTACCAGCCTTTGCCCTGGGGGCGAGAGGGTCTCAGAACAAGGGAAGGAAGGGGGGATCCCACTGGGAAGGGGGAGGCTGGCTCCGGCGGCTCAGCTGATGGCACTAGGGTCCCATCCCCTCTGTGCCCTCCTGGGTCAGCGCGTCCCCCGAGCACCCGTCGGGCTCACCTCCACAGCCTCGATAATGGTGACCACGTCACCCTTGCGGAAGGCCAGCTCACGGGCCTTGGGCTTGGTGTGGTCATGCTTGGTGACGCACTGCGTCCCGGGGGGCCAGTGTTTCTGCAAGGGAGAAGGCAGCGTCAGCAGGGACGGCAAGAGCTGGCCCCCCTCCACCTCCCACAGCCGTCAGGGCCAGCCCCCAGCACCACCTGAAGCCCTGGCTGGGGACAAGGGGCACAGGGCACAAGCCCCTCCTCCATCCCACGGGGGTCCTGGGGGGACATGTCACCCCAATGTCGGCAGGGGAAGTGCTGGCATCCCTGTGGCAGCCCCGCTTACCCCAGACATGGTCGGCCGTCAGCGCATCAGGAACTCCCCGTCCTCTCCTGCTGCCACCTGCAGAGAAGAAACCAAAGGGGGCTGTGGAGGGCTGGGGCTGAGCTGGCTTGTCCTAGGCCACCGCTGCTGTCCCCACAGGCTTCTCTGGCCATCACCCGGGGCAGCCCCGCACCACAGCAGGGAGAAAAAGGCTTAGAGCAGGCTGCAAACCCTGCCCACGCCGGCTGTGCCCTGGGGACACTCCTGTCCAAAACCCAGGTGGGAGCAGGACCCAGCTGTCCTGGCCCCTGCCCCTTCTCCCTGTCTTGGGGTCCAAAGGTGCGCTCCACTGCCCACCGGCACTGCTGGCACAACAGGAGCCAATCGCCGCGGCCACCGTGGGGAATGTGGTTTTACCAGGAACTTCTTTTTTCACCTCCTGTTTCAGCAGTTCCAAGTCATCAGCGCCACGAGAAGCACCGGCCACGGGGCCCCACTGACATAGGATGTGGCAGGGCTGACGCAGGGGCTGCCTGCACAGGGGGGACGCTGATGGGCAAGGCTGAGCAGAGGCGGGATTGTCACATCCGCTGTCTGTGGGATGATCACGCAAGGTCCTTGTGTTCCCCCTGCCACCAACTTGTCATGCTGGGATGCGTGTGACCACTTTCCAATTCAAAATTGTGTGTTTTCTCCTCCCGGAGCCCTTCATCCCCAGTGTCACCTCGATGGAAATATCATAGACTCACAGAATGGTTTGGGTTGGAAGGGTCCTTTAAAGATCACCTTGTCCCAACCCCCCCTGCCGTGGGCAGGGACATCTTCCACTAGACCAGGTTGCTCAGAGCCCCATCCAACCTGGTCTTGAACAATTCCAGGGAGGGGGCATCCACAACTTCTCTGGGCAACCTGTGCCAGTGTCTCACCACCCTCATCATAAAACATTTCTTCCTTATGTCCAAGCTGTATCCACCCTCTTTCAGTTTAAAACCATTGCCCTTTGCCCTGTCACTATAAGTCTTGGTAAAAAGTCTTTCTCTGTCTTTCTTGTAAGCCCCCTTTATATATTGAAAGGCTACAAGAAGGTGTCCCTGGAGTCTTCTCTTCTCCAGGCTGAACAACCCCAGCTCTCTCAGCCTTTCTCCACAGCAGAGGTGTTCCAGCCCTCTGACCATTTCCATGGCCTCCTCTGGACCTGCTCTACCAGGTCCATGTCTGTCTTGTGCTGGGAGCCCCAGAGCTGGACGCAGTGCTCCAGGGGGGTCTCAGCAGAGCAAAGCAGATGGGGAGAATCACCTCCCTTGACTTGCTGGCCATGCTTCTTTTGATGCAGCCCAGGATACTATTGGTATGGACCCTTGAGGGACACCACTTGTTACTGCTTTCCACTTGGACATTGAGCCATTGACTGTAACTCTTTGGACATGGCCGTCCAGCCAATCCTTTATCCTCTGACAGTCCATCCTTAAACCCATATCTCTCCAATTTAGAGGCAAGAATGTTGTGGGAGACCATACCAAAGGCCTTACAGAAGTCCAGGTAGATGACATCCGTAGCTCTTCACTGGTCCACTAACGTAGTCACTCCATCATAGAAGTCTGCTAGATTAGTCAGGCACAGTTTGCCCTTGGTGAAGCCGTGTTGGCTGTCTCTAATCACATCTCTGTCTTCCATGAGTTTCGACCTATCTTCCAGGAGGAGGCACTCCACATTCTTACCGGGCAGTGAGGTGAGGCTGACTGATCAGTAGTTCCCAGGATCCTCCTTTTTACCCTTTTTAAAAATGGGTGTGATGTTTCCCTTTCTCCAGTCACTGGGAACTTTGCCCGACTACCACAACTTTTCAAATACGATGGAGAGCGTCTCGGCAACTACATCAGTCAACTCCCTCAGGACCCTGGACTGCATCTTATTGGATCTTGTAGACTTATGTATATTCAGGTTCCTCAGGTGGTCTTGAACCTGATCTTCTCCTACAAAGGCAGGGGCTTTGTTCCCCCAGTCTCTGCTTTGAGGTTCAGGGGCTTGAGAGATGTGGGAAGAGAGATTACCATTGAAAACTGAGGCAAAAAAGAAAAAAATGTTGAGTAACTCAGCCTTCTCCATGTCGGTTGTCACCAGCTCTCCTGTCTTATTTAAGGGGGGCACATATTTTCTTTAATCTTCCTTTTCTGGCCAGTATACCTGTAGAGTCCCTTCTTATTACTCTTTGCATCCCTTGCCAAATTCCATGCCAACTGTGCCTTAGCTTTCCTGATCCCATCCCTACACATCCAGGCAACATCCCTATATTCTTCCCAGGATACACGTCTCTGGTTCCACTGCCTGTGCATTTCCTTCTTACACTTTGGTTTGACCGGGAGGTCCTTACTGAACCATGCTGGTTTCCACCTTCCTTGCCCAATTTTTTTAACATATGGGAATTGAGAGCTCTTGCGCTCTAAGAAAAATGTCCTTAAAGAGTTACCAGCTCTGTTTGGCTCCTTTATCGCTGAGGGCAGTTTTCCAGAGGGTTCCATCCACTAATTCCTTGAACGACTGAAATTGTGGCTGATGGGACTCGGTGGGCAAATCCTCTCCTGCTGCCTTAGCAGCACAGGGGGCTGGAGGGGGGACAGCCCATGCGCTGGGGCATTGCACCAAGCCTGTGTCCTCACTAGCACTGCCTGGGCTGCCGTGCATCCCCATATCATGACATCATCCCCAAACCCACCACGCTCTTAAAAGTCGTGGTTTCTGTAAGTTTTATTCTGACTTCAGCATCTTTCCTCCAGATCCATTTTGCAGTTAAAGTTTCTCTCCGTCACTGCACAGCAGACGCTTTCTTTCCTTTTCTAGAGGAAGGTGGGATTTCTCAGTGCTCGCAACTCACACTCTTCAGCTTTGCCAAAGATGCCATCTGATGAGACCCACAGCCCACGTAGGCAAATCTGCTTCGTGCCCACCTTGCTCCTTTGTACCAGAGAACTAGAGAGTGTGAAGCTATCCTGGCAGCTCGGTGCTCCTCTCTGTTTCCAAGATCTCAAAACAGCCAGGGAAACATCGGCTTCCGGAGAAGAGAAACGTCTGCGGAGGGGGAGAGGTGATTTCACTCGTGCACTGGTTTTCTTGGTGCTCAGTGAACAGGAGCGCCTCGGCAGGGCAATGCAGGGCTGGGACCCAGCGCGGACTGCACCGCTCTCAGGAAACCCCACAGATGGGCTCTTGGAAACTTCTAGCCAGAGCAGGACGATGTCTCCCCAGCTCTGCTGGGCTGGGAGAGGTGTGGGAGCTCACTCAGCTCCTTGGAGCAGAGATGACACTCCTTGCTCTATTCCTCTTTTGGACGGTGAGTCATAGTCACTCCTCTGCATCACTGGTGGTAAACCCCAGCCTGTCTCCATGACGGCGAGGATCTGAGGACTTACCATGCCAGTCCCTATCCAGAACAACAACAAAAAAGGGACAATTGCAGCTGTTGCAAGGTTAATATTAGTAGGTAGCAGTTTCATCTGTCCCAGAAGCCATTGTTAGCTAGCACAGAGGTCCTCTCGTCCTGCAGCCCATCTGCACCGCACTATTATCTTGGTGGACTCAGCGATGCAAAGGCAGTCGCTCTGTGCCAGAGTCTGATGTGATGGGTGCAGCTCAGATCACTTCCAGGATGGGTGAGGACCTCCTGGCCACAGAGCTTAAGGACAGGGTCCGCCCCGTGCCACTCGCCGTGGTACAGCCTGGTACGAGCAGGGACACGCTGGCTGAGCCAGGAAGGACGACAGTGGCGCCGACGGTTGGTCCTTCATTTTCTGCTGCTCCAGGACAATAATTTCTGGTGAAAAGCAGCAGCTGTTTGCTCAGTCATGCCCTTGTGTGCAGACAGCAGGTGATGCTTGGAAGGGACAGAGCCTCCATTCTGAGCACCCAAGGGCCCAGCTTCTCTTCTGCCCAGCTGGCACTAGGGCTCGGAGCGCCGGACACGCACCCCACATGGATACCTGCTGCTGGCAGAGCCTGGAGACCGGCCAGTGCCTCCAGCCGGTGGGCAATGGCAGTGAATCGCCTTCCTCCTGGTGCCACTCACACGCCTCGTCCTAAAGCAACTGTTTGCTCTTGGAGATGTTTGGTCCATGCGGTTCCCATCACTGAATGTTCCCACAAGCAGGATTTGTGGGCAGAAAGCCTGGGAGGAGATTGTTTTTGGAGCTGTTCTACACTTTTTTTTTAATCACTTAACCTGAGTATTTGCAATGAGAATGATAAGTACAGAAACACGGTGGGGTTTGGTGGAGCCATCCCAACCCTCAACTGGAGAGTTCAGGCTTGCTTCCAGTGCACGGAGTTACCCCAGCCGAGGAGCCGCCGGGACCCAGCGGCACAGTGGCAGAGGAGGGGACGCAGGCACTGGCAGGTTGCACCGCCGCACTGAAATCGGAGCCGGCTGCGTTGTGCGCACACCTTTGAAGCGCAATCTGGAGAATTCTCTTACGAACACCCGGCCGCACTAAGGGTCACTTGGACAAAAGGCCAGTACGGCTCTTTTGCTGTAAAACAGGTGACTCCTGGCCATTTTCCCCACTGCCCACAAGGCTCCTAACACTACAACGCTACATCCATCCCTCTCCACTGACAGAGCAGACACGACAACACGTCACCCGCTCTCAGCAACCCTCGCACTTACCTCCCGGCAACGTCCATGCAGGGCCTTGGGGGCAACGATGACTTGGGGTAGCTCACAGCTAAGCCTGGACTCAGATTCCTGAATTCCTGGAGAGCAAATTCTCTTTCATATGGAGCAGCAAAGCTTTATTTTCAAGGGCACGCTCCCAGAAAGAGCTACTGCGTTATTTCCTGATTTCTCTTCTGGTGAGGGCTGTAGATGCAGCGTCCCGGAGGTCCTAGTGCCTGCCGCCTGCACAGTCAAACATTAATCAGAGCTGACTCATTATTTGACAACACTTAAAACAACTTCTACCCTTTGAGGGCACAAGTACACACCCTCGCTAAAAATGCACTGGAGATCATCAGATCCTATACCCTGCAGCACTGCGTCACACTCACAGAGAATTAATGATCCACTGTGCGAACAGGGAGATTTGCTGTTACCGCCTCGATTGCCGTGACCAGAGCAGCTACCCGAGGAGTGAGCGCCCATGGTGGCAGCAGCTCTCCAGGGAGACTGAGGCTTGGGAGAGAATGTGGTGGGACCAGGGATCCTGAAGTCTAATCCCGTCTCAGCACCGGCTTCTGTGAGGCTTAGGGGAGGTTGATCCAAGAGCACGGCCATGCCTTGCTGCTCTGTAGGGGATGAAAACGGAGATGCATCACAGGCTGGAATGGACAGTTGCAGAGAGACCTTTAAATGAACACCACTGTCAAACAGCAGTGGCTTATCTACATCCTCCAGCATCTGCAACTAGTGGGGAGGGAATAATTGCCTCCGCAGCTCATCATCCCAGCCAGAAAACTGGAGATCAGTTTTGCACTAACGTTCAACATTTCCAATATTCTGAGCAAAACGGTGAAAAAGAAGAAAATGCAGTTTCAGGCAAACACCATACTTCATTCAGGGGTCTTGGGGATTTTTTGTGTGTACTTTTTTGGTTTGTTTTTAATAAAATGGTGGTTAAGCCTTCAAAAAATACTGGCAATTCAAGGGCAAATGCAGTGTAGAAGAAAACTATTCCGAACTAGCCAGTCGTTTCAGCTCCCAGTTATATTTTTCCGTCAACAAACAACTTCCCCAAGCCATTCGAGCCGGTCTGTTCACAGGATTCCTGGGCCGTGTTTCCCCAGGAGCATTCCTTGCATTATCCTCTGGATTTGTAAGGACGGATCCTCAGATACCAGGTCTGGTGGTCTGGCCAAGCTTGAGAAAAAACACAAGAGTACCCTGGCACAGCCCCTGTGCCACGCTCCTGGGGCTCAGCAGCTGATCTCCTGGGGTCTGCACTGTGCTCTCTGCGACAAAAGGAGATGGTTTGTACTTTTGGGTTTTGCCACATCCGGTCGTTGTTACAGACGTGACCACAGCCCAAAGAACTTAGCATCGCACACAGGGAACAACTTGCTCGGACTTAATAAATGGGCTTTCCCTGTCCAATGGTATGGCCAGCAAAAAGACTCCTACTTGCTTCTGCCAGAGCTGGTCTCCCCCTTTACATGGTCTCTTCTCCCAAGCGACAAGTGACAGGACAAAAGGAAATGGCCTCAAGTTGCGCCAGGGGAGGTTCAGGCTGGATATTAGGAAAAACTTCTTTACTGAGAGAGTGGTGAAGCACTGGAAGAGGCTGCCCAGGGAGGTGGTGGAGTCACCATCACTGGAGGGGTTCAAGGAATGTGTGGACGTGGCACTGCGGGACATGGTTTAGTGGTCATGGTGCTGTTGGGTTGGTGGTTGGACTTGATGGTCTTACAGGTCTTTTCCAATCTTAGTGATTCTGTGATATCTGGGAATCTACCACCCAGTCAGTGCCTCAATCTGTAATACATTGATCCTCAAAATTGCCTTCCTTCTTCTCTGGAGCAGCAAAGTAGATATCTGCACTGCACAGCCCAGTTCAGTGTTGTACAGCTGAATCACCAGTGTGCCCAGGTCCCTCCAAAACAGCTTACAGTGACCCAATATATCAAGATTTTGTAGCACTGCCGAAGCCGCTGGGTAAACATGCAATAGCATGGGAAATGTTTTTCTCACATCCTAGGCTGAGGCTTTAACCACTTGTCAGTCTTCTGGCATCCCTCCGTGGGGTCAGGAAGAGTCAGGCTCGCACTCCCAAGTGCAATGTCCTACAGAACAAAGCGTTGAGCAGTGCCATTCCTGGTAAGATGAAAGTTATCCAAGGAAGCAGAGGTTGGAGTAGGAAGGACGGGCAACAATATTCATTAGGAACAGCAGCACTTTTTGTACAGCGAAACCAGCTCCTTCCTTTTCAGCACAGATTCGGGCATTAGCAGTCCAGAGCCGGTGGGCTCTCTTTTGCCGACTCAACTCCCTTCAGCCTACGGTGACAATACAGTTGGATTCACCAGAAACGTGCCTTCTCAGTCTGAGGAGTCTGCCCTGCATTTCAAGCCTTTAAAAAGGGAATCAGAAAATGGCAGTGTATCAGGAAAGCGGATAACTCTTCCCTACCTTGCCTCCACAACCACTCGGGGGGGATTCTTTTTACCTCTCCTTTTAGCATCCAAAGTCGAACAGAATCACACAGAATCACAGAATCACTACGGTTGGAAAAGACCTGTAAGATCATCAAGTCCAACCTGGGGAAAAAAAAAAAAAAAAACAACAAAAAAACAAAACCACCACCCACCACACAACAACACAAGCCACAACCCACCCAACACCACACATCCAGGTCCCTTCTGACATCCAGGTCCCTTCTGACTCCCTCTACAGCCAAAGGAAAAGTGGGCACCTCAGCGTGCAACGCAGCTGACGTGGTTTCAGACGCCGGCCTTTGAGTAAGCCAAGCTGTCTGGTGGGGCTGTTTGCCTCCTGCTGCTCCTAAGGGCAGCACGGTCTGTCCAACTCGGTCTTTGACATCCCATCTCCAGCATTTAAAAGAACATCACTGAGTTTAAACACCCCTTTTCATAGCAAAGGTTTATATTTCAACCCAACAACACTGTTGGGTCATTTGGGTAGAGGATCATTTGAAAAGGTATTTCACCCTAGATAATGGCTGGAGCTTTAGACGACGCCTTAACCTTACCCTGCTCCAAGCGGCCATACACAACACGGGGTTCAGATGCTGTTGTGTGCCCATGACTACGCACACTACATTACCAGGAGACAGACTGATGCTTCCATGAGGGATTCCCCTCCGTCCCCAGCAGCCCCAAGGAGCAGCGTGGACAGCAAAGATGTTTTCACACTAAACCCTTATAGAGCAAATAGCAACGCACAAATTCATGCCCCAGCAAGAAAGCAGGTTGGCCATGCTCAAGGGATGGGTGGAAGATGCACTACTACAGCTGACCACCTCAGTTTGTGCCGCCCCAACCCCACTGCTGTGGCAGCTCTTGTATCTGGACATGTCAGGCTTTCGCTGCAGTGTCCATGCTCGTGTGTCGTGACTGTTTTGGGGCGGGTGATGTGCAGCACTTAGAGGCATGTTCCACATCTTGGTCTTTACAGGCATCTGTGTCACTTACCCTGCATGGGGACCGCTACATCAGCTGAACTCTTCAGTATTTGGTATCATATCTTGGCTTTTACCTCGGACAGCACTTGTGGCAGTGCCTAATGGTTTTACTTCCTAATTTCTAATAAGGGAAACTTTTTGGAATGGATGCACCATTTCATCCTCTTTTGATCTGACTAAGGTAAAAGGCTAGAAATTGCTCACAATATTTCAACACTTCCCAATCTTTCTGATTTACCAGAAATAGATGAGGATAACCGTACGGCAAAAGGAAGGTCAGAGTCAAGGCTTCCGTGTGAGGTTACAGTAACACCGCATGTACAGAAGGATGCGGCAGCTGCAGCAGAGCCAGCCAGCTGTGAGCACCTTTTAGTTCAGAACGCACTGCACTGCACTGGTTAAATACAGCAACGTATCTATTTAAACATCTGTGGAAGCACTGAAATGCATCCCTCTTCAAATATATATATTTTTGTGTGGCTTATAACTCTTAACCCAGAATATTTAAACAGAACCTGCTTTACACCCCCAAAAAAGTATTTAAAGAAGAAACAGCTTTATTTGACAACAAACAATGCAGAAATAATGTTTTTCAGCAAGTTCTAAAAAGCTGTTGTTCAAAATACTCCACAAAGCCTGAAGGAATGTGAAGAGTGATTTGAAACTGAAGTTTAAATGAAGAATGAAGCATGCAGCTGAAGCCTGTGACAATCCACTAGCCAAATGGCAACATCACATAGAACAAGAAAAGCGTTCAGCTTTTTCTCCGTTGTACTCTTTCTCCAGGTACCATTATGACAACGCTAGAGCCGTGTCACAGCCTGTCCTCGCATTTGCTTGGTCAACTTTGCCAAAACCACCAAAAAGGCTCTAAGCAAGCAGCGATGTATCTGTGCACAACTCCACACGTCACTGCTCCCACACAGTAACCCCTGACGTGCAAGATCCCCGCTCCAAGAGAGGAGGGGTCCAAAAACCCAAACCCGTTTAATGGAACATGGCAGTTTCAGCCACATCAGGCCAGGCTAGAAACTCCAGTTTGAGGGTAGAAATCAAAAGTAATAATGTATAAAGAATGCACTCAATACCAGAGGGTGGGGTTTTCTTTTGTTTATTTTTTTTTCTTTAATGGTATCTGACTGTCTACCTGCTTTGCTGTGGGAAGAGTTCCTTCTAGAGCAAGGGAGTGGGAGGGGAAGGAGACGTAACAGAAGGAAAGGAAGGAACTGTTGCTACAGGCAACTTCACTCTTACACAATGGTGCAATTTCTGTAGTGATTACAGTACAATTTAAAACTACCTACAGTAGACTATTTCAAGGAAAAGTTATTAAAAATGTAAGATATCAGACTAAACCAGGACCTCTTTATATATAAAAATTGGAAACATATGAACATTATCATTATGAGCAGTATCATTATGAGGCAGCATCTTCTTTTTTCTCAATTTTTTCCACCTTCTTCACCCTCTGCTCTTCTAGCTCTCTCTCTTCTTTTTTTACTGCATGCATTTAATGTATTTTTTGGACATGGCAAGGGGCCCATTCCAATCCCATGTTTGTGGTTTTTTTTTCTGAAAGCCAGCATTTTTAAAACACACTAGGAGAAGGAGGAGATAAAATGGTAACAACCCGACTGAAATGAAGGCAGCTGCATGAGGGAAATACATAGAAATCTGCAGTTCTTCTCACACCCACTATGGAAGCTGGGATTTAAAGTTATTTAGAAGATCATCACACCAGTACACCATACATAGCAATTAAACTTATATTGCAAACACTCACCTAAAGCTAAGGTAGCCAGCTACTTTGAAAATAAGGAATCAAGAATTCGGTGTCCAAGCTGAAGTCTTCTTATCAAACTTCTGCACTGAGCCACAGAGGTTTCAGGCAAGACTGGCTACAGCAATTTTAATTTAGTCTCACACTTGATTCTCTTTCATCATATTTAACACAAGCAACTGTAGGATTTTAGTGTTTGCTTATTCGATATTGGTCAAGAAAGTCAATGCATTCATTGCAAAGAAACAGCACAGTCAGGCAAATTTTAAGTGTCAATGAAAAAGAAATAATTGTATGTAAATAATCTTTCCTACTGCATACCAAACTAAGAACGACTAACCAAACAGAAAGGAAGAGGGCCCGAGTTACTGTAGCACATAAAATTGTACAGTGTGTAAGTTCCACGGTTTTCCACATAGGCGATGAAAAATGTGGCAGAGGACTCAATGGCAGATAGAAACATTTAAAACAAGTAGCATTATATTTAAAGACAACCGGAGTCTCATTTGAAATATTCACTCACTTTGACGAATCCCTTTATTAAAAAGTGAGCAACATCAACACAATTCCTGGTGTTACTAATGACGGAAATATAATAATAAATAACAGGCAGACCACATCTCTTGGTAACTTAAAAGTGTTAACTGCAGTGGGGATCTCCAGTATACCCCTGCCAGGAACATTTACCAAAGTGTCCTCCTTAACTGTTGTTAACAGCTCTTCTTTTCTACCTGCGCAGGGGCTGTGACATCATCTCACCCCTGACAGCTCACAGTCTCCAAAGCTTCCAACTTACCTTTCTAACAGGGATCTTGCAGCCCAGGTTCATCTGACAATGCAAGATATGAGAACGAAAACACATAACAAAAATAAATATATTGCAGTCAGGTTTTTAACAGCAAAACTCAGCAGGCAAAGAATTAAAAATAAAGTTTAAAAAAAAAACCTGTTTAAATAGTTCTGGAATTTTGCTTTACCTGAAGTAAGAAAATGTGACAAACTGATCAAGCTTTAGATTCTCTGGAATGAGCACACAGTTACAGCACTTGAGACTTCCCTTAAAAGCTTTTCTATAAATAACAACTGCAAGCATTCAGAAAAGCAACATGAGCTTTGTAAAAGCCAAGCGTGAGTGCCTGGGGGCTTGAAATACATCTCTGGCAAGTTCAAGTATTAGTCTTTCCTTACGAATCAGAAGGTAGACAGGTCTCTCCTTTCTGGAGAGAGTCTTGCTATCAAAATTATTTTAACAGAGCAACTCAGCAGTGCAGAGGAGTCAAAACATCGCACTTAACACACTTTCGTAACAACCAAGAGGCACAGAACTGAGGAACAACATTGACAGCATGAGCTGCTGTGCCACAGGTTCCAGTGAGGCTCCTGGGTCATGCTGTGATACCCACCTGTCAACGGTGTTCCCGACACGACACCTTCGAGAACATGCTCCCTGCTACTGCCAGGATTTAACAGGCTTGATGCCCTACTTGAAGTCTTTTCTACAAAAAGTCCTATTGCCTATGCAGAGGATAAAAGTGACATGTTAGAAGTAAAAAGCAAACAAACATGCTTTTCCTTTAATCAGACCTTGCCGCTTCTCTAGACATTTGCTTGTCCTTGGGACTCTGCCTTGTTTTTTTAGCACTTTAAAATTAGTTTCTAGGCTGCATTGTCACAGGCCTGTAAAACCACTGAGAACATATCAACTTCTGTGATAATTTTTATCATATAAATAGCCCAAGTAAGAAATTACCTTTGCTACTTCACCACCAAACCAGACACCACTCCCCCTCCCCAAACAACCACACACAAAACAACCCTTTGACCTGCACTTGATAATAAACAGAGCTTCCCAGGGATGAATGTCAAGTGAATGAAGAGCTCAGTTCAGAGCTTCTTTCTAAAAATGTTGAAGTGCTGAGACAACTGAGCACATGTAGGATTTTACAGCTGTCTGGTAATCCTCTTAACTGCAGTAATCATACAAGAAATTCACCCTCAAAAGCACACAGAATAGCAGAATATATCATCTCTGATAGCAGAATATCATCTCTGTCATTTAAACTAAGTCTTTGGGGGTCTCCATGGATATTTCTGTTATTTACTGGCATTTTTCCATCACTCACCTACTGCAGTTTTATGGGCGTATGCAAGAGTAGAACTTTTTTCCCCACCTCCTATTACATTTTTTATTTTGGTGGTAGGATTCTAGCACTACTTCCTGAATACTAAATACAAACCCACTGAAACTGCACTCAGAGCTTACAATGTAGTCAGGTATTTTTTTCCTTCATCATTTCCAATCTGAGACATAAAACGTGTTCAGGATAACTACCCATAACAGTAACAAGTGGTTTGCATTTAGGAATTTCTCACCAGAATGTACTTTTGCAAGATGCACATACTTACTCCCCATTAAAAATTTCCCAACTCATTGAGTAATGTACAACAGCTATTTTAAAAGCTCACAGCAACCATCCATTCAAGCTGCAGTGGGCTCTAGAAAGATGCAACTGAAAACCCCACATAGAAATTTAACTAGAACGTGATTCATTCACATACAGTGATGAGACAGTTTTTGTCATCGTAATGGATATGACTTCATTTTAAAGCTCATAAGAAATAGCAATCACCTTCTAGCAAATCATTTCTTATAGTAGTTTTTTTGAGTCCATAGTGCACCCAAGTACAAGTTCCAGGCATAAAAAATTCTTACATTTGCTTTTTTTTTTTCAGCTGCTTTTGCTTATAGTGAGAATGGGAAGAAAAAAACCCTGACCTTACTGGAAACACTTTACCTGAAGATTTAATTTAGATTTCAAATCTTAATGTACAATTTCATAACTAAAAGAAAAGTAACATTTTCAGGAATTCATGAAATAATAACAATGGAAACAATCTGAATGTTTCATCACCTGGCACAGCATTGAAAACAGTACTTACCCACAGAAAAAAAGCCTGACTAATACAAGACCTGGCATGTAGGCCCATAAAGGTATATTTGAAAAATCAGAGTAAGGTAATTATGCACGAAATAAACCAGCATGGAATAAATTCAACAGTTAGATCAAGTATTGTTGAAAAAACAACATTGCAAATATGTTAAAAATCACGGTGAGTGTGTCTGAAATCAAAAGCTTCACATAGCAATTTATCTTGCAAGGAAAGAAGTTAACCTCTTCTACATGGTCATGCAGAACAGGTTGTACATCCAGCAGCCCTCCAGGTATATTTTCAGAGATAGTTGTAGCTCTGCTTCTGGTTTTATCACCTTCTCTTCCACAAGTTTGTTGCTTGTTCCCTCTATTTTATTAGTCTGTGAATGAAGGAAACTGGATTAGTAGCCTAATTCTTTACTATTTAGGAAGACATCCCTAATAGCATTTAAGTTAAAATCCTTCATACTATTGTCAGTTGTTTGTCACCATAAAATCTTCCCCAATTTGTTCTATTCCTTGTCATTATAGCAATTATTATAGAGCTGACAGTAGTGGATTAAATTTATTACTGAGATTTGCACCTCTAATGCAACACAGAACCAATGCCTATGCTAAAACTTTTGCTTTGTTAAGCAAAAGCTTCCGCTTGAGTATCTCTCTCGCATTCAGTCTGCTGCAACGTCCAACATTAAAAAGTTACTCTTTGCAAAGACAGGATCTCTGCAGAGACAGATAAGTTCTTCCAATGGTAAGAAGTCTTTCAAAAGAAAAGGCAATTTGAGACTCTCCTAGAATCTTTGTGCTCTGCAAACACAAATTTAACCGCAATTATTTCTTTGATGATGGTTATTACATCAACTACAAAACTGTAGTTAGGCCTGAAAGATTTTAAGCTTTTTATCACAAGCTGACATGAACATCTATATGATGCTACACACCAGACACCAGTGCCTTCAGTATTCGAGAACATTTCTGAACAGGTTATAGCTCACACCACCTCCTCCTCTTCATCCTCAGCATCCCTTCTCTGTGAGCAGTTCTCAGAAGTCAGCTGCTTCCAAGCTTCTATTCATACACCAGTTTCTGGGCTCAGCAAACTACAGAGAACAGTGCAGACCAACGTCAGATGCAGAGCTGATCTCACAGACAAAACAGATTTGTCTCAGCTTAAGAGTGAGGAGTAAATATTGGCACCCTGCTGTAAATACTCTGGTATAAAAGTGGACATTAAAAAAGAACTCCAGTAAAGACAACTCTGAATGACCACACAATAATCTCTTAGAAGTATGCAACCTCCTTCCCAGGCCAAATGAAACACTTGACAATTCTTGTGCTCAGTTATTTTCAAAGCCATAACTTAGACGCAACTTTAAAGTACTATACCCAAAGATGACTGAACACTTGGAGCAAAGGGGTTTTAGAGACATTTGCTTGAACAGTCAGAACCAAGTTCAGTTGTGGAGTAATTTTCAGGAATATTTGAAAAAATACACTTGAGATTTGATTTTGCTATGCTTAGGTTGTCGCGTTTTTTTGAAATTATAAAGTTATTTCCCTGTTAACTGTAGCATGTCTTCAGTATGAGTTTAGAGAAAAATGTTACAGAAAGCATTTTTTGAATGGTTAGGTTTCTCAGCATAGATTACAATTTTAGGGGAGGGACATTTGGCAAAGCTGAGTAACACACTTATGGTCAGGTCACACCTGGTTATCCCAAGAGGTCGTTCACTGCAGTGAACTGACTTAAAGCATATATTTCTACCACAATTTTTCTTTCAGAAATGTTTCTGAAAGATCTTTTACTTGCTGTACACACTTCTAGGACATAAGCAAGCCCCATCACGTTCATAACTCTACAAACCTATCCCACCTTCTGATGGCTCCCCGGATATGTGCGGCACATGCACCTGCTCCTGTGCAAGAGACATCACAGAGCTCACATTGAAGCTGGTTTTGCATCCTGCGGGGGCTCCTGTTTCCTTGGTTTCCTGTCTTCTGAACAACTTCTTTCTTTTTGTGCTTTTTTGTCATTCTAAGTGTTCCTGGTAAGTCTGCAATCAAACAGGGCGACATATTCATTTCCCTTTCAATGACGGTACTGTTTTTCTACTAAAACGCTAAATGTCCTCTGAAAATAAATGGAAAATTTCCTCAAACACTCAGATTAAAAACAACAAAAACTCCCTTTGGAGTCATATTCAAACCTGCAATGTACAAAAAGCTCGCAAGCACTAACAGTTTGATGAATTTCTCCTTTACTGCCTTGCGCTACCGTAAGCACTCACACACAACCTATTCATTTTAGGCTTCTTATACAATCAGTCCAGTCTTGGCTGCAAGACTTACATATGGCCAAACGTATCTACGTGATTAGCTTTTTGTTGACTGTAGAGCATAGCTAACGTAGCTAGTTTAGATACAGGTGACAATATTGTAGACACATGCACTTGGTTAGATGCATGTCACCTCACAAAATAGGAAGAACTAAGGACCCTTTTGTCCCAACCCGTTTGTCATTTAAGTTTTCAGTAAGACACTAAGAATCATAACTAATGTAGACAGAAGTTCAAAGAGGCCAGGCAGTTACAGGCGTATCACATGCTTGCTTCTGAAAAAATCTGTAGGAGTTTCAGATGTGGTAACTTCTTGGTTGTCTCTTGTGAGACATTATAGCTCTCTGCAAACATCACTAAGTAACTGATCTCTCTTTTCTTCCACCATAAAAAGCAAGTTGTCATTCAGGTAGCAAACTGAAAAAGCAACACAGGTAAGGGGGAAAATCCCCTCTCAAGTTTTGCTTCTCACAGTGGAATTCACAGTTGGGTGGGTTTCACACACTCCCCCATGGGGGCAGCTGGCCCTGATTCCAGGCATTAATGGACAGACCAACAACCAGCTGCAGGACAGAAGGCACCCCAGAAGATGTATTCCCAAATTTTCATATAAATTAAGTCAGGAAAGAGAAGTTTAGCACATCAATAAAAATTTCTTCTTAAAACAGAAGGAGGTTATCTAACAAAAATCGTAAGAATTCAGGTGAAGAAATACAAAGCTGTGTAAATTAAAAGTTTTAAACAGCACATATTCATTCCAGTAGGCAGAAAAAACTGCATTTATTATCAAAATATTTACATTTTATCCAGAGAAGAAAACGTTTCTCATTACTAAAATAAATATCAGAAGAAGAAAATAAGGGTTAACAAAATGTGAGTCAGTTTTTAAAACTTCTTCCTTCCTCAAAGTTATCCAGCAATTTTATTTACAAATATACTGCTCCCTATCCTATGTTTTTCAATATAAATACCTGTCCGGGAGCTTGAGGAACATATTTTTAGAGTCTCAACAGTGTACCTATTTAAACCTTCCCCACCACGCCCAAAGAAATCAGTGATGGAGTAAGCTAATCTACATCACCCATTAAAAATGTGAACTACTAATTCTGTAACAGTTCCATTTCAGATTTCTCAAATTCAATGCTACAGAAATATATAGCTTTTTCTAGCATAATTTCAAGGAATTAATGAAGAATATTTATAATCCACAGTTCATATCATCACATTCTCTCAACAAATAGATATGGAAAAATATTGCTTACGTATTCAAGTGACTTCAAATCCTGTTTGGAGACATGATTATAAAGCATAGTGTTATGTTCTCTAGTTACAAAGACACAAAAGAAAGAAGTGAAAAAATTATTTCCTCCATTTCTTATTTCCACAGTTTCAGAATATGCATTAAATACAACCTACTTATGAGAACTGAATGCCTGATACGAAACAGATATTTGAAAAAGAAGGCACAATTCACAACAGTAATTTCATACTGAAGAAACTATTTTCTTTTTCTTAGTAGAGAGAGAGACTTCTCCAGAAAGATTCTGAGCAGGAAGCTCATCTCCTTCCGTGACTACAGGAAGTAGTGGCCTCAGTTTTTGCAAGTGTCTTATTTGAGAACCAACTACCTGTACTGCAAGAACTTTAAAATAAAACACATACATACACAAGACATGGATGGTGGATTCCAGCAGCACTTGCCTGGTGGGCAGCACGCATCCCTGGCAGCATGCTGCAGCTGAGTAGGCAGGCGCTGGCTGGTGGTACTGCTTGCTCTCACAGTTGCTTGCAGATGTTTGTTGTTCATAATTGTAATTATCCTGTATACAGAATTCCAACAAAAAACCGAAAATATTAATAAAACAGACCGCAGTGAAAAATAGTTGGTTTTAATTGACTGACACAGCAGACATCAGACAATTCACAGATTTAACTTCTTGATGCCTGCCTCAAATAGTGGCTAATAAGGTTGTTTACAGAAAAAATAACCTAATGACAACTTCATGGTATTGGCAGGGAATGACTTGGGAGCAGGAAGCAGGCTAATTGTGCGTACTCTAGGAGAGCTCAGCTGGAGGTGCAGGGTAAACAGCAGGAATCATCGACAATAACTCTGGACAAGAAGGCAGTTTTAATTCATTCCCATGAGAGATCCATTACAATTCCAAATGGTGCTCAGTTTGAGTCACCCCCAAATTAAGGTATGTTGCAAATTTCTAAAGCAAGATACAAGACCTCATTAAAACATACAAAATTCAATGTTCTTGCTAGTATGACAGATACAGATTCAAAATAGGTATTGTTGCAATGGAGAGAAAAAAAAGAGTAAGATTTGTTTATTTTGTCTCTCTAGAAATACCTAGATCTGGAATGCTGTTAAATAAGAAACACGCCTCACCATTCAAAAGAAGCAGATAACATGCTAAAGTCTATAGTGAATTTCAGAGAAATGCTTCTAAAGTCAAAGCTGATTCATTAATGGCAATACCCAGAGATACTTATTAAGGACCGAAACACATTGTATTAGGGAAAATAAAGTACATCCCTCAAGAAATGGGGGTCTTAGATCAGTACAACATGCAACAAGTTCTTTAGTCATTCAGTCACCCTGACAGCTGCCTGGGGGCTGCAGGCTTCGCACCAGTGCCAAATCAAACCAAATGCCCCGGCACCCTGAATGGCTCTTGGCCACCAGCCAGCGGATATACAAGTCATCAAGAAAATCTGTCTGTTCTCAGTGGTCTGAGAGCAACAGGCATCTCCGAAAGGTAGCTCATCCTGGCCATTGCTTTCTGTGGCCCCCAGAGGGAGTCTAGACCAGATTACACAGAAGGCAGAGACAACTTCAGCAAAATAAAGCCCACAGAGAAAAAAATCATTCAATAGTGATAAAGCAGCTGTGTGAAGTCTATCAAAAAGTTAGTACCTGGCATAAGCGCATTCAGGTCTAAGCACATCCAGCGTTGTATCCCGTCTCCAACGATGCCTATAAGCAGACGCTGAGGGAAGAGGCAGTACCGAATACTCCCTTCCAAGTCCCTCTGCTTCAATCGTCCGCCCCAAAAATATCCCAAGCCTGACATAATTTGTCCTTTGGTAACTCTCAAAACTTCTCTCAAATACCTGCTCAGCCTCCTTTTTTTCCCCTTTAGCTTTCTGCAGCCACAGCATCCTTCAGTAAGACTCCCACAGATCTACTGCAAGAACCATCACCTCCTTTGGTTTGCTCGGAAGTGAGCTCCTCCGAGCTTCACTCGCAAACCTCAGCTCGTGTAGGACAGGAAGAGACAGCGAACAGTCAATTCCCATCCAGCTGCTTCATGCCACTTCAGAATCTGTAAACATCTAGTATCTGCTTTAAATCACCTCTCCCAGCCCACTCAGTCATTCTTGTTATGGAAGCTATGCTCTGCTTTTGATCACCTCCGTCATCAGCCTCAGGCCCTTCCCAAGTCCTACCGTATCCTCGCCAAGACAAGAGGAACAGCGAACTGCATGCCATCAGTATCCCAAGCACAGGCAAACCACTGTCATTATACAAAACAGCAGCGTAATGTTTTCTGTCCTCTATTTTCGTTCTTAATGTCTCAGATTTGATAAGCTACTGCTCAGCACTATCATAAACTCCAAAATTTTGCTCCTGAGTAGTGATAGCCAGCACAGCTCCTTGTATTGTGGAAAAGCTAGGACAGTTTCCCCCCAAGTTTTACTTCTGTGCATTAACTATTCAGTCATGCACAAAATCTTCCTATAATTCCTCATGTTCTGCCCTACATGACATTAGATTATATTGCCTCACTGCTCAACTTTTTTTCAGACAACGAATATACTGACCCACACTTCACTCAGCAAAGTTTAAAAACACGCCGTGTCCTCCTGCCACACTATTGCCAGTATAATCTGCTATAACCTGGTAGAAAACATCTCCTCACACAAGACAGGAATTTCAACATACAACCAACCAGAAAAAACCCAGATCTCTTCAACTCCAACCGAATCATTCCAAATTTCACTGCAGTTCTACCTGACATTAACGCAAAGAACCAGTTGTGCACTGGATCCCAGCACCTCCTACAGCCAGGACATTAAGATTGAATTATTATCATACTTATTACAGAACTGTAAGTGATACAGGTATTCTGAGAAAAAAATACATACAATTCTGTTTTCCTAATGGTCCATGAAAACTACGGGAGTTGCAGAGCCTTCAGCCTCAGAGGGATTTCTCCCTGTATGAACCATGCAGTTTATTCCAAGAGCTAATCTGGTGGCCCCCGTAATTCTCACCCTCATCTATACTAGAGCGGGCATATCCAGCATTTCAAACAACCAAAAGCCATAACGTTTCTAGCTTAAAAAGCTTACTGACAATCTTGGTTTGGAGTAAAAGTAAAAAAAGGCAGTTATGTTTAGGTCATCAGGTCTACAGACTTGCTATCACTGGTATTAAACATGGACCAGTAAAAGAGCCGCCACTGTGGGCAAGGAGGGCTTATAATTGAGAAACTTGTTTATTATGGGAGGTGGGTAACGGTCCTGTTCTCCCTCTGTCCTCTGCAGAACGGCTTGTCATTTCTGTTACCATGGAGCGTCTAGCAAGGATTAACAGTATTTTCTGCTGAAGCACGACTGTGTCTGCATTTGACGCAAGCTCCTCCGTGGCTCACAGGACTCCTTCCTCCTCCAAACATCCTACCCTGCACTTGGCAGTGATTTGATACTTGCCCCTACAAAGGCATCCTTTGGGTTAGGACCAATGCCTAAACTGTATTTTCCTTTTATTTTACTTCTTGTTATAACTCCACCTTGTCATCTTCACAACAAAAGATGAACTAGGTCATAAATAAGTATATCAAATGCTAATCACAGAATGGGTTGCAGATGTTACTGCAAAGTTTGTATTGATGGTCGATCTAGGAAGTTTTCTACACTCCCAAAGCTTCACAAGTTGACATTTTTTCTTCAGTATGTCAAATCTACTCCTTCATCAGAGCTACCAATCTGGACCCAGTATAGATAAGCCTCACTTTTTCAGTAGGAGAATAAAACATTGACATATCCATATAGACTAAAAGGTGCTGATGAATCTATTCATACTTGATGCCAAAGCAGAAGTATACCTATACAAATAAATAATCAAAAAGCTCCCATGAGCTCCATTGTCTGCTGAAGTGTTCTCAGTACACAGATTAAAAAAATAAATCAAAGCAATCCCCTAGTTAAGCAAACCAGCCTACTAGTTCAAAGCCACAAATCTGAACAAAGGGTCTGGTTTTTTTCCTTTGGAAAGCATTAGCGATGTATGTCTATAATAAATCACATGAGATGTAAAGACAATGACTCACTTCATTATCTTTAAAGCATGAGAACAGAATACTCTACTGAGACAAAAGTCCCTAGGAAATGCTGATATCAGCTGCACTTTGCTCTCTGGTAGCAGTCTCAGCAAGCAAGGAACAATAAACCGATTCTGACGAACTACTGCAGAAACAGTACCGCAGAGATTATATGATTTTAGTCTGAGTTTCTGTGTTATACATGCTCATTTTACAGTTTCAGAAAAGCTCCCTTTAAGAAGCAGGCCTGCAAACTCAACCTAAAGTCTCAAAATTATTTAATTTTTCACTGCCTACAAGCCACATCCCTTTTTTCCTGCTGCAGCCTGAGTCCTTATGGTGGACAGGTCTGTTTTATCTGCGCTATCAGGCAGACTAATAGCCACAGGTGACAGGAACCAATTTCTCCCCAAATGATCAAAAATCCTAACTAATCCAGGAAATAAATGTACTTGATGAAAGCTCAGAAACATAACCATGATTCTGTATGCACACATGCCACGTAGCCACTGCCTGAGATGCAGTGCTGCTGGCAACGCATTCTCTCTCAGGAGACCAGAGAATTACTTGCCACAGCCTAGACCAAAAGCTCAGATTTATTCGTACCGATGCACTACCTATTACTTCCAGAGTTACCTGAGAAGGAATATTCAGCAGTAAAATTTAAGTTCCGTTAAACTGTTGTGTAGCAGAGGAAGCTCCAGAACTGGGTTTTCTTTTCATTATCCCATCACACAAAATCCACATTTGAATGCCTAAATGCGTAGGCATGAAGAAAACCGAAGGTAGTGATGACTGAGTCTCTTCAATTAAAGATTAGACACACAGATCATAAAGAATCTTAATCGTTACTGTCTTGACTGCGCAATTAGCATAAGCAAATACCATCAATACAGGTTGCCAACTAAAACCTCCCCAGGTATTAACCCATGTCCCCTTCCCGAAAGTTCGGTGTTAGGACAGGCTGGGGAATACGTTCCTACTGCCAACAGGCACGACCGCAGCCCTGCCCCGACTGTCTGACTCGGTCCAGAGACGACAGTTCAACTGGCCTGCCAGCCAGCGCTGTAGGAGGTGCCCACGTGGGAGTCTGCTCTACGGTACAGCTCGCTCCACTGATGGGATATGATTAAACTGTAGATGGCTGAGTGCGTTAAAAAAAGGAAACAAGTAAGAGGAAGTTTTATTTAATAGACCCAGCTCCCATGCATAGAATTTACCGATAGCACATTTTAGTACCACCCTGCAGGCCAGTCAGCTTATGAAGACTGACTAATGCAGTTCAAGTCCATGATAGAAAATGAAGCCCACCACTGATTAGACATGGAACTAAGATAAAGCCACATAAACAAGCCAGAAAATGCCAATCAATAAACAAATAGCTGTTGATTTCCTAGTAATTAAGGATTAGTGTTACTTAAAATTACTAAAGGGCTTCCGCCCAGTGTGGCAAGTCCTACACTGTTCTCTTAGTACACTGTGAGTTAACAATTAAACGCTGAATTTTTGTAGTTATTAATTAAATCACAAAAAGAGCTGCTCCTTTGTCTATGTGGACAAAACAGCAGTAGCTCACGCCCCATGAGTTACCATAGCCAATGCTGATCTCTCCTGAAAGAAAATATAACCCTGCAATTTCTACCTTGCATGTTTTACTGCAGACCTGATTTAGAAAGCGAATAAATTATCTTTTCATATGTCCTTAAGCCATTAGCTTACAACCCTATTTCTGCATTCAGAAGTGCTAGTTTGCTGTTAGATTTAAGTTAAAGCATGAGCTGTACAATGCAGATAAGCTATTTTATTGCAGTGCGGAAGCTTATGCCACAGAGATCCAAAACTGTAGGGAGAATTAAAGTTCATTCGTTGTAACAGCTAACAGAACAAGTTCCCTAAAATGACATTGTTCAACTGCATGAGGAAAACTGACTTAAGAACTTGCTCTAAAAGCCTTTATCAGATCATCACAGAATCACAGAATCATTAAGGTTGGAAAAGACCTTTAAGATCATCAAGTCCAACCATCAACCCAACCCCACCATGCACCTTCTCTCCTTACCAACGAAGGTAGAAAACTATTAGAGCATTCCTCCTCTTGCTATACCTCCATTGCCTGTGCATATATTATTCTGAAGCCACGGTTCACCTCAACATGCAAATAACAGAGCTTTTATTTTTAAAAAGTCAACATTTGCACAGATTTTTTTTTAACAGTTTATAATGCCACTTGATTCCACACTTAGTTATTTAACTGCATAGGTGAAGTTACAGTAACAAGGTTACTTTTTCCAGCTTCACAAACTATGAAAATGGAAAGTCACTGGCAATAGCTTACATTTAAACTGAAACATTTTAAAATTCAATACTAGTATTACTTTAAGAATTATAAGCATTAGATTCCATTAGTGAGAAGAGCCTTGAAGACAGAAACAAGAATCATCATGCCTTGAAAAGAGACTTCAAAAGATACTGAAGAATTCGTACACTCAAAAATTCATAAACTCAAAAGCATCATGCCATAAGTCTTAAAAACCTAACAGCTTCCCATCCTCACCAGAAGCAGAACGTTGTCATTTAAAAAGAAAACTGAATCTATGTCATGGCTTTGACTTAAGTTTATTATCAGATTTAGCTCTTCAAATAAACCAAAACTTTGAAGTGCAGGCATCTTCTAGAGAGCAGGTGAACACTTTAAAAAAATAAAGTAATGCATAGATGAACATCTTGTAACTTTCATCAAAGATAAATTATTTAGTCACATTGGCTTTTTTTTTTTAAACACAGTACTGTTCTTAAAAAGATGTTTTAGAATATTATCTTAGAGGTAGTTAGCAAGCAAACGTAAAAAGCACTGATGCATACGCTTAACCCATAAAGTAAGGAAAAAATATTCTTTATTGCTATCGGGTAGTTCCTAAAGCATCATGATTTCACAGGAGAGAGACTTACTTTCTTCAGAAGCTTACTGCTCAGCCAGTTCAAACTGCATTGAATCTTTTCCCACACCATATCATAGAGGCAGTAGAAATAACACCTACATCTACTGCTGAACTTGGACTAAAACATGAGAGGTCACGTTAGAACGCAGCAGACCATAGTTACAGGACAACTAATTACCAAGTCAGGTAAGACGGCTTAGATGTACACACGCTACAGCAAACTCAGCAGGGCTGGGGGAGGGAGGAGAGGAAGAGACCTTTCAATATCGATACTGGGATGTAAGGATATCACCTGAAGGCCATGCTCGATACGCCTGGGGCCATTCTGCATTGGTTTCAGCCATACCCAACTGAGTGAGTGCTCACACGTGACCATGATGGCTGATATGCCTAAACTCTCCCCAGGCCAGTTTTGACTCCAGCGCTTTTCAGCATCAACAAGCTGTTCTTGGGAGGGATTTTCGAAAGACAGGGCTTGGGTTGTTGTTACTATGCTGATGACATGTATCTCCTGACAGTTGTAACACCCAAGATACTCGGGACTGGCTGACTAGTATTTCCGAAGTTAAACCCTTTAAAAGGATCTGTGTGAGCAGACACCCTTAGACATCCCACCTATTCAGGGAAGTGTCCAGCATGTAAACGTATACAAAGTGTAATGCTGGAAACAGGAAAAACACCCAGAAAAACAACTGTCAGACATACTGCTGGATAGCCACACATCAACTGGCACTTCCATCAGTTGATTGACTGACAATCCCTGAAGAGCAGTCTTGCACTTCATTGTGTAATATATTAAGCTAAAGGATTATCGAAAGCATTTAGCTTGAAAATGCAAAACTCTACACGTTTGGGGATAAAACCAGGTCAAGACTACATGTTGCCTCACTATTTTTGCAAACTGGTATGCTTAGCAGAACAATTACATTACGCTTTTCAGCTAGAATTGTGATCTAATTTGAGGCTCAGGCTTCCTCCAAACTGTACAGACTCATGTTACTACAACACAAGACTCAACAGGGCTTTGGTGTTTCAAACTTTCAAACATTTTTAGGTATAGTCATGCCTTCCTCCATAAAGCCCTGGTGTAGGGAATTCTTTTTGTTGATGTAAGTGAAGTTGGTGAAGATTGTGCAATATATTTTAATGATAATGAGGCTTTACAAAGTCTCTCAGAATTTTGAAATACATCCTTGAAGTATGAAGACACTCTAAGTCTGATAACACAGTAATTCTGCAGTGCTTTATGGCTTCCATGGTGGCGATAAGAGACACCTAAGACTTGCGCAAGTGCCATAAATGTTCAAGCCAACTAATTACTTCATAAAACCCAGGAAATTCCTTAGGCATTTTGGTGTTCGTATCGCCACATTTTCTGTATTTAAGACCATCAAGAATACATGCTCTGGAAACCACAAACCTCTGGCAGTGAAAGCAAACCATTCACATCACATGTATTAAAAATGTATTAAAAACATAGACACGTAATTGTTGTTCATCCAAACAACCTTAGTGCCAAGTTTGGCAGCAATATCAATGGACTTAACATTGCTGATGCATGAAAACTAAATCTGTGGTTTCAATAAGGCAGATATGTCACTGTAAACATTGAGCCATATAAGAACAGGTCATGTATTTGTTTTTGTGGTAATAAATACTTGATCTCAAGACTAACAAGCCGCTCTCGACCAACCATTCTTAAAGCACGCATCAGGCTCTTCATACTCCCTACTACTAGTTCATACATGGAGACCTGAGCAGTAGGTTTTGCCAAAGATTCCAAAATACAGAAAAAAACAGGTGCTTTCCCCAAGTCTTTGGGGAAACAGAAAAAGTAATTCAAACAGTGTGTTTACTATGCATTTACTATTGCTTTACATTTTTCATCATCTTCCAGTCCTTGAAGTTTCAGGATGACAATACTAATATTGTCTTACTGACAGTTGGATGCAGTGTTTTTCACACCAAGCTGAGACTACAAAATGTGGTCAGTCAGTAAGCTTAGCCTATCATTCTAGGCTAAACAAGGTTACAGGATGCAATGAGGTCTCATGCCCAGGCCAGAACTAGTAAGCAATGCGCAGAAGTAGTGATTTACACTACTACAAAAAAATACGTATTACTTTGCTCCTATACACCAGAGCCATGAGCAAATGAAAGCATGCTACCAGCAGTCACTGCAAGTTATTATGATTTAAGATGGGATCTGAAGTGCCAAAACTTGAATGCATAATCAGATTTGCCACAAAATATCACAAGCACTTCCCAGCCATTTGCTTCTCTGTTTAGTCTGAGATATGTAGCAAGATTGAAGATTATGAAAATTATTATCAAAACTTCTAGATTTTAATTGCAATAGAAAATTAACAGCTCACTGGACAAATAGAACTATGCTACAAATAACCACTACATCAAGTTAAACAATTTACATAAACACCATTCACAAGTGGTATAAAACCGCACACAACCACAAGCTTCATACATGATGAGCTTGGAATAAAGATGACTGCTGGCAACCAGAAAAGCTTCTGGTTTTCTTCCTTCCATTTTGTTGTTTGACTGTGGACGTCTTTTACCCACTACTAAATTTTAATGGAGATTTCAGAAACTAGGCTAATAGATAGTGTGACTGCTGCACAACAAATATGGGGGGGAACACTTACAAAGGCTATTAACATAAAGGAAAAGGGAAATCAAAGAAAGGGTAAGAGAAAAATCAGCTCCAATAATGGCTTATAATAACTGCAAATTTAAATTGAATTAAAATTTATCCACATCTGTCCACAAATGATTAAGTGTGGCTGGTTTAATTAGAGAAGCTTGGTGCAGAGAAACCTGAACCAACATGTTCACCAGCCAACACGCCCAGTGTTGACTGAAGAGGCTCACTCCGCTTCAGAGCTCAACACAGTGATTGCCACTGTCTTCTGCATTGACCTGAGAAAGGCCAGGGAACTTCTACAATTCACTGAAAATTTAAATGGGGCACGATCTTACTGCAGCGGAAGGAAGAGACAAACATGCCCCAGGTGACATAATTCACCTCACAAGTGAAATGACAATACGGGCAGAATGAAAAAGAGTGGTTACAACCAACCCCAAGGAAGGTAACTCCCATGGGAGTGAAATACCGAGTACGACTCCATCCTTCTGCAAACCATGAGGAGAAGGCGCTTCTGCAGAGGACAAACCTCTCCAAACAAGTGGATATTATCAGACCAGATCTCTGGGGAGGAAATTACCCTCAAGCACAAAGACAAAAGCAGCAAGGACTGAACACCAGAAAGAGCGAGGAGAGCATAAGGGAACTCCAAGAAAAGCAAAAGCAGAAAGTGTTATTCAGAAGGATGCTGACAACGGAGCAATACAGCAACCCTCAAGTCTGGCTAATGCGATCATGGTACAGCACCACAAACCAACCGATGAGCAAACGGGTGCGTTAGGTAAGCAAAGTCTTGGGGCAACACCAGGGCGTTTGCTGAAGGAGGCGGGGGAGAGCCAGACGACAATGGCGGCCCAGGGGCTGCGACCCTGAGGAGAGGAAGCCACAGGAGAGGGTGAAGAAGGCGGTCTCTCAACAGCGAGGGGAAATCAGACAGCGACTTCAGACCCTAAAGGAGGGAAAGAAAGAAAAACACGGAGGAGGGCGGGGGGGGAAGGCTGTACAGGAGCCACGACACCTCAGGAGGGAGATAACAAGGGCAGAACGCTAGGGAAGCGGGAGCTCC
Organism: Gavia stellata; assembly: GCF_030936135.1. Taxonomy (NCBI): domain Eukaryota; kingdom Metazoa; phylum Chordata; class Aves; order Gaviiformes; family Gaviidae; genus Gavia; species Gavia stellata. The sequence continues at coordinate 5,860,789 of NC_082625.1, forward strand.
CCAGCACCTGCAGTATGCCCCCCCCCACTCCCAAGGAAAAGAGGCCCTATGCAGGCCAGCAAGGCAGAGCCCAGAGGTGGGGTGTGCCGCAGCAACAGGACAGCAAGGCCAACCGCCCTGCGAGCACAACGCTCCCTCCGCAGGGCCGCAGCCGCCATTTCATCCACCCTCAGGGCGTGGAGGCAGCGAGGAGGGCGGGGACCGCCCAGGGGGCGGGGCAGAGACGGCCCGGGGGCGGGGCGGGGACCGGACCCGCCCCGCCCCCGGGCGGGCCCCGCCCCGCCGTTACCTGCCCCGCGGCTGTGGTGCTCCTGGCCGCCATTTTAGGCGAGGCGCAGGGGGGACGGGGCCGTCGCTCCAAGAGGGCCCTCCGGCAGCCCCGGGAAAGATAAACCGGTGTTACGGAAGTAGCGGGTCTTGATAACAACGGAGACAACGTAAAAATAGGGAAATTAATTAACAGAGCTCCGGAGGCGCCCAGAAGAGCCTGTCAGAGGCTGAGGAAGCCCGCGGGTGGCTGGTGCTGCCGGGGCTCCTTCCCGCCGCTCGCTGCTTTTCAAGCAGGAGAGCGCACCCGGGTCCAGACGGGCTCCTAAAGCCTCCCGGCCCTCTCTGTCGCATTTGCGCTGTTAGAAAGGTCTGCAACAATCTCCCTCCTTTTGTAACCTGAAGTTTCTAGCTGATGTTCGTGCACGGCTGGTTATAAACGTTTGTCCTTGTGGCAACCACTTCAGCAGTTCGCTTCATGCTGTTCATTTTCCTGCCATGGAAGAACTATGTTGACAAACGGCTTCCATATGACCCTGTTTGCAGTGAGCTTTTCTCCCGTTTCAACACACCTCAAGAAACAGCATGACTCAACATACCTGTGAAGAGCCTGATGTCATTTGTTGCGTCATCGTAAGACGATTTCACTGGGAGACCTAGCTTCACGTTTCTAAAATTCCACGTTATCATGAAACCTTCAGACTGATGTGTTTTCATATCGAACTGAAACACTGCAACAGACAATGAATGTATTTCAGCAAAATGAGATCGTTCCTTTAAAAACTGACATACAGTTTAATAGGATAATACCTTCTAATTGCCATCACGGTTTTAAATAACAGTTTTTATGGTGATAAATGAAATTATGAGATTGCAAATGTGCTGTTACAAGGTAAAGGCATCAAAGCTCTGTGCAGCGTTGTGCCCATGGCCTCGATTTTTTGAGATCTGAGACTCATCTTAGGCCCAAGAATGGCATTGCCTAATTAAAACCTGAATGATACAAAATTCGCAGTAACAGAAAGCTGCCATTGATGTGAATAACAAAATTGTGATATTGTGGCTGGCATAAATAGCAGCATGAGCAAATAACAGATGCACAAACATCTTTAATGTTTTATAAGGCCTTGAAGGATATTTCCAGACCTGTCAGGCTTGGAGTTTACATGTGAGGATTCCCCATCTGGCACTGAAAGCTATGATTAAGAAAAAAAGAAATTGGCAACGTTTTTAACATCTCTTAATCATTAACGTCCTCAACGGACTCTTCATTTAATGATGCTGACCATTATGTTTTCTTTGATACTGTGCCCTTCGGACTATGGCAGAGGCTGGGCTGTTCCTGGTCATAACATACAGAAGATTAGGAGCCCGTACATAACGGCCCAGTATAACAGGACCACTTGAAGGGGTTTCTGAAATGGGTTTCTGGGTGGATAAGCCAGATACCATCAGTGCAACAATGTTGGGAATTTACCATACAGGGCCTTGCCAGAGGCCATGTCAAGATAGGTAGGGGAAAGATACTTGCATTTTCATCGTGTGATTTTCCATGTGTTGCAGTTTAACTATTATCAGGTACAGAGTATTTCCACATACATGTGTGCAAAGAAACGGCAAAGAACGCGTGCTCCTATATGTGGTTTTGCTGCTATAGTGCAAGTCCCTATCCTTCAGGTGAGATCGCGCTGCTGTTCTAGTCTAGTGAAAGGTGCATTCATTTGATTTTCAGTTACATTACTCAGCTAAGTAAAACTCAAATTGTGAGTTGTCTGTGAATGAAAAATAACATCACACATTTTAATGCAGCAGTATTCTGAACTTTTGGCCAAAGCTGAGTACCTTGTCAGGTATGCAGGATTTACAGACTTGCAAGCTTACAAGTATGTCACACACTAAACATACAGCTTTGTACCATGGGTATAATTGCAGAATACTGCGTTAATGACAAAAAAGACATTTATTTCCTGCAGAATAGTGGAATTTTACATTCACAGACTCCTCCTGTGCAGTGGAAAGAGGTTCAGATATAAATGGATGCCCTTGGCTGCCAAAAAATTGCTGGTAGCAGAGGGAAAACTTGACCAGCGGGTACACTAAGGTCATTGCAGAAGGACTTCTCTGAGCACAGAAAAGCGGTGACCACCACAGCTTCTCCTGCGGATCGTCACTTGCATCTCATGGACACAGAAACAATTTATTCTCTTAACCAGTCACCGGTGTTTGCGTTACTGCTCGGGGAGGCTCCCCGATCTGCTGGCACTCGACACCCGTGGAAAGAGAAGGCTTCAGCTAACGGGAGGCGCTGCCCGCAAACACCCCAGGGCCTGGGGCTGTCCTGCTACATCTTCTACTCACGTCTAACTTTTGCTACAGGGAAGAACTTGCATTTCTGCTTCTACACGAGCAGCACGGGAGGACTCGCGCACAGGCAGCAATGGAGACGAGACCCACGTTGTCCCGCTAGCCCCTTCCTACGACTTCAGCAGGCCCCAGCGAGGCAGGCCGAGGCTGGGCGAGCACCGGCCCTGCTCCCGGCCGCTTCTGAAGCCCTGAGCCGTCCCGCTGGGGACTGCCCAGGTCACGCTGCCTGCCCCCTTCCTGCCCCCTCCACCAACCGCCTCCCCGGGAGCTCCCCTCCGGCCCGCCGAGGAAGCGGGCCGGTGCAGGCCCCCTGCTCACCCGCAGAGGCAGCCTGGAGACCGCCGGCCTCGCTGCCGGGAGCGGGGGGCAGGCGGTGCCCTCGCCACCACGCCCCCGCCCCCCCCGCGGCCGGGCGGGCTCGGGCGGAGGCCGCGGGCCCGGGGGCGGCGCGCGGGGCCCGGCTCCCCGCGCCAGGCCGCCGGCGCCGCACGCGCAGCACCCCTCCCCCCCGGCGCGCGCTTGACGGACGGGCCGCCGGGCCAACGGCGCGCGGGGCACGTGCGCGCGGCAGCCAACGGGGCTCGGCGGGCGGGGTGGGGGCGTGGCCGGCGGCGCTGCGAGCGGCTTGTTGTGCGCGCTGCGGAGCCGTTAGCCTCCTGCTGCCCAGGCCCTGCCGAGCCGGCGACAGGTGAGGCCGGGCCGCCGCGGGCTGCGGGGCGGCGCCTGCGGAGCCCCCGGCGGCTCCCGCGAGGCCGGCGCGGGCAGGAGCGGGCGGCGCGGGCCGCGCCAGCGAGGCCGAGGCCTGGGCCTGCAGGGGGAGAGCCGGGGCCTGCGGGGGGGAGGGGCCAGCCGGAGGGGGAGCGCGGGCCCGGGGCGGCCGGGCGGCGAGCCGGGGCTGCGGCCTGCGGGCCGGGGGCGGGCCCGCAGCGTGCGCGGCTGCGAGGGCCTGCGTGAGGTGGATGGGGCACGGGCGGGGGAGAAGGGGCCCGAGGCCTCCGCGCTCGTGGGCGAGAAGGCCGTGGGTCTCGCCGCCCGGGGCCGCCGCGGAGCGGGGCGGCCCCGGGCGGCAGATGCGCTGCCCGGGGCCGTGTCTTGTCCGGGAGCCTTTCTTCTTGGGGCTGATGTCGGTGTCTTTCATATTTATTTTGCCTGTGTCTGCACGGACACAGCTTTTAAATCTCCCACCTTCGTTAAGACTGGCGCATCTTTATTGACTGGCAGAATCTGAGGGTGGGCTTCCTAATGGGGACAATAGGTGTTAATATTAATGCTAATTTGGGCCGGCTGGGAACAGGGTTAAGTAATGCTGTGCTAAGTGCTTTTGGCCGGAAGAAGTCATGACTAAAGTAGCAGTCCACTATTGTTAGTGCTCGTGGGAGGCTTTTCGAAGTAGAGCGCTTGCCCTTTTTTAGTGATTGGAAGAGGCAAGAATGTATTAGGGGGCCATTCAGTGGGAGGATGTGGGTGAAAGGAACGCGTATAGAGGTAGCCCGGCGAAAGGGCCGCTGAGCTCTGCCGTGATAGTTGTGTGGAAGTCTGTGCTGGCTACCATATTCTGTAACGCTGGGTAGTGGAGTAGCATTACCTGTTAGGCAGAGCCTTATATCTGAGACTTGCTGTGAAGAGAAGCGTGTTTTGTTGCATGAGGGACTTGCACTGGGATCCTGTGGTCCGCTTAATGAGGCGTCTGTGGAAAATAAAGGAGGAAAGAAAAGGGAAGGGTAGAGATTAATTCCCTTCACTAATACTTGTTGTTGTTGACATTTGATCATTTTTTGTGGTCTCTGTATTTCTGCTCCTTTTCCTTTTATGCGCTGAATGTGGATGTTGACTGCTCATATCGCTCAGCTCTTTACCTTTTTACCAGCCTGCTGTCCCCCAGTACTCATGTTTTAACCACTTTTCTTTGTAGAGCTGTGTGAACAGTTCTGACTTGTGTATCTCTCTTTAAAACTGGGGTGATGCATGTGTTCCATAGGCTTTATCAAGCCTGTATGGTTGATATGATTTCTTAAATGTCTGTTGACTCTTGAGTTATGTCTGTGTTGTATGACAGTTAATAAAGTCTAGATTCCTGAGCTTGTAAGTCTATGCAGCATGACACCTTACTCTGTGACTGTCCTAGTTTTTGTTCTGAAGCAGTGTTACTGTATTTGTATAATGAAGCAAATGAGCCTGTGGTTTCATGATTCAAAGTGTTCAGCAGTCCTGAGTTATAGAACCTCCAGCCTGCGCTTGCAGTAGGCTCCCCCCTTCACCTGATTGGAATATGAATGGGAACATCTTAAACTGGTATGTTGTTAAATACATTGTATAGTGAATTTATAGCCTTAGGTATTTAGCCCTGATGTGGGTGGTTCTGCAGCACCAGATAAATATGGCTATACTGCTTTCCTATGTGAGTTGTCTTATGCAGTGCCAGATTTGTGGGAACAACAGTAGTAGTAAGCACAGTCTAAATGGAAATGTGAATATTGTGTATAGCATCTTTCTTAACTTAATTGTGTCTGTTGAATGTGGCCGGTGTCTAGTGCTTACCATGAAACGTGCTCTATGCTCCTGATTAAAGCACTGTATTTTCTGTTTGCTGGTTCTTGCATGTTCTGTCACTTTTTTTCTTCCTGAATTCCCCCCCGGTCTTGACCTGTCAGAGACATGTCATTTTACTTTCAGAATCTATTTCTTTAAGCTGTTGTGCTAGCCTGCTTTCTTTCCTGAAGCTTTGGTCTCTGTCTTGTTTCTTGCCTATTTGTTATGAGCCCTCTGTGAACTGATGACAGTAAAATGTTCTTAGATGTTGCACTGACTATGTGTCTTGTGGATAACCTACCTGTGAAGGTGGTAGACTTTTAATTCCAGAAGACTCAAGCTTGCTGTATTTGCAGACTTCAAAAAGATGTTTAGAGAAGCTGTTCTTTTTGCACTTCCAGGTACTTCAGGAAAAGCATGGAAGGCAGCTGCAGGAGATTCCAGCCAATTTAAGCATTTGGGGAGAGTGACATAGTTTAGCAAATGAGAGCTGTTAAGTTTTGCCTTCTATTAGAAATTGATCAGGGCACTTCTCCTTTTTGATGTGCAGTTCTGTGATCTAGGCACCTGCAAGCTTCAAACTGCTGGCCTAAATGATCCATTTGATTATACAACCTTCTTATATGTAGGTGATGTATGCAAAAATAGATTTTAAACTTATTTTGTTTTGGGTTTTTTTGGGGGGGGTAGGGTGGAAATAAGCTATGCTGAGAAAGGAGAGAGTTTCTTCATGTGCATGGTTTTGCTGCTTTTTTTTTAAAGTATTGGTAGCAGTGGCATAGTAAGTATAAAGTATAATTTTCCTCTCGCCCACCGCTTCTGTGGCCTCCTTGTAGGAGTGCAGGAGCAAGTTGTGGTGTCTAATAAAGCCTTCAGAGATAAATCTCCAGTTACTTGTTTTGTGCTAGTGAACGAGTTGGATGCTGTCTCCTCCTGTTACTTCACTTGCCTTCCTGTCCCATCAAAGGGAAAGTACCAGCTGCTAATCCAAGGATGGATCAATGTGTGGGGCAGCTCTTATCGGAATGTGTCTGGAATCTGTAGTTCCTATGTCCACTTCTCACCTACTGCAAGTGTCCTGTGCGTAGGACAGGAGTTGTTCCTTCACAGCACAGTTCTTTGTCTCCAGATGTTTTTTTGTAGGTGAAAAAATTGCCAGAGGCAATTGCTGGACAGTCTGACACTGTCTAGAACAAGGAAGATAATAACTTCTTTCTTTTTTTTAATATCTGTTTATTGTAAACCTGTCCTTTTTAAAATACCAGTGCAGAAGGTGAGATAGCTGGACAACTTTTTGCAGCTGAGATTGTTTCTTCTCTGTGTAAGGATGCTGTTATGTTAACTGTCAGCATCTATTAACTCTGAAAAATCCAAGGGACTGGCAAGCAGAAAGGATCTGCTTGGTTGCCAGATTTACAAAGGGAACGTACACATTAGTGTGGAAAGAACATACATGTGCAAGTTAAGCAACTTATGTGGCTTAACACTTAGAGTTTTAGTGTGAAAGAATCCTCCTGTCTAAAGATGAACTTTTTTTTTAAGTGACCTTCATTAGCATGTTTCAGTAGACTGACTTGATGCCATTCTTGGGGGGGAAGAGGGTGGAGAATACAGATGCCAAGTGAATCAAATTAAATAGTGAATTTAAATTTCTCCTGTTTGCTGATTTAAAATATTGTGGCTGCAGGGAAGAGGAATTCAGATGAGACAGCTGCATGGGGGAGAATACCGACCTTATTGATCGCTGTGGGACAACAAAAAGAGAAATAGGGTAACGGTACAGTTTGGGGGAAGGAATCTGTGGCACCTCACTTTCTGCCTTTAAGTTTTCATATGTACCCAAACATCATGCTTCAAAGTTCAGGAAGATGGCTATTCCAATGAAACATAAGGTTCATGTTCATGAAATACAGTAGCTGCCAATCAGGCTAAGCAAGCATAACAAGCAAGAAAAGGTGAGATCAAGATTATTCCTTTGTGGTCATGGACTTCCCTTTTGGAAATGGCATCAGGCATCTCTCAAACATAGGCACACTACTTCATACCTAAATTATTTTTATTCATAAGGAAAACTTAAGTATTATCACCTACTGTTGAAAGATTTAAGCATGTAGCTCAGATCTGAGTTGAATTTTTGAAGTGCGTGACCTATACTGTGCATTTACATGCTAGGATAACTTTATGTTAAACGTCACGTTTTTTCCCCTCATATGCTGTATAAATGTTATTCTTGAATTGAAGAGAGAATCTGTGGATTTTGTGACGTCTCCCTCCCTCCCTTCCTCCCCCCCAATTGGCTTTTGGTGTTTGGTCAAGATGGAAATCCTCTGCTTTTTGAAGTAATATTGTATGAATGCAGTGTAAGTCAAATAGCAAAGGGTCTTGCGCTGTGTTGTCACTGACCTATAGTCTGTATGGATGTTCATGGAGAGGTCTGTGCTTGTGCAATGTGGAGAGCTGTTGGGGGTGTGAAAGGATGTTTGTGTGAAGAATAAAAGGGGGTTTTCTTGGAGATTATGGGGGAAGAATCTGTGGTAAAGTACAGGGGTCTGGATTAAGAAATAGAGATGTATTCTGGCTGTGGAACATTGGGAATTTGTTTTTCTTTTTTCTGGGAGGCAGGCAGGCCTAATGGAGGTTTTTCTGCTGGTATAGCTTCCAAGGTGAAACATGTTCTGTTCCTTAGAGTGATTTCTGAGAAGAAAACATGTTGGGTTTTTTCCCCCCTGTCCCTTCTATGTCTTGATTAAACTCTTGCTTCTCAATCCTGTCTTGACAGTTGGCTGCAAAGCAAGTTTTTGCATGGGAATACTGTGTTGGATCATTCTTGAAAACTGTTTTCCTGAAACAGTTAAAACTAGTGGAGGCTCTCTCCAGGCCCTTCAGGCCCTTTTGTGTATGTGGCATTGCTTTTGGCATGTGTTCAAACCTAGACATCTGGGCACCTCTGCATCTGCCTTTTGCAGCTGTGTGGATTGGTTTGGTACTTCCCTTGAGGTAGTAGTGTCCTTTTTGTTCTATTTCAGGTGCGATCTCCAAGGAAGACTGCTCAGCAGCTTCAAAATTGAGTGGTAGAGCAGTGTCCAAGACAGATAGCCAAATTTGTTGTTTGCCTCGGAGTCAACCATGATTTGCAGGGGGGCATGTCAATAAATATCATCCATGTGCTGAAGAAACAGGAGGAGGTCTCTTTGTATAGCCCTGAAGTTCTACGTGAAGTACCCCATCAAGATTCTTGAGGTCAGACAGTGTATTTGAGAATAAACCCTTGAGACTGAAGTCCGAGTTGATCAAGACAGCTCACCAGCAGAACTCTGCCAATCAGTTTCAGTGCAGGATCCCTGTTCATTCACCACTGTTAACCCCAACAAGGAGACTTCATCAGTTTAGGGACTCTGTGAGACACTGTCTCCTGAAGCACTTCCTGCATAGTGTGTCGTACGTGATGCTAACTTGCACTTCATTGTGAGGAAAGGCTGAGGTGTTGGGTCAATAACCTGTGTCAGCAGCTTCAGTTCTATTGTGGTTTGAGAACCATGCTCTGCTCAGTATGGCCCACTCCCATTGTTCCAGTGATGGTGCCACAAACTCTGTGCCACGATAATACAATCATCTGGCTCTCTTTGGCCAAGTGTCAGATACTGTTGTAGTCTGTGTGCTTCTGATATCAAAAGACAAGAAACATGTTTGAGGTAGCTCTGACCTTCTTGTGTTCAGCTCAGCTAGTGTTAGTGCTCACCTGTGCACCTGCAGTGCTACATGGCTTTCACCGTCTGCAGAATGATATTGCACGAATAAGAATAGGTCAGTTGCTGGAGTGATAAGACTTGCTGCCAGGATTTTAGTGAAGGTGCTAATTGCTGGCATGAAGGAGCATGGAGCTCATTGCTCCTGGAAGAACTTCCCGTCTTAAGTTCTGCAGTAGTTAAAATGCTCACATTATAATCTATAATCTGTTTAGGTGTCTACATTCAAATTTGTGATCCCAGTAGTGGTCTAGTCCCTTTGCAGACCTGTGAACAAGGTGAAGGTATACAAAGCCTCTTGCCTGATCTTGAAGACAGACAGTTATCTTTCTTGCCAATGTTCCTGTTTCAGATAATCTCCTCAGATTCATACAGGTCTTCCTTCTGGCAAACATCTTGCAGTGAAAGACTTAACAGCACTGTATCCTAGAATTCTGGATGGAGATACTGAGTGTCATTTGGAAAAAGCTTTTATTGGTCTGTTGCCAGAACCATTCATGTAATTTTTCTTTTAAACCTTCTGGGATCTTGTGCACCTTTGTGAGAAAGTGATTGTCACGGTCAGTGCAATGTTTCTGAAAATAATACCTTGGAGAGCTTTTTCAGTCCAGTCCTGAGGGTGCAGACCTGGCTGTTGGTGAATGAGCAATCTTTGAGACAGGTAGTAAGGTGTTGGGCTATATCAATTTGAGTACCTCCAGAATTAATGAAAGATTTTGGCACAGTACATACGGTTCCTGTTGGTTGCTCTGTATGTACATCCTTGGCTTTGTAAGTTTGAGGGCAACTTACACAAGGAAGATAAAGAAGGCTGCCTTTTAAAACAAGCTGTTGCAGGGTTTGGTTATTTAAGAAAAATTCTCATTTTGGGAACTGCAGTGCAGTGGAACTTAGTCTTAAAATTTCCTTTTTTTGGGACATAGAATTGAAAGCCTTTTTTGGAAAGGCTGTAAAGTACCAGTCTTGTTACAGGTAGCCTTCCCAAATGGAGCTGTTAGGCCTTTTTTTCCATCCTTGACCTGTCTGCTGAGAATATAAGACTTTGGATTTATGTCAGTGTGGATTGGGAAACGTCAGTTAATGAAGTTATAGATCCAAGGTAGTTTCCAGGCCTGGTTCTCAAGTCTGGAATATTTACTGGTATAATTTGATTGTTGCCTCTTTGGTAAAGAAAGATCAGGAGATTCCCTCAACATATTTCAGTGAGAGCAGAATAATAAACTTGTTTTCTTATGTAGTATTTCTCATTTTGTCCATACTGACCATTTTATACCACCTTTTCTTTTTGGAATTCTTTTCAGTATGCGAAGGTTAACAATTCTTCAGGGGCTGTCTTTATTCTCACTGGCATGAGAACCGTTCACCACCGGTGGAGGAAGTGGTTTTCCACCAACTTCCAGGATGGCCAGAAAGTGTTAGTCTTGCAGTAGGTTGTGTAAGTGCTTGGTGAAAGATTAGGAAGAAAGGAGCATCTTCTTTATCAGCACTCTGCTCCTTTTCCTCTTTTTCTATTATGCCTTTATTGCTTCTGCATGCTTTGTTCCTGGTATCCCATGAAAATGTTTGCCAGGCCTTTATGCAAGGGCTTCCTAGACTTTTTACTAATGTCTGAAGAAAAGCAGATGGAAGGCTTCCTTCACAGTTCTAATTGCTTCTGAATCAACAATGCCCTAGGCACTCCTTGTTTATCACGGGGAGATATAGATGGTAAGTATTGCAGACAGTGAGATTAGAGGCTGTGGTAAAATGATTTAAAGTTGATAGCCACTTGCCAAACTCCTGTCAATTGTGCTTAATGCCAGATACAAGTCTGGTAACTTGCCATCATGGTGTGCTGGGGAGTTTTCTGTGCTTGGTATCTAGCTGTGGTGCCTCCTTTTTAGGTAGCAGATATACCTTGGAGGATAAGGAAAATAGATTTATTTTTTTTTAAGTTTTTGGGTTTGGAAAGCGTTAAAATATATAGCCACTTCTTAAACTTGGCAGGAGGAGAATCTTGACAGCAGGAAGGATTTGTATCATGTCTTGGACAAATTTGATTAAAGTGAAGGAAATTTGAACTTTTGTCTTGTAAAGCTGGAAAAATCTCAACATTTCTTCCTTTGCTTACTAAATACTCCAATTGTACTGTACACCTTCCATGCTCATCAATATATTGGTGTGTTGTGCTCGTAGGGCTTGAATTTTATACAGGCCAAAGGCAAGCAAAGTTGCCTTCCGTTAAAACAATTTTGAAAGTGTAAGTCATCTGGTTTTATAGTTGAGCTGTGTTGAACAAAGGAGGTTCAGCTGTTTGAGTGTCATTTAGCAGAACAGGAAGCTTTTCTGAGGTTGTGCTCAGTTCTGATGGAGCTGTAAGGGAACATGGATTTAATGACATCAACTAAGAGAAGTTGTGGATGCTCCCTCCCTGGAAGTGTTCAAGGTCAGGTTGGATGGGGCTTTGAACAACCTGGTCTAGCAGAAGGTGTCCCTGCTCATGGCAGGGGGTTGGAACTCGATGACCTTTAAGGTCCCTTCCAACCGAAACCATTCTGTGAATCTATGATTTCACAGTACAACTGAGACAACCTGGCGGCTTAAAATCATCCGATGGGGGGGAGTCTCTTCCCCTGCTTCTAGCTTTGCAGTTTCTCCTCTTGCTTTCCTATCCTCTGGCATTAGCTCTGGTGCTTAGCTTGCTGAAAGGAAAGCAGATTAAAACTGCTGACATGACAAAAAGTGCTTCCCTCCTGGTGTAGTTTTCCATTGCTTTCATGGTACAAATTGGTAATCCTGTGGGCAGAAGGGTGCTGAGGCTTGCTCGTGTTGACACTTGAAACACAGAAATGTGGGGTAGAAGGCTAATCAGTGGGTGAGAGGGAGCAAGACCTCTCCTATAAGCTGCCAGCTGTTAATGCTTCAACACATATTAAAAAAAAAAAGGTTTAGTTTAAATCTCTACTGTGCTAAATCTCAAATTCACATAGGTCTAGTCATGGTTTATTCTAAAATGGTGTACTCTGTTATTGCCATTTAAAAAAATCCGACTTTTGCAAGAAGAAAGTATGAAATAAATGCCAGACGTGACTTAACAATCGCTACTGGGGAAGGGACTGAAAGTCCCTTCCTGCAGGCAGCATTCCCTTTCTAGCCTTAGGATTTCTAGTTGCTGTTCCTGACTCTTTCCATTATTCAACTTCTAGTTGTCAGTAGCTGTGCAGTCCCCGGAAAGGCTCATCCTTTAGTAGGTCCTGATCTGTAAAATAAAGCCGTGTACCACTGCTGCTCAGGCCCTTAGCATAGAGGGCAGTGGTGTCTGTAGTTTCACAAAAATCTGTACGCTGATGGTACATAGTTGTCTTGTGGGTGTTAACGGTTGTAACTCAAAATCACCTTATTTGAGAAGCCTATGTGGTCATGTGAATGCTTCTGACCTGTCTTAATGCAAAAATAAATCAGCAAATGTAGCCAGTATTAATTACGTGGTACTGCAAGGCTTGCTGACTCACTCTGCATTGAGGTGGTCTAGAAGCTTTTGCATCTTGTGAACGCCTGACCTGATGTTTTACTGGTGGCTGAGAAACAATAATAGTTTAAACTGTTCTAATTCAGCTCAGATTGATTATCCCTTCAGGCAAGATTAGCACTATGCTAGTGATACCTGCTTCAGATAATATGTTCAGTTCTCAAGCCAACTGCAGCGAGAGAAATTTTAATAGTAGGTGCTTATGTACAGCATCTTATGTTATTCTTTTGGCCAAATGAGTTTATTGACCAAAAGTTCTATTAAGGTAAATGCAAAATTCATCTTTGAGCCTGTAGTAAGTAATTCTTCTGTGGTGGCACTGAGACATTCAGTGAGAAGCAGATTTTGTGTTGAACTTGGAAGGTTTACACTAAACTTTCAGAAGGGAGTTAGAGCTGCAAGTCCGCCTTGATTTCATCCAAAAAGAAGTGTTTGGTCTTATGCCCCTTAGTGGTGGAGTCTGCATTGGAAACACATTCATACTTACACCATAAAGTGCAATAATGTTTTAATTGACATGTCTGTATGCTGCTAATAGGCCAAAGTGTTTGGATTCTGTGGTAAAATGCACAAATAGTGATGACTTAAGAGGAGGAGTGCCGAACTGAGCATTGGGAGGCCATGAATTAACTTCAGGGTTTTAGCAGCTTTTCTGTTAATTCTGTGTGCTTCACAGCTGTTTTCAAGAGCTGTTAAGCAAAACGATGTCGTTTTGGAGCTAGAGATGTTTAGCTCTCTGGTACTGAGAGGATGAACAAATCTGTAGCAGCAAACTTGAGAACCAGAGTCTGGAACCATACAACAAATTAGCTTCTTGGTGGTGGTGTTTGGCAGAAAGAAGATGCCAGGATAGGCTTCCTGAATCTGCTAGACCTCATTTTTCTCCTGTTGCAGGAATAGGGTTTAGGTATCCTGATCTTTACTACTACTTTGAAATTGTCAAAGCACTTTAAAATCTACTGTTCTGGCAGGCCATGAAGGAAGAGCAGCTTGGGTGTGTCGTGAGTTTGAGTTGTAGATGTCCTCTGCATCTGAAATGCTGAGATTCAGTCCCTGCTGATGGCTGACGAAGGCAGACAATATCTTCATGTGATGGAATTTCTGGATATTTTCTCAAGGCTTTCGGTAAAAAGGTGCAAAAATAGAAACTCTTATCAAATACTCAATATGCACCGAAGTTAGTGCTCCAGTACAGATTCATCTGTTTCATATATGCGATTTAAGCAGTCACCCAAAGGCAACCATTTAACAATAACAGGGCCTTAAGATGCAGGATAAGCAATGTGTAAAGGAGAAAACATTTAGAGAATAAATAGTCCCCAGTTGAAGCACTGAACTGGATCTGGCTGCTGCTCCTCTCTTTCTGTCTTTTAAGAGTTCTGGGCATAAGGTTGGAGTTGAGTGGCAGTTTTGATTCTGGCTAGTCAAGTGCTTGGACATGGGGAACCTGATTTTTAACTTGGCTGTTGTGAATACTTTGGTGTTGACAGGAATGTGTACAAAATCTGTCTTGATCCTTTTTATTAACGTAAAAAAACCAAACCTTAAGAACTCTAATGGTACATAGTTTTGTAAAATACCATGCTTGTTAGCTTGAAAGAATGAATTGTTCTGGAATATTCCACAAATAATGTTTTGTTTTGCAAGTAGAAAAAATGCATAGTTCAAACAGTTGCTTGTTCTCAGTTTTTGAAAATAAACATTCAAACTTATTTCCGGTGGAGAAAGTTTGGCTTATTGAAATGCAAAGATCTAGAACTTACTTGGGATTTTTCTCTTTGCAGATATATTATAAAATGTCTAATGGTTATGAAGATCACATGGCTGAAGATTGCAGGGATGATATTGGTAGAACAAATTTAATTGTGAACTACCTCCCTCAGAACATGACGCAAGATGAGTTACGGAGTCTATTTAGCAGTATTGGCGAAGTTGAATCTGCAAAACTTATTCGGGACAAAGTTGCAGGTATAATCCAGTATATAAGAAATTTTTACTTTGTGGTAGACTGCTCAAGCAAATACTTAATTGAATGCAATTTAATGTAGAAATATTAAATATTTGTTTGTGTATCTGTGTAATCAAACTATTGAAAAGTATGCATATAAGTAGAGTAATGCTGAGACTAGATTCTGAGTATTAGGAAGATAGAATACTTAAGACTAAATTAATGACTGTTTTGTATATGGTTAAGAATTCCAAGAAGTACAGTTCCTAAATTTGAACATCAATAGGCATGTCTAAAAGTAGTTTGAATTTGGTCCCCACCTTATTTAGTCTTCTTACAGTCTGAGCGTTTTTGACTCTACCAGAGCTCTGAATCTGCAAACAAAGCACTTGATCTGATTTTTGATCAGTACAATAAAGGTGGGGCATGCGTCTGAAATGGTTGTAGACCTTATCACTCTTCAGGAATTTAACTTGTAAGTTCTTTAAATAGGATTGTTAGTCGTAGCTTTAAAATATGAGAGGAATGAATTGTTCAGATTTGTGAAACTTAATGTTTCCTTGAAAACAAACAAATGCTGGTAGAGCAACTGGTTCCATAAGCCATATCTATTTAGTTGCAGGAGCCTTTTGTCTGCTCTGTGAAGACGTTTTAATCCTTGCACAGCTAAAAATCTTCATTTACAAGTTCTGGTTATTCTTGTCCAGAATTCACGGAGTCTTGGATTTAGTGGGAGAGCATGGTTGTTTCTGTAAATAAAAGTAATTGTGCTGTTAACTAGCTACGCATGCTTGTTTGTTCTCAGCCTGCAGACAATTGCCTTGTGGAATGTTCTGCTGCACATGCTCAATCTTGTATTTCAGAATCTAGCAATACTGACTTAGATCACTATCTAATCTGTAACGAAACAGGTCTGAAACAACTTCACTGTAAAAACTGCACGAAAGATGATGAAACACATGAGAATTCTTTGTGTGTTATCTTAACTGACTTCAGTACTTTATTTTATATGCTTGAGAATAGACACGAGAACTGAATAATTAAAAGCTTTAGAACTTACTTTCAGAATGGCTTCTCCGATTTCCATGCGTTTAGTTTTCCTAAGTTCTTTCAGATGAAGTTTCACGTGATAGTTGTCTATCTAAATCTGTACTTATGGAATGTGTATGTGAAATCATCATGAAAGAGTTACATAAAATACAGATTTCTTTTAATATTTTGATAGCTGAGTATTCAGCCTAGATGTTGTCATACAGTTTGAGATGCCTAGAGGTAGAGGCTTGCTCTGGAGGCTGCTTTTGCAAGGAAGTAAGATCGCTGGTTTAATGGTAGCAAGCCATTTATCAAATGTCACGGCTGATCCACACCTTAGACTTTGAAATAAGCACAGAATTGTCCACATGGGAGGTAAGAATATTTTAAATGGGAAGCAAGACATGTCATTACCTAAAGTTTGAGAGTCTACTTCACACTGTTCCCTGTAGCATCGAATACTCTGGTAAAGTCTGGTTAACTTTAATTTCAAACTTGGCAGTGCTGGGTAGTTTAAAGTCCAAAATATATGCTTGTGTGCTTCAGGTTTTTCTTAGCAACCCTCTGAAGAATCGGAAGTAAAATTCCGGTTAGCATTGCATAGAGTCCTTGAGTGCCTGTGGACAAAATGTTTGCTTTTCTTTAAAGTGATTGCAGGTGTTTAATTCTGCTATGTTGGTCAGACCACTTAGTTTTGTGGCTACCTAATTTTTCATTCACTTGCAACACTGTTAGGAGCAATTCCCAGCCTTCTCCATGCGCACTGATAGTTTTGGAATATCAGTAACTAAGAACTGGCTTCTTTAGGAACTGTCTAGAAATACCACTTTTCTTCTTCTCTTTTTCTTTTCTTTCTGCCCTTCATGTTTGCATTAAGATTTCAGTGTTGTAAAACTCCACTCTAAGCAGATCTGATGTTTGGCTGCCCCCGAAAAGAACAGTCCTGTGACAGAGTTCGGCTTTCCTTGTGCTACCACGTGGATTTTTCTGACCCCATGGCAGACTAGCAGGAAAGTAGAGCTGCAGAAAACCCTGCTCCCTGACCTTGGTTTCTGTGAGGTCAGATAAGTCATACTGTTGGCATCTAAGATGTAGTGGGGTTGAGTGGCCTGGGCAGGAGAGAGGGAACCTCTCCTTTTATGGGAATTAGACTTTTTAGATCAGTTTAGTTCTTTTCAGGGAAATCACAGCTTTGGTGCCCCCACAACATTCTATTAAATCAAAGCATTTTGTCTTTGGAGTTGCCTTTATTGACTGTATTTGCAGAGTTAAAATCAAATGTTTGTTTGATAATTCTTATTTTTCATAAAACAATGCCTGATATGTATATCTTTTCTCAATTCTCTATTAATGAAGCATGCAGGGCAGGCAATGTCTTCTGCCTGGAATGCAGTTTTTAATGACTTACTGAAGTAGCCTTAGCTTTCTGGAGACTGATTACTTTGCCTTTCAAATCAATTATTGAATCAAAGTTTTGTTTCGTTTGAGCAAAGTGTTTCGTTATGAACAAAGTTTATATGTTGTTGAGTTTTGTTACAGATACAGCATGGTACTGAACAATCTTATGTATTAGATTGTGTTTATAAAATTTAGAGAAACTTTGGAACACTAGACTACTTATCCTTTATTTTGCTATTGATGAATGCTATAGGAAGTTGAAAGTAGCAGCAAACCATAGTGTCAGTTTACATTCCTTACTATCAATTTTCTGCTTTCTATACACACGGATTACAGCAGTTGGTAAAAGTATGACTATGCATTTGTTTTGTTGTTTGAGACATGATAACTTCTTTTTCTGTTTTTTTTTTTTGCAGTAGCTGTAAAGAGAAGCTTGTGCACAGTAGATGAACATTAGATAGGGTGCAGTGCTCCTTCAGCTCTTCCTGATCATACTGGAAAGATAGGGTGCTGGTCTCTTCATTCTCCAATTTGTGTATTACATTCCTAAGCACTTCCAGACTTGGCTTTGCTTAACTTGTCATGAGTGAATCGGTACTCAGGGTCCGTGGGCAAATATTGGACTGTTGCTCTTTTGCTCACTGTACTTGTATTTGTGGTGAGTACATGTTGGACATCCAGGATTTTCATAAGAGAACTGTAAAACTCATCGGATATTGTTCTTTCTGCTGGATCTCAAGACTAGCACTAGCCATACCTCGGGGCTTTGAGCCCTGGGGAAACATTAGAAGGTCACCTCCCAATATAGTATGGCACAGTGTCAAGTCTGAGATGTAACTTTTTCACTGTTGCATCTCCTGGCCTTTTGTGGTAATTACTGAGGCTTGTGAGTAGCCATTGGCCCAATTCAGTTGATGAAATCCTCTCCTTTGTGCCACTCTAGTCTTGCTGGATTTCTTGCAGCACAGGTGTGGATGACTTGTTGTGTCAGGATGTCTGATTGTGCACAAGCGGATGCTTCTTATCAATAGCTGTAAATTTTCTGAGAGAACCTGGTCATCTTTAGTCTGCTCTTTGTGCAGGTGTATGCAGACTTTTAGTCCATCTGGACCTAATGCTAAAGCTGAAAGTTAGTCTGCCGTGAGTGTAAGTTGCATTTTAGTTTCTCTGTCTTCCCCTTACGCTGCTGAAGTGTTGGTACTTTCAAACCTGACTGTCCTAAAGCTCTGAAAAGCTTGGGTTAAACCTTTCCCATGTGTTTAGGGTCTCAGACCACTGTGGGATCTGTTTATTGCTCATGACACCCATAGCCCTACTCTGAGTACCTGGTAACCAGTTTGCTGTGTGCACCTCTCTGTGAAAGTGTTCTGTCTGATGGCAGTTGATTTTGTTAGGGAGGCATCCAACTGCTTGAGGGTTCTTGTTCCCTCCCTCACACCTTCTGTACTGCTTGATTAAGTTTGAGCTCTGATGGAGCTTGCCAACGTTGAACTCCTTGGTCAGCAGCTATCAGGGACAAAGGTATGGCTCCACTGTTGCTGGAAAATGTGGAGCAGAATGGACATTTTGGGGTGACTTGTTAAAAGTTGTGTGCAGAAATTTGGGGTCCGTGTCAAAACATCCTGTCATTATGGCTCACTTGCACTGCAGGTATGCATGTGGCATGTTGCTTACAGGACCAAAAAGGAATCACTTCTAGGTAGTTGGAATTCTTCAGGAATTGGTATGCATCTTCACCTTTTCCTTGTCTTTTCCTTTTCATGATGTCTTCTCTGGAAGACTCTTTTACAGAAATTATGCAGCTGAAAAAGAAATGAATGGCTGTGTCGTTGTAAGCTTTTAAAGCAAAAAGGGAAGGAAGATTTTATTGCACCGCTTTCAGATGCTGAAAGGCGGTAAGTAGCTCTCTAGTTCACATGATGGGTAACTATTCATTTCACTAGTGCTGCAGACTGCAGTCTAGAAACAGAATTTTGAAGTGTTCTTGTGTTGTGGAAGTATTCTTTTTGGCTGAAATTGTTTCCTTCTGCATGGAAAACAACGATGAAATTGCTTATGCAGTTTTGCTGTTAACTGTGTAATTGGAATGGATCATTAGCCCTGGATTTTTTTTCCCTAGCTTTTTAATCACATTTGGTGGTATGCAATTTCTTTAAATGTGCATTCAAGAAAGCCTAGCAACAATGGTTAACTTAATGAAAAGTGCAAATGGTTTGCAGACAGATTGGCCAAATACTGAAAATGTTAACACCTTTCTAGCTTTGCCAGCTTCACTTAATTTCCTTTGTCATAAGGTTGGCCATATAAACTACCTCAGGCGTAATAACTGAGTTCTGGCAAGGGTATGGGAATACACTTAATATAAAGGTTGCTTGGGTTCTTTAAGTGGATTCAGAACACAGCTAGCAGAAGCAGCAGCTGGTGCAGTGGTTCCTGGGCTCTGCCTCTAAATGTTCTGGGAACTTCTGGGATTGTCAAGGGGCTTCTGGGAACCCTTTGAGGAGCTGGAGTGCTTGCTGCTGCCAGGAAAGGGTAGCTGTAGGAGACCTTGACTTCTAGCAAGGAGCTCTGAGCTCTGTCAGTTGTATTTGATCAAAGGACGGTTGGAGCTTTTCTTCCAGTTGACCCCTGGTTAGGGAAGCACCTTTTTAGCGATTGCTTAGGACAGGCTGATATAACAGTCTAGCCTAGAGCATAGCTCCCAGAGCGCTGCGAACAGTCATAGCAGTGCAGGTGGGGGCCACGAACTGTGTTGCGATCAGCCTGTATGCACTCAGGAGTGGTGGTGACATGCTGCATGGTCTCCAGCAGTCATTGTAGTAGCTATACCTGTAACATCAGAGGCCTTGACTGAAAAAGAGGGTGCAGGTCTTGGGTCGCAGGGAGTGCCTGGGGCCTCTCACTTAAGCTGGGTAGAGAGACATGTTCTTATCGCTGCAGGAGGCGTGCAGTGCTGGAGGACCTGTGTCACCAAGTGAAGCACCTGTGGTTGGATTGAAAACCAGTCTCTTGAGGTTGGTGATCAGCAGCACAAAGTCCAGCTGAAGGCCAGTCACTAGTGAAGTACCCAAAGGTTTGATATCGGGGCCAGTTCTGTTTAAAGTTTTTGTTAATGACCTGGATGATGGAACAGATTGCACCCGCAGCATGTTTGCAGCTGATAGCAAACTGGGAGGAGTGGCTGGTGCACCAGGTGGTTGTGCTGCCATTCAGAGGGACCTTGGCAGTGTTCTCTGAATGCTTTAAGGCAGGACCGGCATAAGAGGATGGCTTCCTACTGTTTTAGGGTTGTGGGTATCCTTTTACTCTATCTGGAGACATTGAGAGGGTTAAATATGTTCTTGCTCAGTACCCCTCCTTGTGATACACAGGCACATAAAGTCAAAAAGGCCAATGCAGTTGTACTAGCCATTGCATGAAGTACTCTGCTTTACAAAAGTTGACATCTTCACGTCGTTTGCCTTTCTTTTCCCTCATGAAGCCATAAAAATGAGCCATATAGTAAACTCTTCAGTTGTACTCTAATATTTCTCAGCATGTTTTTAGTGGCAGTTATTCCACATTTTCTTTAGAATACTTTCATTCTCTTCCAGTGGAGAAGCAGTATGTTTCTGCAGAATAACAATTTAATTCAGCTTAACCTACGATCGTATTGTCTCTGAACACTTCCCAAGGTTTTGCATTGTAATGTTTGCAGCTAAAAAAGTGTCACTATTTGAAAGCTGAAGTGCCTTCCTAAGGGGGTGGGGGAGTGTATTTCTCAGCCCTCAGTGTCTTGAATAGTCAGTTTTCTGTTTCAACCACATATTAACAAAATCTGTCCTAAAGTTTAAAGAAATGAGATCTTACAGTAAGGGAGCAAGGCATTTTCCTCCCAAAGACTTCCTCAAGAAATCAGCCTGTGGTATTCATGCACAATTTTGGGCCTGGTATTTTCTGTGTTCACTTTACAAATCCTTTTCACTTCACAGCATCTAGGATGCTGGCAATTCATCTGGAAAAAGAGCCCTGGAGCAACTTAAATTAAATCTCGATAGAAAAATGTTCTGGAAATGAGAGAAAGGAAAAAATATAAAGAGAACATATAGAAACGATAAGTATGCAGAAGGACTTCATTAAATGAATTACTGAAAATAGTAAGCCTTTTGTTTTTAGGATTTAAAGCTGTCACCCTTACTGCATATGGTTGAATTTTTTTAAGTATTGTGGAGATAGTGAGGTCCCTGGAAGCTGTCTTTTTAAGCTGGGGTAAAGAACAGACTTATGTCAAGTTAGCTTTGTAGCTTTTGACTTTTTTCTGAAGAAGTGTGTGTTTGAATTGCTTGTAATCATCTTCGTTTCAAAGCAAACGCCATTTATTTTGCAAGTGGAGGAGAGGCCACTTTATTTGTGCTTCATATATGTACTTTATAATGTTTTCCTGAGTTGTTTGAAGGTCAGGCTTTCCAAACCTGTTAAATGCAATTTTGCCTTTAAACTTCCATAAATGAGACTATTCATCGTTTGGTCACGGAACAGAAAGTGGCCTGTGTCCTGGTTCATAAAGCCAAATGAAGCAGTGGGGATACATTCTGTATTTGAAAATACTTATCAGTAAAACTAGATATTATTTTCTTTGTTTCCTTTCTAGTTCCTTCCTTTTGCAATCAAAAGTCTTTTCAGTAAGACATGCTGGTTTTAAGTCTTAAGCAGAATCGGGAATTGGCTCAGGTAGCAATCTATGTCTTAGTCACAGAAACTGTAATAAAGCTGAATTCAGTTACTGTAGGAGAAAGGTACTGAGTTGTTGCATTGACACTGACCATAGAGGCATTTGAAGGACTAATATTGTGGAAATGCTTAAATACAAACCTAAGCTTTTGGGTTTGTACTCTAAAGGGTATGCTTAAAGTGTAAGTGGAGCATGGTGCAGTGATTCCTGGTGTAGCGTTGATCCGACTAATCCAGCCTTACAACAGTGCAGTGTTTCCCAGGTGTCTTACTATGTTAGGCACAAGACCAGGCTATCCAGGTAGACTGAACTTTTGCCCCAACTTGACACAAACATGATTATGTGGGATTTCTGCAGTGTTCTGTTGGTGTTTGCATGACTAATGATAGTTTTGGACAGCATTTATGACTAAACTGGAGATGAAGTAGAACTGGAAGAAAGTAATTCACAATGATTAATTGTAGCTTCAAGAAGTTATTCAGGCAAAAAAAACCCAAATTGCTTCCATTTTCCAAAATCTGTATAAAACACTGTAGAATTTTTTTCTTGGGGCAAAGTGAAAGTGACTTTTAAGATTAACATGCTACTTCAGTACCTGTACTAAAACTACTGTACTTAGTTCTATCTCAAGCAGCATATTTTCTAGTTTCCTGGGGCTTACTGTGGTCACCATGGTATAAGTGGGAAACAATGGGTGTGTTTCAGAACAGCACAGTAACTTCTCAGTATCGCTGATGAAGTCAGGTGTAAGGACGCTGCTGAAGAATGGAGGACTGGCTACTTGGGGACTGGATCAGGAGAAAAGTTTTGGTTCAGGCTATGGGTTCTAGCTTCAGATTCATGCGTTTTCAGAGTAGCTGAGATGCATCATCTACATCTTTAGTGAAGGACTGAGTGTAGGGGGTGTTCCCTGTATTTTCAAAAATATTCTGTATGTGGTAGACTAGTAACAAATAGAATCACTTCTGTGTTGCGATGATAGGGTTTGATCAGCATAGACTTGTAATGGTCATGCCCTTCTACTGTTAGTTTTGAAGATCAGTGATTAAATACTTGATATTTGTTCACATCCAAAAACATGTTTTGACAAAAATCCTTCAAGAAGCTGCTTTCTTTTCTTTTTTTTGTAAGGACACCTTGTAGTATGAAAACAAAAACTGCCACGAGGGTAACAAATAGCAACTGCTTGTCTTCAAACTCAAGCCAAGCAGTGCGTGTATAACATGTCAGGCTCTGAAGTTGGCATTTAGAATATTAAAGTGAAAAAGTGGTTAACAGTTATGATGTGGGGGAGATTTAACATTGGGCTGAAGGACATAAGGAGGGAGCTAGAAACCAGCATCATCTCCTGAGACCAGTGGACAAAAAAATGACAGAAGAAAGCTAGTGGAAACCTACAGAAATGAGTTTTCAATCAATTAAAAATAGACTATGGGAGTGGGTGCTTCTGAAAATGTGTGACAGAATAACTAGTCCACTGCAAATTGGCAGTCTGTGTTGCTAGCCATGTAGCAGTTTTGGTAATTCCAAGCTTTGGTTTAAGGACTACACTAGAAATAAACTCAAAATTTAGAAGTTCTATGTTTCTATGAATGGGAGAAAATATTGTGAGGGAGAAGAAAGTGTGATTCTTTACCTTCTCTAAACCTTTCATTAGTACTTAGTTCTGTTACCTCCCTACTTAGATGAAGTAGGCTGTCTTAATACAAAAAGACCTCGTTCTGCAGAACTGGAAGAACCTCAGATTAATGTGGTGTTGAGTTCCTCGTTCCATCATTTGGGATCGTAGGATGGTGCTGTTTTAAGGGACACTAATCCAGCCTCCTGCTCAGAGCAGTGTCAGCTGTGAGGTCAGACCAGGTTACTTAGGACTTTATCCCATCTGTCTTGTAAACCTCCACGTGCTCCAGTCCCCTGAGCATCTTGGTGGCCCTTTGCTGAGCTCACTCCAGTTTATCAATGTCTTTCATGTACTGGGGGACATTAAAAATTGGATGTGGTATTCTAGGTGTGGTCTAGTGAGTGTTGAGTAAAGGGGGATGATCTCTTCCTTCTGTCTTCTGGCTGTACTTCTGTTAGTACAGTGGAGGATGCTGTTAACCTTCTCTGTCATAGTGTGCTGCTAGCTCATGCTCGCCTTGCTTTATAGCATGATTCTCAGGTCCTTTTCCATAGAGCTGCTCTCCAGCCAGTAAGTGCCCAGTCTGCGTTGTTGCCAGGGTTTCTTCCTTCCCATGGTCAGGACTTAGCATTTGTCCTTGCTGCATTTCTTAAGGTGCCTGTTGTCCTATTCCTCCAGCGTGTTTAGGTCCCTCTGGGTGGCAGCCCTGTCCTCTGCTGTATTGACAGGTTCCTCCCAACCTGGTGTCATCACCCATCTTGGGGAAAGCCCACTACCATCACCTTTTCCAGATCATGGATAAAAAGTTAAACAGGTCCCAGGATAGATCCCTGCAAAACTCTACTTGTTGCAGTCATACTTGTAGAGTGTGTGGGGGAGTTGGGTTTCTTTTTGAAGATGGATGTGGCATTTGCCGCCTTGCAGTTGTTGGGGACCTCTTCCAATTTCCATGACCATTCAAAGATGATAGAGAGCAGTTTTGGCCAGGACATGAGCCTGGTGTCTCAGCACCCTTAGAAAGAGCCCATCTAGTCCCATGGACTCGTATGGGTCAAGTTCTCTCAACCAATCAGTCTCTGACTTGATCTTCATCCACTGCTCCTTCTCCTTAAACTCTTTCCTAAGTGCAGAGGTCTGTTCGAGTTTGTTGGTGAAGAGTGAGGCAAAGAAGGCGTCATGTACCACTCTCACCAAATCACACATCCTATTCAGCGTTTTCTTTTTTCAGCCTTGCCCTTCTGAGACAGCAGTAGAAGCTTTTCTTGTTACCCTTGATATTATTTCTTGTTTCCGTTCCTTTCAGGTCTCCACTGCAGTTGAGCTCTGGTTTTCCTGAGACTGAGCGGACAGTGTTTCTAAACTCCTCCTTTTGTAGGCTGTTGCTTCTTCCATCTCCTGTATGCTGCCTGTTTGCTTTGGAGCTCTGCCATGAGTTCCCTGCTTAGCCAGGCTGCTCTGCTGACACATCTGCTTGTTTTCCTGGGTGTTAGGATGTTAGGAAACAAAAGATGCTTTGTGCATAGTGTTGACTTGTCTCAGTGGGTTAGAACATAGCCTCTGGATCAGTTGCTCTGCCAATCCTACCTTGCTGCACTTCTGCATTGGCATAACCCTTTTTTTGGAAGTTCGATGCAGGGTGCTTCCATTTTTCTCAGGGTTGATGTGATTACGTATCCCCAGCTACACAATAGTGTAACTGTAGTAAAGAAAGCCCACACAAGGCACGTCTGAGCACTTTTAATCTGTTCTCATCCTCTGAAACTACAGAGTCGCCACTTTGAATTCTGCTTTTTCAGCACATTGTGTCTGGTATTTGGACGTGATATTTCTTGATGCCTTCATACGTGTTTAAGCTATCTGGATGTCACTCACAGCACATTTTGTAAAGCCAAACAAACAAAAAGACCAAACGCAACTCTCTTTCCAAGACACAACATCATTCCCTGAGTGACGTTTGGGGAGATCTGTTCCATCCTTCTGTGTTATTTACTTGGGCTTTTTTAATTTAATCTCAAAACAATTTCCCAGTTCAGAACACAAATTCTAAACTAGAATGCCTTCATACTGAGGTGTTCTGATGTAACAGGAGCCAGGATTAAATGTAGGTTTTTTTGAGAAGGATAGGATGGTGAGAATCTGTGTTAGGTGCTTTGGGGGGGGCGGCAGCTAGTCTGTAGTGAAGTAGAAAATAAGTACTAGCTCTGGTCTCATATTAGACTCCCCAGTGAAACTAGAGTTGTCAGTCAGTAGCAGGAAGGGAATAAGAAACAAGCCAGAAACTGAAGCAGTGCGTCTCAGGGAGCTGGGAAAGGAAGCAAGGACATGGACAGAAAACCAAGTGATGCACAGAAAGAAAATGAGTGCCCTCTTTCATGAAAGGGCTTTTTATCGTGGAAACAAAACTAGATTCTTTCTGCTAAAGGAGTATAGTAGTTTGCTTAAAACTAGGTTTTATGGTCACTTTGTTAATTATTCATCCAGATAAGGACTTCCTTGTTTCTTTTTTTAATCTTTGTCTCTTGAGTACATTTGCATTTATGTATATGCAAACTTTTAAAGTTTTTTTTTAAAGGTTTCTTAATTACTATCCACTAAAACAGTTTGAAAACTGCTACACTACTGCCTTCTTTTACATGATAGGTTTCTAGCAGGGTCTTAGCATCATGATAAAGCAAATATCTTGTCTCCTTGCCTGGTATGAACACTTGACATAAATCATAATGCTCTGTAAATGCTGATTCCTTATACATTTTCTGGCATGCGCTAAAAGGAAGGTAGATTGTACTGTTTAAGAGGAGGGAATACAATGTAAAATTGTGAAGCAGAGAGCGTTCCAGAGAGCTGTTCCCCTGATCTGTCAGGGGAACAGTGGAACATGCCTCTTGCAGTGACGGGACTGTTGGGTGTTAGATATCCTAGCCTGTTACGAGATGAAAACTAGTAACTGAACAGCAGGAGATGGCTGAGACTGATGGTATTAAGTATTTAGAGCAAGATAAGTTAATATATGTTGTCAATTTTGTGTGGGTTGGCTTTTTTTAGCACTTAAGGTCTCTAAAGTCATATTACACTGATGTAATTTAAAGGTGGTAAGTATAGTCTTAAGCGGGAAGGTCTGTATTCTAGGTTTTTGTAGAGAAAGATAGGTAATTGGTATTTTCTTACCTAGCAGCAGGTAAAAGTTAACAGGACTATAACTTCTGGGTTTTAGTACGAGCTTACTGTCAAATGCCTACAGCGAACATGAGAAAATCTGGTGACTGTTGTAATCCTGCCGCTTTTCAGACCCTTCTTTTTTAATCTGTATTTGTTTGTCAGCCCCATTATATCCCTGCTCTCTTTTCCCAGGCCTTTCAAATTCTTTGATAAGGAATAGTCATTGAGCAACCTGTACAAAATCAGAAGTGGAGAAGGTGCGGAATTTTGCTCAGATGAAAACAGTGAAGGCGGCCAAAGGGATATGGTCTCTGCTTGTTGTGTGCTCTGGGGAGCAGACACTTGGAAGGACAGGCGTGTGTAAGCTCAAGGACGCTATTTTCACAAGAACAAGCGGATATGAAGTGTGAAGAACTGCATTTAGATAAGGAGAGCAGTGGAGGGGGTTTGTAGAACATGCTTTCAATCAGAGTGCCTGGGACAAAAATCTAACTGCTTTTAATGTGAAGCTTGTGTACATTTCGGGGAAAGGGAATATGTACAGTTTGTGATTAGAGGGACTGGACCTAGATCATATGGTCCCTTTTGGTCCTGCGTGTCCATGAGTGCTGTTACGTACAGGATAAAAACAAAACTAAGTAGCTTAATCTTCCTTGTCACTGATCTCAAACAGTGCGTAAACATATAACCTGTTTGACGCTTTGCAAGAAAGCTGCTGGGTAAGTAACGGTTGCTTGCCTACTGTGTTCTCTGGGAACTTGTTGCAAGAACATAGGGAAGGATACTCACTTGCACTGGTCATAGGCTGAGCCCCTGATCTCCATGACTCAGAGTACTAAAGATAGCTTAGGAAATTTATACAGCGTGGAATCCTGCTGCTCTTTCCCTGCCAGGGGAATATAGTCACCCCCTCCCCAGTGCAGCGTCCACCTGGGGAGTGACAGCCCCGACTGCCAGGGCTCGGTGGTTCAAACTCGCAGGGATTAGTCTTGTCGAAGTCTGCTTCCCTGGCCTTTAAGGGCCTATTTTCATAAACTTTATTAGGACCTGGTTCTATTCAGTAGTTTGCTGGAATATTCATGTTTATGTGGCTTTTGGAACAGACTGAAAATGCCTATAAAGCAGCTGGTACTCTGAGCCTTCAGAGCAGGTGCTGGCATGCTGTACCTCTGAGGGGTGTTGGATTCTTCCCACCCTCTTAGGAGGGAAAAAGTCATTGCCTACTGTCTGCGTGATATTTGTTCCCTCTTAAACTTAGCTGTGTTTTCATGGTCAGATTCTGGAGAAATAAGCCAGGGTCCAGGTGCTAAACATTTTTCTAATTGTGAAATTATTCATTTTCTTAATCAGGGGAAAAGAATCTCAGTAGGTAAGTGATTGTGGACTAACCAGATTTGATCTAAAGGATTGACTGTCTCTGACTCATAAAACAGAAAATGAATGTTGTAAAGAAACCAACAAAAACCATGCTGTAGGTACATGTAAGATATGTCTGCACAATCCTGATTAATGTTATCTGTAGATCTTTAAAGGATAAAGGTGCAGAAAGTGGTATCCAAGATCTTGCTTTTATTGTGTTTCTTTGTTTCCTGTGCAGAGTTAAATCCTACTTGGCTATCAGAGAGTGATTTGCCATGACAGTTGTGCAGAAGCGTCTGGCGTCATGAGAGTTTGATCTGTGCTAGTGGAGATGTTTTATCCTGTTCTCTTATGGACCTAGTGTTATTGTTCCTGTGCGAGGGTTGAACATAGAGGGGATCTGGCTTCTTTAAGAGCTTTAGCAGACAGAAAAAATTAACTGGGACTGTTTATGCAAGGAGTGTATTAGGAAACAAGCAGTGACATTATTTGAGTTTAGATGAGTTACTGGTCTATTACAATTCACAACAAAGCGGACAAACACAGAGGACATGCCAGGGAGTTGTGCTGCAGTCAATCTGTCATGTATGCTGTTAGTAATAACACTGCGAGGGTTATTTGGAGCTTCCTTCCATCCCTTGTGGCTTTGTCGCGTAGGTCTCAATTCCTTCCTTCTCAATCACCAGTAGACTGGTGATTTATTTTTTTTTCAGTAGATGGAATTAATCTGCAGTGTCTGTTACAGCCTTTTTCTTCAGTTTCTCTGACATTTTGTGCTAGGATAATCACCATTTGACAACCTTTTTTTTTTTTGAGGGGGTGAGGTATATTTGGTGTTCTGAAATGTCTGGAAAGCATAAGAAAACTTCCTTGCCAGCTAAGAGTATTGTGGGGCCATGCTGCATGATTAAAAAGGGCTATATTTCAGAAAAGAATCCTCTATTATTAATGATTAGCTGTGTCTTTTAGTGTTCTCAAGCCTAACAACGGAGCTTAATAATAACTTAAAAATAGTATATTGTTAAATATAGCACATGCTTACAATATTCTTTAGAAAAACCCCATAGATCCGGCTGAGACAAGGCAAAGTCGTCTGAAAAAGGTGTATCTTTTATTGAATGGGAGTTGCTTTATTGCACTGAGACAGTCTTGAATGTATTTTAGTTATTTTTAGGTCTACAGTGATAACAGCCTCTTAATTGTAGGGAAATTGCAACTCGAAATTATCTTAGTATGTAGTGTTATAATTGATAGAAGCATTTGTGGAGGTTGGAGATAGAAGCAGAACAAATAAATACCCTTTGCCTTAAATGTTTTATAGATTTGTATTATTATTCTCAAATTCTTTTTGTAAGAGCAAACTTACATAAAGTAATAGTACATGAATTGTCTGCATTAAAGAGAATTTTTCACTCTTCAGTTTCATCCTGTGTTTGGGAGACTTACTGCTCATTTGCTATGTGAATGTATGAAGGATTGAAAACCTCTTTTTCCCTCTTGTCTCCAGGAGCGAAGGTTGGAATAGCTACACATAAATGAGTAGCCTGATGATTTCTTACCCAGCAGTTCATCCGTTGACAATTTCTCACTTTCTGCTCTTTATCTACAAGAGTTTGTACTTATGAACTTTGTTAAATTCTTGCCTTTGTTCCACACCCATTAAGTTTACAAGACTGTTCAGAGTTGGTATTTTAGTCTTGAATGTTTTACTGTTGATGGATCATCTGTGGCTGTCTGATACGCACTGGCCTTGAAGGCAGAGGGATGTCCGAAGAGGCAAATGAAAGAGCTTTGAGTTACTTCATATGATATATGTCAGCCTCGAAGTTCTTTCTTTTGGCTTATTTAAATATTTGCTGTGTGGATTATGTTTATGTTGAGTTTTTCTCATTTGCGTTTCCTTTAATTTTGTTGGTGATAACTTTCTTTTGTTAGGATTAATTTAAAAAATGTTCTTCCATGTAGGACACAGCTTAGGCTATGGCTTTGTGAACTATGTTACTGCAAAAGATGCTGAAAGAGCAATAAACACACTGAATGGCCTCAGACTTCAGTCAAAAACTATCAAGGTAGGATGTTTAGATTTTTTTCTGTCTTCTATGAAAATGGCGTTCTAGTAAACTTCATTCTGGTGGTAAGGCTTGTGTGCTCTCCATCTGCAAGAAAGGTAGAATCTGGGAGAAGAGTAGTAAAGTGATCTGTTAAGCCTCTCAGGTTTTGTAACAGCTTTGTATTCAAAGATTCCCTTTTTTTATTCCCACCATTTTTACAGCGGTGGGTGGGATGATTCCAAATTGTTGCCAGGCTTTTGAACTCACGTATATCTCGGATACTTGATGATCTCTATTTTAAATTTTGTTAATACGCATGCACTCTTTTTCCAAAGTAATAGTAGTACTGTATGTGTAGGAAATCACACCTGCTTAGGTGATATTTGTAACTTTCTCTAGTAGCAGAAATTAAGATAAAACTGCACTCCAGCTGGACTACAATCCTTTAAGAAGGCTTTAAGAAATACACTGACAGCACAAGTTCTTGGTGTGATCTGTGGTTACTGACAGGTCCAGTATTCAAGTCAGAACTTCAGACAGTGATTCTTCAACGTAGCAAATATGTTTGTTGGAAGCATTGGTCTCTTTATAGCAATGCCGCTATATTCTTTATCAGTTGGATAAGCCCAAAATGAATGGAGTTGTATGGGGACATGACTCTTCTCTTTTTGTTCTGGCAATTTTACCCTACTTTCTCCCTGTTCTACTTTTTTGAACTCCATTAAAAATGCTTGCATTGTTTAGTGGAGAATAAATGAAAGTGACTCATGACAAAATAAATTACTCTTTCCTATTTACAACCTGAACATACCCTTTTTTTCTTTTTAAAGGTTTCCTATGCTCGTCCAAGTTCTGAAGTTATCAAGGATGCTAATTTATATATTAGTGGACTACCAAGGTCAATGACACAGAAAGATGTAGAAGATATGTTTTCACGTTTTGGACGCATCATCAACTCACGCGTGCTTGTGGATCAAACTACAGGTGAGTTCTGTTGCACTAGCTTCATAAAACTGTAGTGTATAATGGTCTACGTTTTTCAGAGACTGGTAGTTACTAAACTAAATTAGACTTTCACAAACTAACCATGACATCTGGTGTCAACCACTGAAATAATTTTAATGGGATATCCTTTTCCAGCAATTTTTTAAAATCACAGAATGACTTATGCTGCCTCCTTTGCTAACTTACAGTCTAAACCTCGTGTTGTATTTTATGCTCTTATTGTCAGTTTTACCAGGCTGAGCTGATGATTTGCCAAATCTACTCTCTTGCTATGACACTTGATATTACTGTAGTGCAGTGTGCTTCTGGGCAATGTTTGTAATCTGGAGTGCTAATGTAACCTTTACTTTACACAAAAGCAACTATTATCCACAGGTAAATTTCAGGCCGTAGTTATATATTAAAAAGCAAAACAATAATGTGTTTTGTCTTTTATACCAACTTGGAACTCACTTACATAATTTCCTCATATTTTAAAACATTTGAGGTGTCTTACAGTCCTTTGTGGTTACTGCTAACCAAAAGAATGAACTGAATACACTTAGTACTACCCTCTTTAATTTTCTGAATGTATTTTGTTTATTAAAAAAAAAAAAGAGAAGTAAGAGGAAGCAGTTGCTTAGTTAAGCACTCAGCTCAGGAGAGACCAAAGTTAAGGATTTCCTATATAATGTTAATTCTGACTCAGTGTTACAGTGTGTTTTCACAGAGTTTTAATTTCTTACCTAATTATTTCAGACTGTGTAACTGAAGAGCACAGCTTATCCTGTAACTTTAGGTGTTCTGTTTTTTCCAGTAGCCCATATGTCATGTATGAATTTGGAGAGAACTTCTACAAATACACTTTTTCATTGGTTATGCATGTGCTGTATTAGAATAGAAGTTAATCTAATTCTAGCAATTCCACATTTAACATTTCTATATGGTAGTATGTACATTTATACACAGTAGTTAGGAGCAACTTTCATGCTTTGTGAGGAATCTACTGTAATTCGGAGTAGGCCATCAGCAGCTTCTGGTGGGATTAATCTGACTAAATGCTAAAGTCTGCATTGTTAAGTATCTTCATCAGAGCTAGCTCGTTGTGTAGGCGTCTGCTTAGAAGTGTTTCTGTTTGGTCGGACTGCACTGTAAATGTGATTGTGCGTAAAAGAAATCTGAGGTGACTAGATGAGATCCGGATACTGACATTGTAAACACTCCAGTGTTGAGCAAGGAAAATCCTATCCTTCCTTTCCTAGAGAAAAGGATTAATTTTGTCCAACTCTGATATCTATGGTTCTGTCTCTAGAGCTGGTTATCTAGATGATAACTATAGGTAGAAGAAAGACAGACTTCTAGAGCACAGAAAACTTATTGATAGAAGCGTCCAAAACAGTCATCCTTCTCTGGCTGCCAGTGGAGTCTAGATAGCTAGCATTTATCTTCGACAGAGCTATAAAATGAGGTGACAGAAGTCGTACAATTAAAATCTCTCCAGGAATAATATAGTTTTCATTGAGCGTGCTGAGGCATGATGCTGTCTAATTCAGTGTCAGCTCAGAATATACCACTTGCTTTGAAATAACCTCAATAATGTATTGTTGGAAGAATGTATTCTGTGTTTACCTTATGAAGTTTAATGCATGCATACCCTAGGTTTCTTTTCGCTTCAAGAATGTAGCCTTGGCTTTAAAACCTGCGTTTCATATCTTGATCTAGTCCCAGTTAGGACAAATTTTAATTCGTGCTTTTAGACATACCTTCTCAGCAGAGGTTGTTCTCTAGCTTTTGAGAATTAATCTGTTTAAAAATATGCTTTCTATAATATTCATATCTTTTAATGAACACCATGATAAATCAAGTGAGAAGCGCTAAGATGAACAGCATGGAAGTGGAGAAGAAGTAAAAGTATGTTGGGCTCTGGGATAGTCCTTGCTGACTTCTGGGCGATGCTGCTGTTCTGTGCCTTTCCAGGGTGGGGCATGTGCTTCCTCCCAGCACAGAAAGGCTAATCTCAATGGTATTGGAGCATATAGTGCCGTCAGCTCTAATTTGATGAGTCAGTCTCATCCAGCCTCCTGTTTTGGAAGTAACCAGCAAGAAATTGAAAAATGGAATAACTTCACAGGTTGACTCCTTCCCAGATCACTCTAGAAACACCAGCTGCACAGTTGGTGCTAGCCATCTCCTGCCATCGTTCAGCAGTTCTTTTCTTCAAAAAGTGCAATGACTTAGGAAATAGGCTTTCTTTGTGTAACTCTGCATACTTCACAACATGCAGTAAACAAGATGAGTTGTTATTTATGGAAGTTCTCCCAGTGCCCCAAATGATAATACGCCTTTCCTGGAGACCATTCCGCAGGTAGTTGTAGGGGTTGGAATGCCTTTTTGCTTGCTTGCTGCATGCCCAGGGTTTTGTTGTGCTGCAATTCCTCTGTGAAATATCAGAAATAATATTCAATTGTTATAAACAACTTTGTGATTTATGATAAGCTTAAACAACTTCGGAAGCTGTCTTTGAAGATTGCCCTATGTGGATGTAGAGTAGAGACAAAATGAAAGTATTTGATACGTCCCTCTCTGAAACAGAGTTGCTGAAGTCCTAGAATTAGTCTAGTCATAATACCTGCTCTGGAATGAAATTTAAACAAAACGTACCCTTTTAGTTTCACTGTGATAAACAATGTTTCCAGACTGTGGTCAAGTCACAGATGAGAAGCAGGGGGGGAAGAGATCTCATAAGACATAACTTTTACCCCAGTCAGAAGGATAAAAGCATCCAGTGGCCGGGGTCTGGAACTAGAAAAAAAAAAGATGCAAATGTTTAACAGCAGTGGAATTGTTTCAGTACAGTTACCAAGAGGTAATTCTTAATCAGTTTTCAATGAATTAAAAATAAGGTATGTGACAGCTAGAAATAATGGCCATGATGTAGATGAAATTGTGATCTCTTCATTACGGAAGCTTAAACTACTATATTAGAGTTAGACCTTCATGCCCTCGTCTATGAACCAGAGTTTTTTCAGCATGGAAAACTGAAAACATTTAGAAAAATCAGTGTCAATTTTGTGTTTGCAGATGCTTTTTAGTGATAAAGTGATTAAAGCTAAGGGGTTTTGTTTTGTTTTTAACCAACTGGAATTAATTCTTTTTTTGTATGTGTGTGTGGAATTCATTTAAAATGTTGGGAGTTTTTTTGTTAATGGAAATGTCAGTTGGTGATGGATTTCATGGAGTTCTACCACACTGTTTTTTCTTTTTTATTAAGTGTTTTAGTCACTGTGGTTGTTATAGCTGAAATTAATGTGTTAATTTGTCTTTTGTTTCTTAATTTTGTACTTTATCCTCTAGCTGCTGAAGAAACATTAGTAAATGTAGAAAACTTGAAAGCTGTGACCATAGAAATATTTAACTTTTTCGTTTTTTGCTTTCAAAGTTATTTTGAGTTTATCCTGAACTTCAATTTTTTTTATTTTTTTTTTTATTGGTTTGGTTAAAAGGTTTGTCCAGAGGGGTCGCATTTATCCGGTTTGACAAAAGGTCAGAAGCAGAAGAGGCAATTACAAATTTCAATGGTCACAAACCCCCAGGTTCCTCCGAACCCATTACAGTGAAGTTTGCAGCCAATCCTAACCAGAACAAAAATGTGGCACTGTTATCGCAGCTGTGTCATTCACCAGCTAGACGGTTTGGAGGGCCAGTGCATCACCAGGCGCAAAGATTCAGGTAGGTTAGGAAGAATAATGCATTTAAGGCTGTACTACTATTCCCGTGTCCGTCTGGGAAACTGTACTCTTGCAGCTGTGCAGTAATAACTTCATTGCAGCATGTGTGAATGAATACATAGTGCACTATATGTCCTGCAGTGTTATGTAAATAAATTGTTGAATTAAAATATGATTAAAGTAAAATCTTACTTGTAAAATTTATATTGAAGTTAATTATGTAAAGGTACATACACTACGGTGTCTATTTCCACAACTGAGTGTATAGTGAGATGATAGGAAGTAGCAGATTCCAGGTGGGTGTTGGCCTGTCTCAACAGATCCCCATTCTGTAGTCCGTATATCTAAATGCAGATATAATTCGGCAGCTTAATTAAAGCTCTGAACCATTGGTTCCAGCAGGGAGGTGTCATAGTAAAATAGGAAAACCTTATTTCTGATTAAGAGATTCTGTGGGATTTCTTCCTACATCTTGAGCTGTGCAGTGTTCTGTCTTTCCTTGAGTCCTCATAAGTTCAGTAAGATTATTGAGTAATTGCAACACACTGTCTGCTTCCAGAGCTGTGGAAAATTACGTATTTTGCCTTTGAGAATTGCCTTAGTTGCTTTGAATATGAATTGCTTGAATTTTGAATTGCCTTAGTTGCTTAAAGGAGGGGGTGTTGATAGTTCGACTGTGCTCTGGAAAATGCATTATATTTACTGTCTTGTAGATAAGTAATTGGCTCTGTTATGAGACGTGTTCATGAGAGTTTCTGAGAGTAAATTCTCAGCAGGGAAACCCTACTTTTGTTTTTCTTTTTCTTCTCTGAGGTATCCAATTAGCTCAGCAAAATTGGACTAAGAACTCAAATAGCTCTTTGCAGTGCTATTGTTCCAGTATTGCTGTGACCTTTCTGTAATGCTTTAGTTTAGCATTTTAAGAACAGCTAGGTGTAATGTGCCTCCACTGAGAATTCATAGTCATCTGTTGTTTTACCCTAAGGTTGATTGAACAGGTTGCCCAAAAAGACTGTGGAGAGTTCATCCTTGGAGATGCTCAAAAGCTGGCTGGAATGGGCCTGAGCAACCTGCTCTAGGTGCTCCTGCTTTGAGCAGGGAGTTTTACTAGAGGATTTCCAGAGGTCCCTGCCAACCTCAGTCATTCTCCAGTTCTCTTCAACTGTGGCCCAGGCAAGTTTAACACAGGCAGCTCCTCAAATAAGATTTCATTTCCCTGAAGCACTCATCCAGATCTCCACACCCAAACCTCTAAGCCACACCAAGGAATGAAATTCTACATTGCTGGCACTTAGGTGAACTATTAAAACTTACACATCTGTCTTTTGCATCAGCCAAGGCTTCAATGTGTCCTGGTCCTAGTAAAATCTGGAGGTTTATGTCTCATGTTTTCATTCTTAATGTAATTAGACATCTTCATCATCATTCTTCCCCTTAAAATTTATAGCAGAATTAAGATGCATCAGAATAAATGACCAGTTAGACTTATAGTCCTAGAATCATTTAGGTTGGAAAAGACCTTTAAGATCAAGTCCAACTGTTAACCTAACACCACCAAATCGACTACTAAACCATGCCCCCAAGTGCCACATCTGAGTCTTTTAAATACCTTCAGGGAGGGTGACTCAGCCACTTCCCTGAGCAGCCTGTTCCAGTGCTTGATAACCCTTTCAGTGAACAAATTTTTCCTAATATCCAGCCTAAACCTCCCCTGGCGCAACTTGAGGCCATTTCCTCTTGTCCTATCACTTGTCACTTGGGAGAAGAGACCAACACCCACCTCCCCACAACCCCCTTTCAGGTAGTTGTAGAGAGTGATGAGGTCTCCCCTCAGCCTCCTCTTCTCCAGACTGAACACCCCCAGCTCCCTCAGCTGCTCCTCATCAGACTTGTGCTCCAGACCCCTCAGCAGCTCCGTTGCCCTTCTCTGGACATGCTCCAGCACCTCAATGTCCTTCTTGTGGTGAGGGGCCCAAAACTGAACACAGCATTCGAGGTGCGGCCTCACCAGCGCCGAGTACAGGGGCACGAT
Source organism: Gavia stellata (assembly GCF_030936135.1). Taxonomy (NCBI): domain Eukaryota; kingdom Metazoa; phylum Chordata; class Aves; order Gaviiformes; family Gaviidae; genus Gavia; species Gavia stellata. The sequence goes on from NC_082625.1 coordinate 5,897,223, forward strand.
CACCTCCCTACTCCTACTGCCACACCATTTCTGATACAGGCCAGGATGCCGTTGGCCTTCTTGGCCACCTGGGCACACTGCTGGCTCATATTCAGCCGGCTGTCAACCAACACCCCCAGGTTCTTTCCCACCGGGCAGCTTTCCAGCCACTCGTCCCCAAGCCTGCAGCGTTGCCTGGGGTTGTTGTGACCCAAGTGCAGGACCCGGCACTTGGCCTTGTTGAACCTCGTACAATTGGCCTCGGCCCATCGATCCAGCCTGTCCAGATCCCTCTGCAGAGCCTTCCGACCTTCCAGCAGACCAACACTCCTGCCCAACTTGGTGTCGTCTGCAAACTGACTGAGGGTGCACTCGATCCCCTCATCCAGATCATTGATAAAGATATTAAAGAGAACTGGTCCCAAGTCTGAGCGCTGGGGAACACCACTCATGACCGGCCACCAACGGGATTTAACTCTGTTCACCACAACTCTTTGGGCCCGGCCATCCAGCCAGTTTTTTTACGTAGTGAAGAGTACACTCGTCCAAACCATGAGCAGCCTGTTTCTCCAGGAGAATGCTGTGGGAAACAGTGTGAAAGACTTTTAGTAAAGTCTAGGTAGACTATATCCACAGCCTTTCCCTCGTCCACTAAGCAGGTCATTTTGTCACAGAAGGAGATCAGGTTAGGCAGCAGGACCTGCCTTTCGCAAACTCATGCTGACTGGGCCTGATCGCCTGGTTGTCCTGTACGTCCCCTGTGGTGGCACTCAGGGTGATCTGCTCCATCGTCTTCCCTGGCACCGAGGTCAGGCTGACAGGCCTGTAGTTTCCCGGATCCTCCTTCCGGCCCTTCTTCTAGATGGATGTCACATTTGCTAATGTCCAGTCCACTGGGACCTCCCTGGTTAGCCAGGACTGCTGATAAATGATTGGCGGCTTGGTGAGCACTTCCTTCTGTCTGCCATCTCAGTGGAGGCAGGGGATGGAGATCCATGCAGCAGCAAAGATGAAGGGTTATTGATGTGTTAGGAACCATGGAAGCTTGAATACGCTGTGCAGACAAGATTTACCAGTTGACTCCAAGACAAGAACTGTCCATCCCTCTTTGTGTCTTGTCACAGACTTGCAAGAACTTAACACTTACTGTAAAACTTCCTGCCCTCAGTCACACATGCATGCACATATATACACGTATGCACAACATACGCGCCATCCCACAGCCCTTCTTATTACCACCTTTGGTGTTAACTGCAAGTTTTTCTAGTGAGTCTTCCTTAAAGGATCCTGAACTTAATGAGTTATAATTATTCATGTTGTGGTAAAGCTTAGGAACCTTAGCTTGGACTGAGTCTTGTTTGTTTTGTGTAGTGAACAAAACATGATGAAAGGATAAGCTGCTTCCAAAGAGCTCACAATCTGTATAAATTACAGTTGTGGTCTCTGCTATGTAGAGGTTGAATACTTAAACTGACATTTTGATTACACTTCATCTCATTCCATCATATCCCTGTAAATCCAGGATTAAGCCTTTAGTATCTCTAATTTGTAATTATTAATTTCCTACAGATATCGCTCAGACCCTTTGTTTAATGTTCTTTTAATCCTTTGTAGTTTCTGTGGTATTTGTGGCTCACATCAGGAACAGGGCTTAATGCCTTGTCTGCCTGGAGTGCTGGGTTGGCCTGCTAATTCTGAGACATGGTCCAAAGCACACTCTGCTTCCATCCGGAAGGAATCACCCTGCAGCATGGGATTGTGTTTGGAGGATAGATAAAACATCTGGGGCAAGGGTTTCTTTAGAGTGTAAGATTTTTTTACTTAAAACAGAATAGCAGATCTTTAGGTGTTGAACTCTGAAATTAAGGAGTTTAGCTGCTAAAGCTTGAGAAGGCTGGCCAAAGTCCCTAGAAGTCCTATGCTTTTACAGTTCACCAGAGTTTTATGCTAGAAGAATGTGGGTTTTTTTCAAATCTCAAAAATATTCCCAGTTCAGCTGGTTTTGCATTCAGACTTGTTCAGGGTTGGAGCCAGTTCCCACTTATTTTAATGGGCATACTTCTATTTGATATCAGAGTCTGTGAGTTAGGTCCAAAATACCTGAAGGAGAATTGTTATTTCTTGATAATTCTTTGAGCAAGGCGAAATGCAAGAAGACTCTGGAGTGTTTAACCCTGTCACGGTCATTATTGCTCGGACACGCATCTGTTTTAAACAATTTCACTGGAATGAAACAAATTTTCAACTTTTAAGCCAATTTGTAATTTGGATGCAAGTTGTCTGTGTTGAGAATACCACAGAAGAAAACATTTCATCCAGAGTAGTATTTCATCAAAGTTCTAGAAGAATGTGGTACTGAAACCCCTTATTTCGATTGCTGCTGCTCTCTGATACGTGGCTGTCTGATTTAATACCCTGTTATTTCAGGCTTGAAGCTTGTATCAGCGAATACTCAACAAGACTTGTTTTGTACACATTGGTTCGTTCCTATTTGTATCAGGGTATAGGAGAAAAAGTTGCTTGTGGGGAAAACAGTGGATGTGACCAGTATCAGTGTAATTGAACTGTTTGTGGAACTATTCAAAGATGCCAAGCTCATGTGTAAAGGCAACATAAGCTAATATTAAAAATAACATTACTGCTTATTAGCATTATGTAAGCTGTGGGATTGCTTCCACCTGTGATGCTCTATATAGCTGTTAGCAGATTGCACTGAAAAGAATTCAGCAAAAAGAATTTATAGGACTTCTGTAGAACTAAAAATAAATTGTTTTCGTTTAGGATTGTCACTTCTGAGATTATGTCCTCTAGTGTGTTTAAAATAATCCCAGAATCTATTAAATGAAGCAGTCTGTCTCATACAGTAGAGCAAAAGGTCGTTCATATAAATGAGAAGCTTATGAAGTGAAAAAGATTACAATTAAAAAACCCCTTATACTGTGTTGATACTTAATGTCATAAGATGTTGGAGTTTTGAGGTTAGCGTGACTTAAAAGAACCATCCATAGATGATGATATCATCTACAGATGCTTAGGAAGGATTGAAAAAGCAATGTGGAAAAGACAGTATAAAAATAAATGCAACAAAAATGAGGACACCAGCAGTAAGTATGATAAGACTGAGATCATTCAACTTACAGTATTAATGGAATTAAAAAAAAAATTTCTCTAAACCATCTTGGATCTCTGTGGGCTTTAGTGTTGTTTGCCCAAATCAGACAGTCTTTTAAACATCCTTAATAAGTATAACTTCCGAAGAGTCATCTTAAATTTGTGTGGTCAAAAAAATCTTTTCCTGTAGGACAAAGAGGTACTACGTGTCAGCTCCTCTGTCCCTGGCTACGTGCAGGCTGTTATCCCAAGCTAACTAAGAGACCTTGTGTCCCTCTTGTGCAGGCCTTCAGTCCGGGATAAGCATGGAGGTTTATCAGGTCAGCTGAATTGCAGTAGGAGCCTGCTCTACTCATCGTGGGAGTGCTCTCATTCATGCCAGATATCCTGTGTGATGCTTCCAGGTGGATGCAAGTCTCAATGGAAATTTAACCTTCCACATAGGTCTAATCCTACACCACGTTTACTGTCACTTTTGCAAAATTCTTTTTGATGGTTGCGTTTTAACCAGCCAGAAACTTTTGTGAAAGGTTTCTTTTTCATGTGAACTTGCAAAGTATAGCTTTGCTTTAGAATCATGTTAGATCTGGGTAAGAGGGATATTATGTATGAAGTGATATTTCCTATGGCTCGTTTTTTGAAATGACTTTTCAAGTCTTTTAGGGGTGTTTTTACCCTTTTTTTTTTAATTTATAAACCTGTAACATTTTTTGTGAGTCAAAGTAGGAAGAGAGGAGAATCTGTTTGAAAATTAGTGTATCCAAAGAACAGAAGTACTTGCTATTTTAAATTATTTTGCCTGTAATATGCATTTAGATCTGTTGTATTCCTGCGTTCGACACCCAGCTGGTCTTCAAGTGTTTCCAGTCCTTGATGTACTGTTGATCTGGGCTCGTGGGCAGAGCCCAAGGCTTCATAGCAAGCAGGTTCAGAGCTACACTGACTGCTGGAACCAACATCATGCAATTCTGAGCTAAGTGATTTTTCTGCTCCCTGTACATGTGAGCAGGAACCCAAGACTGGTGATCTGTTGAGATGAAAACTTTCCAGATACTAAGGCAAAAACATCCTACCAGATCGTTACTCAAATGGAAACGAGCTACAGACTGAAGGTGTCTGTCAGAAAAAGTAAGCTTATAAAGCATGCAAACACAGGAACATTTTTATATAAAACCAAAATAGATCTGTCACATAATCATCAGATCACACGGATTAGTGCGTCTCACATTCTGATACTCTTAACTGCTTTTTCAGTTTTACTGTAGTACCAGGATTCCCAAACATGGATTTGCTTGGGGCTGGCCAACAGTGGCAGCGGCAGTGAGTATGTGCAGCATGAGCTCAGGTGTGTCCGCACTGTGCTCTGGAAACGCCAGTGTCAGGTAGCCAGCCGGGCTGCAGCCTGGCCGCGCCAGGTCAGCTCTGGCCGACTCCAGGCAGTCAGCGGCAGCTAGGGTGTGAGGGAGTGGAAGGGGTCTGTGCCAGCAAGACTCTCCCTGGGTCTAATAGCTCAGGTGTCCAAGGAAATATGCTTTGAGCACCGGAGAGCCTGGGGTGGGGGAGACGGTGACTGAGTGGTTCTCTTGTATGAGTGCATCAACCGAAGTGCCACACTGCACATGAGCTGACTTCCTTGCGTGTATGTGTGTGCTGCTGCAGCTCTGCTCCCCTTCCTTCTGATACATGTTGCCTTGAGCCCTCCCTTCTATATAAAGGCAGCAGCAGCTCCTATCTTTATGCAGGGCAAGAAAAAGTCAGTGGGGAAGTGTTTGGCACTTAATGCAGCGTTCACTGCCCAGACATCCGTTCCCTGTTTTCTCCAGGTCAGCAGAGAATCAGGAACTGCCACCGCCATGTTCTTGGCAGAGAGCAGCACGTGTACCGCTTTTAAGTGGTTTGCATATCACCAGTGGTACACCACAGTTTGGGAACCCCTGGTATAGTATAATTATATTTCTACAATCACGTGACCTCACATTTTTAAATAATACATAAGCACAAGGGATCAAATTGAGTTTACCTTAACTTTCACATTTCCTGACCTTTGAGTGCTTAGCTGTGCAACCGTAATACCGCATTAAAATATTCTGAAGCCTTGAATTTCTGGGATGGAGACCGGAAATAGAATAAAGGGGAATGAGAGATGTGGGTTATAGGAGAAAAGAAAATAATACCAAGCAAGACATAAAGAGGAGAGGTTTTTTGCTTTTTGTTATGTGTAAATACTGCTGGGGTACTATGCAGGAGGCAGGGTTTAGGAGGAGTGAGTAGGTGACTTCAAAAATCCAGTTCAGTAAAGTCATGTAAGTTTTCCCAGTATGAAGTTGGTGTAAAATTAATAAGAAGAAAACCATACATGCATACTGAAATTGTAAAACCGTGTACTTACATGTGGTTTGCTATTTTGATGTTTGAAAGCTGCTGCAGTTAGAATATCTGCATAACAGGTATTAAGGAATAAAAACCTGAGATTTAAATTCTGTAGCTAGAAAGATGGAGCGTCCCAGCTACTCAGAACTGACTGAGGAAGTGCTAATATTTCCTTAGCTGCCTGATAGCTGCGAGTATGCATGACTGTGGCTTATTTAGTAGCCTGCTGGTATTGGGAACATTTGCTTGCAGCTGCTGCCTTATGGTGGTAAAGGGAGTAGGTTTTGTTCTGTTCCACAAAAAAAGAAATTTAAACTAATACGCACAATCTCTACTCCTAAAAACAAGCCACCTCCTCCCTCCCCTCCCCCCAGCAAAACCCAGAGAAGCCCTTTGACATAAGAGTTCCCAACGTGCTATTTTAGAGGTAAGAAAAGGAGGATATGGGATGCAAACTCCTTGAGTGAAATAAGTGGGAGATGCCTTAGGGTGGCTTGGAGCAAGCTGGGGCCTCTGGGGAGGTGTTGACTGTTATCCGTGCTGAAGCAGTTCTGCACTGATGCCATGGAGCACTCTTAACAGCCTAGCTGAGTTTCAGAGATTGATCCAGGTCCCCTGTGAAGGTGATCACGTAATCTTGCCTTGCAACTGTTCTGTTGCCTATCTATTTCTAAGGATAGTTCCCTATTGATAAAGTAGTTGGAATACTTAACTTTTTTTCCTGGCAGCTGTCAATTTGATTGTCAATTTGAATGGGGAAACATTTCTTTCTGGCGGTTTTGATGTCCATGTAGAAAATATTCATTCTCAGTTGCTTCCCATTCAAGTTAATTTGCTTAATTGAATTGAACTTTTACATGAAATATTGTGCTTTTTATTTGCTAGGTTCTCTCCTATGGGTGTAGATCACATGAGTGGGCTTTCTGGTGTAAATGTTCCAGGAAACGCATCTTCTGGCTGGTGTATCTTCATCTACAACCTTGGTCAAGATGCTGATGAGGGAATCCTCTGGCAGATGTTTGGCCCCTTTGGTGCGGTTACCAATGTGAAAGTTATTCGAGATTTCAACACCAACAAGTGCAAAGGTTTTGGTTTTGTGACCATGACAAACTATGAAGAAGCTGCAATGGCCATAGCAAGTCTTAATGGCTACCGCCTGGGGGACAAAATCTTACAGGTTTCCTTCAAAACCAACAAGTCCCACAAATAACTTGCTCGTGCTTTTTGTATGGAATAGATAATTGAGTGACAGAAGTTGAAACATTTTTGTTAGTGTAAAACTCATTTTGCGCCAATTTTCACAAGTGTTTGTCTTAGTCTAAATGAGAAGTGAAAAAGGTTTTATATTCTGGGATGCAACTGACATGTTCAAATGTTTGAAATCCCACAATGTTAGACCAATTTTAAGTTCCTTTAAGTTATTTCATTTAAAACATGTTAAAAATCCCCTGAAATCTTAAGTAGATTGCATTAACTAGACCCTCTGGATGGTGGTAAAATTGAAGCATGCTTTCACTTATGAGACTAACATTTGTTCCATTTAATGTTGTCTGCAAAAACTGGAATTTTCTGAAAAATATCAGGCTGAATTCATTAATTTTCTTGTTTTTTATGTTGTTGTTTTTCCTACCTATTCCCCTGACCTTCTCTACCCCAGACTCGGTAGTATGGAAGAAAAGTTGAGAAATACTAATGTTTTAGTTGACAGTAAATTGTTTGATCAATTAATATTCATTACTACTCATATAGTTGAGGATTAGGCTTTTTAAAGTCAAGGTCTTGTAAGTAGTAGCATGCCAGCATAACTTTTAACACCATTGATGAGGTAAGTTGCACACTGAGCAGTGGCCAAGTTGTCAAATTCAAAGGTTTTAGAAACATTACTTTTAAAGCCCACTTTCTAATAGGAATGGACCAAAGAGTTTCAAAGAAACTCCGGGAAGATTTCAGAGTCAAAATGAAACTCCAGAAAAAGAGTGTGAATATATGTTGCTACTTTATCAAACTGAATCTCTTCTGTCCAAATATTTAATGCATGGTGCACTACTTACTGGTACATTATAATGCAGCAAGATACTTACTTATTTTCAAAGATCATTATAGTTTGAATTCCTTTGGTAGTTTTATTTTGTAAAGAAAAACCAGTTATAAACATTTGAGCATTGTATTTCTCGCATCCCTTCTAATGAGTGCTAGATCTTTCTATTTTAATAGGATTTTGTTTTGACAACTAGCTTTACTTATTGAACACTCAGCAGAAAAGTACTTACTACTTGCAAGTTAGATATTAACAAAAAACCCTTTGATTTGTAGATTTAAAGATTAATCCCCCAAGTTTTCTGCAGACTGCCTTGAAACTTTGAGTTGTTCTGTTTCTGTTAATTTTCTTTTGCTTTTTTGTGTTTTTTGTTTGTTTTTACTTTTGCATTTAAGAACATTAAATTTGATTTTGTTTTGCTCAAATTTTGTTTTGTTTTTTATTTTCTGTTATTTTTTTGCTAAGTATTGCACAAAGTGTCCAGCTTTCAAAGAGTGTTGTTTTAAAGAACTATAGTTCCTCTTTAAGAGTTTTAAGTTACTCCTTTGACAGATGAGTAGAAGAAAAAGGATTGTGAAACAAGAGCACTACAATAAATCTGTCGCATAGAAGCTATGTGCCACAGACTGATGTAACCCTGCAGGTGTTCTTTGGTAGGAAACCTGGAAAGGATTGCTCTATCCGGTAAAGGCTGTGTAAGGATACTGTGCACAACTAGAGGCTTGGCCCGGGCAACTTTCAGGTCTAGTGTTTACGTTCAGTTGCCAGAAGGTAGAGCAAACGTGAAAATGGGACGAGTGGCAGTTTTATTGCAATGTCTCCTTTTTTTGCGTGAACCTCTACCAGTCCCAAAGTTTGTTTTCAAATTCCAGAGGCCATTCCGTGCTGCCTGCTTGTATCACTCCATCCCCAGCTGACCTTGCCTTGTGTTTGCAATTGTTTCTCTTCATCCTGCAGTAGGATCTGCAGTATTGCACAGCCTGAAGAAGTCTGCATCAGTATCTCTGCACTCTGCCATTGAAGATCGGCTGAACTAGCTGCCCATCTCCATTAATTACCTTCAGCACTGTCTAGGAAATGTTCTTGCTGATATTTCTGGAACTGCCTATGGCATACTTAAAGCCGTATAGATAGGCCTTGGCGGAGTGAGCAGCTTCCCACTGTTTTTGAGCTTGTGTGCAGTGAATGTAAGTGGGATTTTTCCTGTTAATACATTCAGCCTTGGCTTTCCTGCCAGTCCTGTTCACTCTACCATCTTTTGAGAAGCATGATGGTCTGTGAGACGGTGGCTGTGACAAAGCAACCAGCCATCTCCAACCCCCCAAAGTGTGCTTTCCGGCTGTCTATTCTGGTGTCTATTCCAGGTGTTTCCACGAATTTATCATCACTCATTTATCACTTCAACGAATCCCTATTTTCTATGTACAGGGAGAGATTCAGAAGCATTTGGGGGATTTTCCCCAAGGTAAAACTGCGTAGTATAGGGAAGTCCTCTTACTGTGTCCCGTCACCTCTCAACCTCATGCTGTCCTGTTCCGCAGGAGTGAGTCTGCAGTCGTTTCCAATTTCCTGTCATCTCTCTTTCCTTATTTCCTGTAAGATTAATTTTCAAACTAAATGGGAGTTGCTGTTTTATCCCAGCATTTAGGTGGGGGTTCAGACTTCCAGTGAATGACACCCTAAATATGACTTTGCATCAGCGGTCATTACAAGAATTCTGGCCATTGCAACTGTATCAGCAGTGCACTGCTGTGAGTTCACTGCCATTTTTTAAAAAAAACCTTTTCTTGGAGGCTTTTTGGCATCACTGTCATCTGACTGCTTCTCTATTTTTCCATCTCTCCTTCTTTGCTAAGTAAGAAGGAAACGCAGAATATTGTTTCAGTAGTGGTATGAAAACAACTCTTTTTAGGAAAAATCTAATCCCAGCTTTCTTTGATAGTTGCTCTGAAAATAGTTACCAGGCAATTTACATGAGCAAAGCACTGCTGCCTGAGTCAGGAAAAGAGTAAAAAAATCCTCCTAAAATATCAACATGGTACCAGAATTACATGGTCTGCACCTTTCTAACAGTCGATAAATACTTGGCATAAATAGCTGAAGTCAAGAAAAAATTGTGTATGTATTCTTGATGCTTTTGGTCCTAAACAATAGTCCATGCATCCTACTAGTAAAGACCAAAAGGAAACTTCTGGAAGTGGAAACTAAATTCTATCACCACGTAATCTGCCAGCAGTTTTTCTCCCCAAAACATATGAGTAACTCGTTTCCTTATCACGTCATCTAGCATACCCTCCTTCGAAGCTCTTCCTTGAACATACCTGTTTCAAGAGAGGTTTTGGCCTCTTAATCTTCAGGGAGTTTTAAAAAAACCCTGCAGATAGGTTCTGCTTTTTCATCCTTTAATTTGATGAAATATAGATGTTTCTTTCAGGTGACACTTCTGTCTCGGTCAGCGCTTACAAGATCTTTGTAAAACCGAAGGCCTGTCTCAAACCAGACATTTCTCATGAGATGCAGTAGGTTTAATGAGGTAGAGAATAGTAAAAGTCTTGGTGCTGGATTAGGATGTGACGATCAGATTTTAAAGACCTGGATTTGATGGTCCGTACTGGAGACGTGCTACGGGGAACAGCTGCCATGGGAATGTTTTGGAGTCCTTTTAGAATAGGTTAGAAGCCTTGCAGGACACCCCCAGCTACCTGCTTCTGAAGGATCAGGTGTAATTCCTGATGAAAACACGCTTATGGCTATTGCCATTGCAATTGCTGCTATTGCAGCGTCTCGTGTGTAGATGTCAAAGAGAATTGCGATGTCTCAGGGGACGGGGCATGGTTTTGTGTGCCAGCATTGCTGAAGGGATCAGTCTGGCTTTCCTGAACCTGAAATTTGGGCGACACCATTTCCTTTTTACACTTATTTGATCAGACAGACAAATATGGTGACAAAATGAGAAGTTCATCCGTCCGTGTTTAAACAGAAAAGGGGAGGGAAGGCTTTTTCATCCATCTCCTTATGGTCAGGGTAGCTAGCCTCAGAGCTGAAGATCTGCCAATTGGGAGTGCAAACTGGAAGATCAGTGATACTGTTGTCAGGCTTCAGCTGGGCTCTATTTTCAAATGGACCTGTTTGCTTCGTGTCCAAAACTCACTTGCTTTCACAAAGAGAGAACTTGTTTGCATGTGAATGCTTAGCGCTTCAGCAGAAACTGGCCTTTGCTTCTGTACCTTTTTCTGGCGGTCAGTCACCCTGCGTTTTCACTTTGCTGGCCATGAGCCATCTCGTTTGGACGGCAGTCTGCAAACCAGTCACCTTTGAGCCTTGGCTTCTGTGGCAATAAAAAGGCTTACTCTGCGAGGGCAGGATCATACGTCGGGACTTGATCAGCCTTCAGGACTTTGAATGTTAAGCCAATTATCTTTTTTAGGAAACTTTACCAGCTGTTGAATGTCTGGTCTTATTTTAATTATTGCTTTGTCACTTTTAGCTTTAGAATCACCTTGGTTTATCTTGGTATTTCTTTGGAAAGGGAAACTCTGCTGCCCTTACTTGGTACCAATCCTTTTCTCCACTTTTTTCAAATACTTGTTTTACCTGGCACTCCAAGAAGGCTCTTACCAGGCCAAGGCATGGCTGCTAAACACGCTTGTTATGGGGCTGCTTCCAAAATTGCACATGAGCAGTCTTCGTTCTTTGCAAGACTGTGGAGTTTCACTCTAAAATGAGACAATGCCTAGTTAAAACTGTCCTGATTGTGGTTGAAGACCACCTCCAAACTTCTCTGAAGATGTTCTGGGCTTTAGTTGTGTTGTGCAAAATGGAGGAAAAAAAAAAAAATCAGGTTTTCGTAGTATGTAAAAATTTTGAGTTTTGTCAAAATTAAAATTCTTTGAAGGCTTTATTCAGACTTGGTCTTTTCCAGTCTGTTGATTTATTAATAAGTTTTTATTCCTGCTCAGTAACTTACATTTGCTTCCCAGATTCCTACTATGAATGGAATTCACCCCTGTGCAGAAAGCTAGCCACAAGCCTGATCACAGTTTAAACCTTCTGTTAACCATTTGCAGGTAGGGAAATTTCACAGGAAATGCAGAAAAGGAAACTCTAATGTTGCAGTGTACTTTGTATAAGCTGGCAGAGGCAAGTACAGTTCCTTCAGATGAGGAGATGGCAACATCAGAAAAGCTATAAACATGAGCAGAATCACCGCAGCTTAGTGTGTTTAGTTCTCTTGTGATTCCATTTTAGATGGTGTCTGTATACTAAAGCGTTGAATTTATTTTGTTCTTCAAGCTACGTCATCATAAAGTTTGGTTTACTTGCGATGCTGTGCTCCACTTCTGTGTAGAGGGAGGGGAACCGAGCCAATGCAGTTAACGTTGCCTCCTGTGCCAAGCTTGTGCCAATCCCTGCGCTTCTGCTCTAGATCTGGGACTGAGAAGGACTTGAGGATCCATCTTTTAGGGTGGAAGGAGAAGTCAGGAAACAGCACTGTCCAGGACAGCGTCCCCATAGTGGTGTGTGTCCACACATCTTTTTCCTTCCCTCTGGTTGATTTTGGTTTTTAAGTACATCTGTATCATAATCGCATGAAAACCACTGAAAATTCAGAGATACACAAGTCACTAAAGTAGGATAAATTTCTCGTTGCAGTGAGTACTAGTTGGTTAGTTTATGGTCACTTAACCTTTGTCCGGATGACCAAAGGGTGTCAGTATGGAGAGGACACCTATTTTTGTAGGGGCATTGAATGTTGTAGTAATGTTTATACAAAGCAATTAAAAATCTTTTTACAAAAATTGGCGTAGCTACATTTATAGAAAGAATGTTCAGCAGTTAAAACCAAAATGATGAAATAACTGTAAAGGTGATCCATTATTTTGAATGTTAAGTTTTGCAAATGAATAGTCCCTAAGGTCCTTAAACATTTATTATAATTTCATGTTCCTTTAATGGTCTGGGTAAGGTCAATAAAGTAGAGATTCTTCAAATATTTCAGGGGAGATTTTTTTTCAGTGTATTCTAAACTGTAATAACTAAAGTTACTTTTTGAATAGTTTATAGTTATATATGTGCTTTTAAAAAAAAAAAAAAACTTGGAGAATGTCCCCACGTTTACTTTTTTAATAAAATAAACAGGTCTTATAATAAAATAAACTGTTTATTGAAAGTAGGTCCTCTGATATATCTACCTGCAAAATGTTAGGGTTTGTGGGAGGTTTCTTAACATACAGCTTTTTGTGAACTCCTGACGGTGATGGTTCAATCACAGCAGTCAAATACAGAGCGATTTGTCCTAATGCTACCTCTATCATAAGGTTACCATATTTTTGACTTCCATAATGAGGAAATTTGTCCTTTCTAACACTGTCAGTGAAGCACCTTATTGTAACATTTCTACTTTTAGGCTCCTAAGAATAGCTTTAGAGTGAAGGGACCAAATTCACATTTAGCATAAGAAAACACAGCTCCCTTTGAGCTCCCTTAGTGGAGCTGTGCTGTTTTTTTTTTTTCAAGAACTGAATTTGTCACCCTGGGTACTTTAATCTCTATATTTGGAAGCAGAAGAGTCTTTCTGTGCCATAGGCAAGTTCCTCTAATGTAGCTCTGCACTTCTCAATGTTGGATACTCAGCACAATAGAACTGATAAATATGAAGATAAAAGGCTAGCATTTATTTTCTATGTTTATTATACCTTACTGGTTTTCTACTTACTACTTTAAAAATGCGGAGCTCAGAAAAAGGGTCGCAATTGCCTCCTCCTTGCTTGTAAGAGGTGGTACCTGCGTATTGTGCGACTTCTCCATGACGCAGCCAGCAGAATTCAAAATTGCGGTTAATTTCTAAAAGCGTCTGCTCTTAGATTAATCAGGTACAGCATTATTTTGTGATTGCTTTTTTTTGTAGTAGTAGTCTTATGTAGTAAAACTAAACAAAACTTTAAATGTTGCTTTCTCCTTCTGCATGATTTTAAAAAACAGTTGAAGCCTTTATGATCTCTAAAGCAAAACACAACACCCAGTGAGTGGATTTGACTTTAAATCCTGTTACTGTTTTCTTCAGTCTTGCTGCGGTTATTTGTTATATATCACACTTGGTAAAACATTTACAAAGGTTGAACTAGAAATATTTTTCTGTTGAGTGGAATTTTCAGCACTTAAATTCTTTTTGTTGATGATGATGGAAAATCAGTAATAGTAGAACTGCCACCTGAAACCTTGAAAACCTGCTACTGTGTTCACGTTTTAGAGTCTTTATTCTCATACTGTTGTTCCTTATTTTTAAACATTTTTGAGCAACTTTTCAGTGGTACAGCTGAACTTTTTCACTTGGTCATTGAGAAGAAAATGACTTGAGACATTTGAAACATAAGTTGGGATAAACCTTTATTTGACCAGTAATTTTGAATAATACTGTACTTCTAATCTTTTTATTGATTTAATTTCCCTTAACTTATGTAATCTTTTGTTTATAAATTAATCTGTTTGTGGGACAGAAGGTTTTATCAATTGTTTTCCATACTGTACAGTATATGGTTAAACATTTTGTATATTTAGTGTGTTTTTAAGTTATTGATTTGTTTTATATCAAATAATTTATTTTTCAGGTACCATTTTCATTTAAACTTTGTTTTTACATGGGTTTATTTTAAATAAAGTATGACACTGCTTTCCAAATGTCTAAAATGAAGTTGAATCCCATTGTGTTATTTTGAGACTACTTATATAAATTAACTTATTTTAGAAATAACTGCAAAAATGTACCAAGTTCATACTTTGGTTGTGCTTCAATTCAAGTGCTTGGAAATTTTCTGCAATGATTTTTGAGCAATTTGAAAAATTGGAATTTTCATATTGAAACAGTTCAAAGATTTGTTGAATGAAGCAGCAGCTTTGTAGAATCCTGTGGATGGAATTATGAGCATTGTTTTCTATATGGTATTTTCAAAATTAAATGAAACAACGCCTAGATATTTTACGCTAGTGTTAATACTTAAATGAAATTACCTGTCTGTAGTGCAAAGGAGTTTTGTACTTTTGCCACATGTTCATTACTGTTTCTGTTGAGTACTTGTTTGGAACATACTCATGATGTTTTTAAATGATCCGTGATGAAAGGTGATGTACTTCAAAATAGAATCAGGCTTTTACTTAATTGTTCATATTTTGTCTTTTTTTTTCCTGCAGGAATTGGATTATTATTGTGCAATTTGGAATTTGACATTTTTTTCAGAAGAATCTGAACTGTGTTCATGAATAGGCTAATCAAGTGTACTCCACTAAAGATTTTGTTACTTGTAGCCTTATTAGAAAGATGGAATTAAAAGAAGGCACACGATTTGCTTTTTATTTTTCAGGAAAAAAAAGTTGTTCTCTCCATCTTATGGTGTTCATCCTGATTAAACCAAAATCAAAGCTCAGCTACACTATTACTCAGAAATACGTATTGAAACTTTTGAAGAGAGCTCTTGAGAACAAGAAATCCGTCAGTCTTCAGGTCAGGCAGGGTCCTCTGGTTCCTCTTGTCCAGTTGCAGCTCTGAGGCAGGATAGGCAGCCTGATGTAACGGCCGCGGGGGAGGTTGTGTAAGTGACCTTTTTAAGAAATGCTCATGAAACCATGTCCTTTCAGTCAGAAGGAACCCATATACTACTGTGGGCTCTGAACAGACTGTATTCAAGCGTTACTCCCTTTCTCACCAACACAAATTTTTAACGTTTTGAGAAATTGAAGTCGGCTCCTACTGAGTTTCAGCAGGTGCCTTGCTGCGTTCTTTAGTCGCAGAAATTATCCATCTCTCTCAGAGCTGGGCTAATTACCGTACCTTTGGGGCATTGGCTCTGATTTTTCTCTTAATGACTTACCTGTGAAAAGGGACGTAAAATAAGAAAAAATAGTGTGTCATGCATGTTAACATGGAATGGATGGCGATGTTGCGTCAGCTCAGGCATCTCGATGCAGCGGAAAACTAGATTTCCAGTTATTTTTTCTTATTATGGGAATTGCTCAGTCCAGTACTGTTCACCAAGTTAGAATTATTCTTTGTGTGCTAAATTGGTAAAGAGCAGAAATGAGCATTTTCCTGTTACTACCAGTATAACAACAGATTATTGAATGTGCAGCATAATATGGCCATGTGAAATACAGGCCCCTCTCAGAAATGGCTGTTTTTTCAAAAGCAAAACAAAAAAATTAGTGTAGACCCGTTAACCCGCAGGTGGAGATTCTGGTTTTGCAGAATTCCCGATAGACTCTCTGCTGTGGGGGCTGTTGGGGTATCCAACTCTTAAATTTCACCCCCTTCACTTCCAGAATACTAGGGGCAGGGGAAGAAAAAAGGTGTTAAACTGCACTGATTTCCATCTCACTGGTATGTCAGGAAACAAGGCAAAAAAAATTTCATCCTGCCTTTATATTTTTCTCTGTATCTCCTATCTTTAAAAAAAAGAAACATGGAAAAACGTTAGTATAAGGAATGTCCTCCTGGGTCACGTTAAGGGTGCATTTAGCTCAGGATTTTGTCTCCAGCAGTGGCAGTAAGAAGCTATTTAAGGAAAGCGCATTAAGCCTGGCACCATCCCACCATCCCTTCTTCATTCCCCCCATGCTTCCCCAGCACATGCAGTAGTTGGATGTCAGAGGGGCCCTGCCTGTTTCTGTAATATCTCCTCTCCTTTTGCTTGATTTTTGAAGCTACATTTCTTTTCCTTAAACTGTCTTCTGCTTTCATCACTTGCTGACAGCAGGAGACTGGAAAGAAAAGTGGAACATTTGGGGTAACTTCTACGTGTGTGTGTGTGTGTGTTACCAGTGCAGTTGAAGAGGGTGAATAAATAGCGATGTTTCACTCTTTGCACTGTGATGTAATTTCTTTCTTTTTTTTCTTAAAGTATTTATGTATAGAAGCAGTGAATTTAGCAAAATGGGAATCTGAATCTAGTTTGCCAGAACATAACTTCTACTAACATCTCATTGGCAAATACTTTTTTCTTTGCAACAAAATGAACTTAAACAAAGTTTGTCACAGTTAAAATACAGATTTTATTTGTTTGAATTGTAAGTATAGTATATAATGCTTTAAATTTTGAACTTTTCAAAATGGATTGACTTCTCTCTGCAGAGCTGGAGCGCGTTATTAAAGAGCATGTTCTCAATTTAAACTAGAACTTACAAGGAACTTCACTGAGTTTAATAAAGATGAGTTTGGGTCTTCCTGTATTCTTTGAGTAGCTATCAGTGGACCTCTTAAACTTACTTTAACTGAAATTCTGTTTGAATGTGTTGGAACAGATTCTGCCCCCAAGTCCAGCCCGTGCATGCTACAAAGAAAGATCATAAAGGAGAGCAAAGCAGAAATTGTTTGGCTTAGGAGCAGTGTTGAGTCAGTATAAACAGTGCTGAGCTGCTTCCTTCTCATAGACTTCAGTAGGCTCCAGCTCAGGTGTCATGGAAGGAGCATGCACTCGCACTTTCAGGATTTCAAGGCTGTATTGCAGCCTGTGAATGGCTACGGTAAGTAAGCTTGTGTGCTTCTCTAGAGTTGTGGCAGAAACGGCTTTGGTCTCAGTCGAGCCAGACTTGTGAAATTTGGGATGAAGCATTTTAGTGACCATATATCCTACTTCACCTTTCTGTCCCAGATTGTTCCTTCTGTTTTGCATCTTTCAAGAGACACAGTATACATATACATTTATACGTGTGTATTAAAAATGTATGTAGACTGTATTTATAGATGGTTTCTTTAGAATACATGTATGTGTCTGTTAATTGTATGCATTAACATTGTGTATCTGCTGTATATGCACATATATGCAATTCCACATGCGTACACAGTATAGAAGTAATTCGTACAAAGAGTATATCCTTAAAAATCCAAGTTTATATAAAACTTTATAGTTATAAGGCACTGTTAACAATAGTGCAGTAATGTGATGAGCAAGCTATGGAAGTTTAAGAAAAATAATCTCCAGCTGGGTAAAAATGTAACATCCAAATTTATCTGAAGTTTCTCTTGAAATAACTCTAGAAAATGGCCACGTCTATATATTGTATCTTAATATTTCTCCATAGTGGTCCTGTAATGCACAATATCACTGCTTTTCAGGGAGCACCTCCCATTCACTTCTCCCTGTGAGACAAAATGCTGTCACTTCTTTAGGAGTCAGTGACTTCTGAAATTATTTTCATTTTGTTTTAAGCCACCTTTACTACATTTTTTCCCCTTTCTTTTTTTACCATATTTCATGGGCCTTAATGTTTTAATCCTTTCTTACTGCAGGAATGGAGGAAGGAAGACAATTCAGCTTCAAGAAGAACTGTGATTCTAGTGAAATGGCAGTGACTGACCGCGTATGCCGTGGCACACAGCACGATTGCCTGGGGTGCGCCGCTGGGTCCTACTCCCCCCATCCCTATCACTGGATTTCAGGATACACATCCTGGCTGCACGCGCTAGCTTAGATAAAACATATTGAAGCCTTGCCCGAGTGTCTTAAGTGCTTCTTTTCTGAGCAAGGCAAAGTTAAGATTTGAGGTACAACATGCTTTGATGTCTTTTGCCTCGTGCAGTCACTCAGCTGGCTTATAAGGACTTGCACCAGTTGCTTTATTCCTGGGCAGTGGTGTCTCCAGTGCTTTGATAGTTCCTAGGGAAGCATTCTGGCTGTCCTGATTTGCATCTTACGTTACTTAAACGCAGTAATTCTCAAAGGCAGCACAAGAGATGCAGCGCAAGATGGAGTCTTGTTTTGAAGCTTTGAGCTTTCCTCCTGGTCTCAGCATACAGCACGCTCAGCTGAGCACGTTTTAGCCTTGCATGCTGTTGGAGTGCTGGTGGCCTTGATGAAGGAATGTTTGCCCTGAATTTGGCCTCTCCACGTTCATATCACAAATACTGACCTTACAGAAGAACAGCTCTAATACCCACTGCGTGGAATCCGATTTCCCAGTTCCTTTGGCGGTATACATTCTGGGTTTGGGTGAGGGAATAATGCAAGCTGGTCATACTCAAGAAAAAATAAAAGGGGACAAGCACAGACTTTGTGTTTAATTGGTGAGATTAAGGCAGCCTGACATAATTTGTGAAACAATCCTTCTGCAAAGAATAACTCGGTGACAGTCTTGTAGCTGTTGGGTGTTAAAGGCAGCGAAAGGAAGGTATCTCTGTAGCAGCGTTAGCGGTAGTGCTCTGTGTCCGTGTGGGGCAGGGAGTCGTTTGAACGGGAGAGCTGGGCCACTTCCCCCCTTTGCTCGGTGAAGAAGGTGAGCATCATCTAATCCTAAGCAAACTTTTTGTTGCGCAAACCAAAGGAGGAGAAGAGGTGTGATGCCCTGATATGAACGAGGATGAAATGTTTTTGCTCAGAAATGTTTTAGTCTTTTGTAGTGTATACGCTAGAGCGGGATCGGCTCGCCTGCTGGCCAGTGCTGCTGCTGCTGTGCTGTCAGCCGAGGCCTGTCTATCTCCTGCTCCTTATTGGAGCTATCTGAATGAGAAATTCCTTACAACGGCTGCACTTTCATGCTGTCGGCATTCGTATCTGAGTGAAAGCTTAATAGGTTATTAAAATGACATGATATGATACAGCTTTAAAAATGTTTTTGCATCACGGGAGGATTTGAGATATTCAGCTCCTAAATAAATTAAACAATAGTAATAATTGAATGTCATTGTAGACAGAAATAAGACTGCAAAGGTGAGTTCGGGATATGGTTTTCAGTGATGGTGTCACTGTAAACGCTCCAATCTCCAGCATCTTATACCAACCCTCCACCATCATCTTATTTGTGCTGATAAAACTGTTGGTAGGACTTACTTAAATGAAAGATAAGCCTCACCAGTGGTTACTTTAAACCTGGATCAGTTCTTGGATCTGTTTTCCATGTAGTCCCATGGGCATATGTGTACTAGCACTGCTGAAGGGGCAGTTTAAGGGTGGGATCAAACAGCTGACCTTGGGGCCGCCTAAAGTGTCACTGCCATCAAAAGATGCTCTCAAACATGCTCTGAGTGCTTGGTGTCAGCTGGGTGGCTTGATGAAGCTGGAGGAGCTATTCAGGGAACCCAGCTAGACTAGAAGGTGGACTATATGGGTGCAAAGAACAGTTGGGGTTGCTGCTTAGTCAAAATTGCTGGTACGATCATCAGTCTGTATTCCTGAAAAAAAAGAACTGCACTGGAAAAAATCCAACCCAAAATATTAAAGGAACATAAGAGTAAATTGGAGGTGGGGGAGGACTGATTAGCAACAGGAGATACATGTAGAAGATTGGGAAGTGAAGGAGTTGTTCATGATCCTGTGAGATGGGATAGAGAGAGACTTCATTTTCAGCTGAAGTGGGAATGTGGTGTGTTTGGCAGAAGAAGGATGGCTGGTAAGAGTAAGCATACCTACAAGGAAATTACTATGCTAGTGGATGCAAAACACAAGAGACTAACGTGTTCTCCAGTGTAAGTGCATCATTAGCACTGGAGTTCTGCTAGTAAATATGTTAACTTGTCAGTCCTGGTGGTATCTTATGAGTGGGAAACAGCAAATTAACAGGCAAATGTGGCGTGGGCAGGTACAACCCTGTTATTCTGATCTCTGTACTACACAATCTGTTTCAATAGAGAGGACACTGCAGAGTGCTCAAGCTAGAAAATGAAGGCTGCGGGAGCTTCTTCTGAGGGGCTGTGTGCTGAGGAGGCTTGATCCCACCGAGGCACAGCCTAAAAAAATTATTCTAAAGCCGTGTACTTCAAATTTTGAATAACAGATTTAAAGGTACAGAAGTAAACTAAATGAATCAAATACGTTTTGTCACAGATCTTATTACAGAATCATTAACTTGATGGGTTTCTTTGAGAAGTTCTTAATAAATAAATAAATTTTCTAAGTATATAAAATGCAGTGACTCCCATTTACCTGGACTTTTGTAAAGCATTTGATGTGATATTGCGTAACACTAAATAAACTTGGGTAAGGACAAATACAGGAAATTTAAGGTGGGGGTTGCTTTAAAGACAGCAGCAGGTAAAGTTAAGCAGGAGATTCTCAGCTGGGGGGACATTATGAATTTCTCAGCTTTTTGGGATGCATTTTTAGCGTTTACTTATGTTGAAATACCACTTACGTGCTATGAAATCCTCAGCTGGAAATTGCTGAGAGATGCTGTAGCTCTTCCTTAACTTCCCCTCCTTAGCCCTTCTCCCAGTTTTTCGTGAGTACGAGAGGTTTTGGAGAGGCATGACGATTATAAATGTTCTTGTACAGAGCGTGGGTCCAATGTGATGAGGAGACCTGTACAGACACGCACGTTCAGGAACCAGGTGCGCAGAACTACGACCAGTGGTAATGTGGATGTGGAACGCTTCTGTGAAGAGGAAGCTTTGGGTGTAAGTTGTTCAGGGACCTGTAGGAGCAGGAGAGTCCACGTGATGAGTCAAATGGGCTCAGTCATGTGCTTCATGGCATCTTGTCACACAGGACTGAAGCGTGATGACATGAGAGGGTCCATTTACATGTGCTACATCTGCCTTTGGTCCTTATCCTTTGGCTAAGAAACACACGAGGCTGGGAGCGAGGAAGTCATTCTAGGACGGGATTTGGCAATCTACTGTCTACCTTGTTGCACATCCTCTTAGGAAAATGCAGTGGAAGGCTGTTATGAGAACTTGGAAATCTCAGTGCGTCTGGTTGTTCAGGGATTTGTCGCATGCGTGGCATGGAAGGGGAGGGGGCTCAGAATGGCCAGTTGGTGATTGCTCTCTTGCACATGGGCTGGAGTGAGCACTTGTAGAGAAGCTTTTTGGATTTCCTGTTCCCAGGTGCAGTGCATTAGTGTCGTTGAGCTCTTCTCGCTTATGAAGGAATAAGATCGAAAGGCCTAAGCCTTTTGACATGCTGTTAGTTTTGAACTAAACCGTCCTCATTTTCTTACTCTGCCAATGAACTAGTTGAGCAATTCGGTGGTTTTCTAGCTGCGGATGGGATGCGAGTGGAAGTGAGGGTGTTGTGTAAGTTGGGGATGTAGTGAAATGAATGAATTGTGCACGCATAGAAAACTTCTGTCAAACTGCCGAAATTTTCAACTTCAGATGTCTTAACACCTCTCTCGTGTAAAATTAGCGATGGCATTGCAGTGATAACAGACACGGTTGTTTGCTGTCCAGAGTCAGCCAAGGAGTTGTGGTGCATGTCATTGAATTAATATCCTTCTTGGAATTATCTTTGTAATGCTGGGTTCAAGCAGTGTGTTCCTAATTGAGTTGCAGATTAAAACCAGCTGGAGGCTGTATTTGGTGAGGAATGCAGAGGCTTGCTTAGCTAAACGAGCATCTTGCTGCGTGCGGCTGCCAGGGAGCGTCAGCCGTTCATTCATACAGCCCTGTACGGCCCGAGACCTGCTCACCCGATGCGTTTTTTTCTCTGCCCGTGATTCATTGCCATAGCTCTGTCAGTAAAGGCACTTAAGCCTGGACTCTATTACAAAACAGGGTGTTTTTACGAGACCGTTTTCTTTGTTCAGGCATCAGGATGCTGGTGTTTCTTGTCCCCGACCCCAGCCCGGTTCAGAGTAGCTGGAATCATGTGGCTGTTCGCACTGGCATCGGTGTATGTTCTTGGTGGGTTTGAAGGAGGCTGCAGTCCTCTTAAGACTTCCCGATTTGTTGCTGGTCTTGGTTTTTTCCCCTCCTCTTACTGTGATCCTGGCTAAAGCACATTATTGCTATTTGATTATTTAAGTCCGATGGCTATCACAGTTAATCTCTTTGTATAATGACAGTGAGTGGTAGTTGTAAATCCAGTGCTCGGGGCATTCGAGATGCCTTTCTATCTGTGCTCTTTTGCAAATAAAAATGTTTTCTACAGAAGCATAAGTGCTATGCCATACGAATTCCTCATTGAGCTGCACCTCGTTACACTAGCAAGAGTACACAGAAACTCTCAGAAAATTCAGAACTTCCAACAGAGCCAAGGTTTGTTCTTTGGATTGCACTATTTCTTAAAGAGATTGTCAAACTTTTACACCTTTTTGTAAAATAAGGCTGCCTCTATGTACTTTCCTTCTATTTTCATTAGGTCCCTTGCTCAGCTTCCAGAAGTTGATGCTGTAGTTTTGATAGCTAGGGCTGTAGAGCCTAAGATTTAAGGCATGGGGTGAGTGTTTAATGTTTTTATTAAAACAAGAACCCATGCAAATGAAGAAATAATCTAAATTAGGAAGATATCACTTGTAAATTAAGAAACAGTAGAACTTATCAGCTTGCATAACTGAAATGCTGAGCACTTGCATTGTGCGTTTTGAGTAATTCTCCATGTACATCGACTAGTTCTGTTGTGGGGGTTTTTTTAGTTCACATCACTTTAATTCCATTCTCAAGAACTTTTGTTCATTAAGGAGGTTATATGCTTAAGTCAGAGACATCGAAGAGCTGTAAGCAAGGGGTTGACTGAAGCATATACTTTGGTTTTGATTCTGGGCTTTGGAGTACAGGAGAGTAGTGTTGTTCTTACACCAGTGAATAGTAATTTGAATAGTAATGACACTAGGCTCTTATCTTTATTTCACTTTATCCACCAGGGCCTCCTTATGTAGTATAGGACAAGCTACTTGATTCTTCTGATTTTCTCCTCCTCTGACCCATTAGATATTATCATCTGATTTTTTCCTATCTTCTAGAGTTGGTGTGTGGGTTAATTGTTACAGTCTCTTCAGTGCTTTGAACTTAATCTTTTAGTTCATATAATGGTTGGTAATTAGAATAACAAACAATTGAAGAGGGGAAGCCTGTTCCAGATTATCCCCAGACTGCTAAACCAGTGTATACAACACTACCTACCTAACCTGTATGCTCCTTGCTCCTGGCCTGGGGCTTCTCTAGGCGGGGGAGCAAGTGCGTCTTCGGTTTCTCCAATAACACACTCTTTTCACTAGCTGTCTCCTGAGATGGAGAGCAGTGTGCTGCAGCTCAGTCGTGTTGATCTCCCTAGTGCACTTGATATTCCATGTGGAGAAGTGCTAAAGAGAAATAGTCAGCAGCCCAGAGCTTCTGCTTATGTACTGGGAGGTGAGAAAAGAGAAGATCTTGGGAGAGCAGCTCTTCTGGTGGGACTTGCGTGAAAAGCTGTGTGTTTGGACACTTTGAGGGAGGGATGGGGAAAGGAGGAGGGGACCTGGGTGTTTTCTATCTGCCTACTTACAGGGTTCTTGTGTCTTTCTCTGGTTGTTTTGTATCTGCCTATTTATGGGGGTTTTGCACCATTCTCTGTACATCTGGCGCTGTTGAGGCAAGAACTGGCAGACTGAAAATGCCCCAGTACCACTGCGTGAGGAGCTCATGGTGTTCAACCCAGAACGGCGTGACTCAGCCGGTTATTTCTGTTGTCTGATGCCCGGCCACGTCACAGCTAGGAGCCAAGTTAAGTCTCCTGCTTACTGAGCTGCTGCTTTTGCTAGATCATCAGGTGAAAGGGGAAAGGAAGGTTTTACGAATCCAGATTCAGAACGTGAAATTATTCAGGTCCATAGGTGGACAAACATTCTTACCAGTTCCTTGCATGTTTTTTTTTTTTTTTGTACCTGGTTGGAAAAGCGAGGGTGTGAATGAGTACAAAGAGAGATTTCTGCTTTGGTAACTCCAGATATGAGCAAGTGAGTAGTTGTTACTTGCAAAGGATCTGTATGAATGTTTCATTTCCTACTTAAGACTTCATGTATAGAAAACGCAAACAGGTGCTCAGGTTGGAAGAAAGCATGATCTTGAAGAGCAGCTATTAACTCTGAATAATAGATAACTGGATGCAGATATCCTCTCAGGAAGAACTGCCAATATAC
The DNA here is from genome assembly GCF_030936135.1 of Gavia stellata. Lineage (NCBI taxonomy): Eukaryota > Metazoa > Chordata > Aves > Gaviiformes > Gaviidae > Gavia > Gavia stellata. The sequence continues at coordinate 5,921,542 of NC_082625.1, forward strand.
GAGCAGTAGAAACTAAGAATTAAAGGTCAGGGTTGGCATTTTGTTGGCATTAGGAGGAGAATTGTGAGGAATTTAGCCTGGCTAGAGCTGTGAAAACAGCAGCAGATGTCTGCCAGGCTGTAAGCGCGAAGAGCATTCGTTCTGTCGGTCTCCGATGATTGCAGCCTGTCAAAGCAAATAAGTATTTGGGATTTGGCATTCGGATGGCAGACAAAAAGACAGCAAAATGGAGTTAAGACGTCTAAAGACAAGACAGTATTCTGAAGGTGGGAGTCATGATGCTGCTGCTGTTAATATTTTAGCACCAGAATGTGGTTTAAGGTAATGCTTTGCAGATGATCGAAGACTTCAGGAATATTGAAAGGGGAACAAGGAGGAGAATGGCCAAATACCTATTTTGTTGTGGTTCTGCTCAAGGAAGACAGTGAGTAGAAGATCTCTGACGTGAGATGGCCAGGTAAGTGAAGCAGCAAGTTTTGGGTTGGGTGTAATGTCTTAACCCTATCGTTCTTTCCTGTCTATGTTGAGCTATGGTTTGGGTATTCCGTGTCTCAAAATCAAAGCCAAAATCTGGTCTTACGGGGTTTGAAGGCTCAGCGTTTTAAAAATAAGTATCTCTGCTCAGACATGTAGTTCAGAGTGGGATTCATCCTACTGACCCGAGCAATTAAAAATCTTAGCATCCAGGACAAGCCCATCAGTAAAAGACTTCAGAAGACGATTCATCTGCTCCTAAAATATGTGAGATTTACTGCTCATGAAGGTGCCTGTCTCTCACTGTTGACTGCAGGGGACTTCATTTGTGTAGTCCAAATGAGGCATGTAACTTGTAGAAAACAAAGGTAAGTGGACGTTGCACACCGAGGCAGCAGGATGTCTGCGCTTGCACAAGACTAGCCAACTCCCGACGTGGATTTTGGAGCATCTTACCCAGGGATGTGTCAGCTTCCTCCCCACACTGAAAACCTAGGAAGTTTGCAAGTGGAGAACGTCAAACATAGTGAGGTGCAACACTGCGCAGGATTTCCGGGGCTTGTCAAGGTCCAAGCTAATGAGTCCGTAAGGCATCTCTGCTCTGTGCTTAGGTGAGGACTAACACGCTCTGCATGGTGGTGGTGTGTCTGAATGTAAATCCCAGGCGCCCAACAAGGTTGCAGGTGCATTTGAACACTACATAAAGAATTTATAAAGTAGATATGAACTTCCGTTGTGAAACAGTTTGCAAATGCCACTATGAACACAGGCGTTGCCGTGCCATGTCTTACTTTGCTCTCGTACCACTACGTCTTCAGTAGGATCTATTGAATTCTAGGGGGGGTGGGTAACTGATGGGTCATGTGGTGAGGAGCACCTGCCGAGGATTTATTCAGGTTTTCTAGAAAGTTTTATTTTCACATCAGACAAAATGAGAAATTCCTTGAGGAAATAAATATGTACAGTGAGTCAGAAGGGAAGAGGCAAAGACAGACAACTCCCAGCGCACGTTGACCAGGGAGGCATTTACTCCGTGAGGGAGCGTTTAGTGTAGGTTACGTGCTGCTAATTGGGGGGGTGGGGGGGAAGGGAAAAAAAATAAAGGTAGGTAAGCCATGCGTATCGCTTGGAGATCTGATTTTACAGAGAAACATGGTGTTTTAATAGATTTAAATAAAGACTTTCAAAACTTCTTGTGGAATGGAATTTTCAAAAAGTTATTCTAGAAAACTTACACAATAATTTTGAAACTGATAGTATTTTAAATTAAAAAATGGGATGCTCGGGCTGTTTTTCACATCCATTATTTTGATTTTTATTTTGCCACATGCTACAACGTTGAGTTATTTTGTTCTTTTTTTCCAGTTTCAGTAAAACACAAAGCAAGGTACATTTTGATCTAAAAGAAAGGTAGCAGCGCTCTCTACTGACTACAGATACACCATTTCAAACGTTACCATCCTACATGGCTGCTATGGTCACTCGAAAAAGATGTAAAAATAATAGAAAAGTGAAAGTCCCAGATCAAAACTCATCGCTTCTATAGATTCAGATATGTACAAATAATTCATGCTCTGGAAGACATGTAATAGCACAGAAAGGAACCTGTTTTTTAAGATCAAGGCAACTTAATCATGGACTGTAGAAACAAGCTGGTATCTTGTGTAAAGCTTACACGCGAGCTGAAGAGTCAGTTTGACACAAATTCGTTTAAGCTTAGTGTTTATAGCCAGTCACATCCTCAAATTCGCCAAAACCGTTGGTGAAATAGCATTTCCTCATCAAAGCTGATATGGCCAAATAGTAGGTGGATTTTCTGCCAGTGTTTGGGAGGTGCCATAAAGCCAAGGGCTGCTTCTACTTTCCCTTTTGTTTAATAATCACAAAACCCAGAAATATCTTTCACAGGGATTTTAGTTTACGGATGTAGCTTTCTGTGATTTTTTTTTTCTCAGTGGAAATAATACTTGTATAACAACCAAGTTCCTTTCCCCGGTTGCTCTCCAACTTTATTACAGTATTACCCACCCAAGCCATAATCTGGGGAGCATCTATATCACAATGTCAGCTGAGATTTTTATATCTCATGTCAGTTATGTCACAATGTCAGCTGAGATATTTATATATGTAAGGAAAACAAGGATTTCCAAGGAAGCAGCTTAGGTTTGGAGCTTGTGTTCTTTCTGTACACCAGATTTCAGTGTCTGCCTAGTACGTGCGCCTTGCGCTGCCTGTACAGTCTCCAGTTGCATGAAAATGCAACAGAAATGGATTTATGTTGTCATTGCTAGAACGGAGAGCAGCACCTCTTACAGGTATCTGGGAAAATAGTCTAAAATACTGTGGAGGTGCAGCGTATTGGTCAGTAGGATTGAATCACATTGCACCTTTGTTGAGGCTGGATAGGTAATGTTCAATTTACTAAGCGAGATGCCTTGATTTGCCTGGTGTGGGTCACGCATTGCTTTGCCTCCCTCCAGTCCTGGTGCTCCTGAATATAGTCAGGCAGGACAGGATAAAACTCCTTCAGGTGATGCCCCGTGACTTTGTCCAGGCTCTGCACTACTTTCCTGTCCTCTAGAAGTGTCTTCTGGAAAGCTCTTGTCCCTCGACCCCGGCTAAGTTTTCAGTACTCTGTGTACGTAAAGTTGTGCTGACGTTTTGGGGTTAGATGGGTGCCCGCCTGTCAGTTTTGGCAAATCGAGGCTGCTGTTCCCTGCTGAGCAGCAGATACAAACTGGTGTAAACGTTCCCCCGGCAGCAGATTATTGAAGATACAGGTGGGGTTGGGATGGTGCCATCCCAAGGACATCAGCTGAGACAGTGGATACCTTAGTAGCTGCTTAACTCGGGCGTTCAGTAAATCTGCTGCTTTAACTTTCCACAATTTCTTTTTCCTGTTAAAAGGTATTAAGCTGCCTCTTCTGTGCCTCTTTGCAGCGCTGAAGAAGATGGATTGTCCTTGCTGCCTTTGGCTTTTTCACATCAATAATGATGGCTTCAGTTTTTAGCAGACCACGAACAGACTTTCAGAAGCATTTGAATTATTTTTTTTCCCTGTTTTATCCTGTTAGAGGGGCAAAGTGATTACAGCCCAGATCTGAGACTGCTGAGCGGTTAAAGCTCTGTTACTGTATTTGTTGTAAGGTACAAGGCTGTATTGTCTTTGACACGGCACTTTTTTTTTTAACCTTAATAGAACCAACATCCTTGCTGCTGATTTCACAAATCAAAACTTCTCTGCTAAAATGGATCTCACCAGATGCTAGGAGACGTTACCAGCGCTTGGTAAACCACAGTGCTCGTAACTCCTGCGGCCGGCTGGGCGGAGTTGTGATTGCTTCACCAGCTCTAGATTTATTCCCGAGATACAGTACTGGATTTTGTCATGATAGTTTGTTCTTCCAGTTGCAGTGAGCTTGAGGATGCGCTCCTTTAAGTCGTTACTGGTAGGACTGGAGCCTCTGGAGGCAGGCGAGAAAATCCGGCTGCGCTGCGGAAGGCCTGTGACGGGGGCCATTGCCCGGAGACTCGCCCTGCGTCCCCAGCGCTGACCTGAGAGACCTCTGCTGTGGACATTCAGTCCTGCCTTCTATTGCAGGATTAACATTCTGTGTTGTAATGTCCGGAGCTCGTTAACGAGAGGGGAACAGCTGCGAAAAGCGGGATTCATCTCGGCTGCCGTTTGGTGCTGGTTGGCCGGACTCCCCTTGGGCAGCCAGCGAGGGACGTGGACGCGTGGCTGCCCCATAAAGCAGCATCTGAACAGGTCCGATAAATCACCCTTTTAATCTTGCTCGTTTTAAATGACTGCCTTGGAAGAACATGCTTCAAAAGCATCCGTTTCTCCGTCTGTAGTTCGGGGAGCGTAGATAACTGTTGCAGACAGACTTCTGTGCAGGAGTGAGCGGGGCTGGCGTCCCTGCCCCGGAGCTGGGAGCTGCCCGGAGCCTCCCCGGCGCTCACCAGCGTCTCCCTGTGGGGTCCGTGTGTGCTGAGGCTTGCTCGGGGAATAGAGGAAGAGCCCACGGTCGTTAAGTTGGCAAGACGCTTAACAGGCAGCAGTGCTCAACGCTGATGTGTGTGATAATCCGGCTGATAATAAACGATCGGGGAGGGTGGGATGAGCTGGGATGCTGCAGAGAGGTCTTGATTTGAAATGTGATTATTCATCTTTTTGCAAACGACGTAACTGCTCCTATTGAAGAACAGTTGGACAGTAACGTTTAAGAAGGAATAAAAGACTAACCAGCCTAGGAGGAAAGGGTGAGAAGGGCCAAAGTTAACAGCAGTACCTCAAGCTTACCTTGACCGTGATTCTGATGCTTTGAAGGCTGTTTGAAGTTAATAGGGAGAAGACGACTAGTTTTTGTGCAAAAGGTGGTTTTTGATATTTAATAACTTCTGCTTTTCGTTTACCAAAAGTGGAATTAATGTTTCTTCTAAATTACAAAATGTTTTAAAGCCCCTGACTCCAGCATGAAGGATTATGCACAGGAAATTTTTTCTTAACATGCAATTAGAGAATAGGTAAGTGATGTTAGTGGGAGTTTAAGCTGCTTCTATGAGTCTTGCCGCTGTGGCAGTAAAGACAAAGCAAGAGGGAGAAAGGGGACGAGATGGCATTTGGAGAGAGAAATTGAATTCAGCAATGTGAATCGAGGGTATAAAAGGCTTTTGTGGAGAAGGCTGCCCTGGGAAGCCTGGATTTTTAAGGCTGTAATTGGAATTTGAACTTAGGGACACATCCTTAGCTGGGAAAATCTACGCGGTTGCAATTGGGCCTGGTCAATTAGTTTCACTGTAATAAAGCAGCCAGGAAAACCACGTGTACAGCTGGCCCTCCCGTCCCTGCAGGTAAAATGAATCTCGCTGTCCGTGCTGAGTGAAAGACTTCAACCAGCTGTCCTGTCTTTGTGCGACGGCTGGAAAATCCAGTTATGGCCAACTTGGATTTTCAGCTCTAGACAAAAAATCGCTTAATCTTAGTTTTTAGATGAGAACCTAGTAATAAAAAAGCAATTATTAAAACAAAAAAGTGTTTAATAAAGAAAATAAAACCTTATAGAGTGCAGCCTGGCCAGCAGCCCTTATCTGCTGGCCTAAGGTGTCAGTTTTTTGTCCCATCTCTACTGCTTTCTCATCTAGTCCAGTTCCAGTTTTCTAATACCTGCTCACCTCTCTAACCTTCGAAAAGAACTGGGCTTGAAAAACTGAGATATAAAACCTTCAAATCCCGGCTGCTTCGGACAGTGAGGGCAGTAAGCTCACAGCCGTGTCTTCAGTTGCAGGAGGAGCTGGCTCCCTTTCCCCTGAACAGCAGAGCCGTGCTCTTTGGGTGCTTGCTGCAGATTCCTACAGTCTTCAAAGGACAGAGGTTTTTTCCACTTTCTGTGCCAAGTAAGGCCTTTATCTTGCAGAGCATCCATAGACGACATTCACAATGTCAGTGTTTAGCACCAAGATCCCGTTCCCGGGAGCAGGAATGCTGTGGTCTACACCTGACAGATGTTATAATGAACTCCTGTCTGATCGAACAAAGTTTCTTCAATCATTTCAATCACGTTATCTTTGGGACGCAGATGTGAGGTCTCTACGGAAGGGAACTTGTCTGTGTTGCTTACTGGATCTTGCTGCAAAAAGAAAAAGTACAATTTTAATTTCTCAAGCAAGTACATGTGTTGTGTCTGTGCAGTCATTAGATCTCCTGCGTTCCCCTGCTCTCCCAGACAAGCTATACATACCGTTGGGGGCTTTGGGGCAAAGTCTTTCTTGCAGATATGTGCTATGATGCCAGCAGCCAGAGCATCACCAAGGACATTGGTCATAGTTCGAAATCGATCCCTAGATGAGAGAGAGCTGTGAGGATGCAGTTGGTGGCCACAGCCAACATGCCCGGGGTCTTTCATGGCTTTGAGACAAGTCCACCCCCATCCCTAACGTCACTACCACTGGTTTTGCTAACACCAAGTTGAGACAAGTGCAGTATTGTTCTTGCAGAGAGAAAACGGTACGTGCGATGTCTGTGTGAGCCCGGTACCATATAGGCAATGGGGCTGCTTCTGTCTCCTCGTGCTTGTCTTTTTAGTGCGTAGACCTGCCTCTGCTACTTCCCAAACTGATGCATCATCATCGCTTTTCCTCAGTGTGGGGGTGAGCTGCCTCAGTGAGTCACAAAACTCCTTGAGATGCCTCTCAGGGAGGAAATCTTGGTTATCCAGCCCCAGCACCTCTCGTTAATCCAAGCACCTCTCACGTCAGTAGAAAGTGCCCGCAGATTGGGGCAGGTGATGGTGCTGGGTACCCTGCAATGCTCAAAGATTGAACTCGCATTGTGTTCTGATTTTACAAGTTTCAGCTGAAAAGTTAAACTTCCTTTTATGTGAAAGAAAGAGAAGAGCAACCAGGATACTCGGTGCTGTTTCCTCTCTGTCCAGGGTGGCTGTGAAGGGCAAATTGGCAACCCACATGTCAATTATGGAGAAGTCAGCGTCTACTCTCTGTTTTTTCACCTAGCTAATTTGCTTCATTTTTACCGTAGTACTTTAAAACGGCACGTTTCACAAACTGCTTATGTTTGACTTCTGTTTGTCTGCGACAAATGTAATCAAGCATCAGTTTCTGCCTCAAGATCAATCTGGTCTTCATCCCTCAAGATGAAGACGGTCTTGTTGGAAGACAGACTTCCTTGGTGTTGGATGCAGTCCTTTGAAAATGCCATCCTTACTTTTCGAAACTCCAGTGATGTTTTGGTTCTGGTGACGTAGGGATTTGAGAGAGAAGTTGCTTATTAAATGCAAGAGGAGATTTTGCAACATGTGTTCAAGAACTGACCGTCTATTTTACTGCTATGATTTGGTGCGCAACCAACTTGTACTTTACCTTGCTATTGTTTTGATGTGACATCTATTTCTCTCTCCTTCTTAATTGTGAAAATGCCCATGTTTCAGAAATAGGAACAGCAAACTGGATGAGCACATGTTGTAAATAATTACTGGTGGTTTATGGTTTATTATTGATTTCTCTGAATTTTTTTTTTTTTTTCCTGGAGATCATGCTTTTTTCCTAAACAATTGCATGTTTCCACCCCTTTTGTTGCTCTCTTGTTGTTAGCATCTCTCTGGCTAATTTTAATTTCTCCTTGTATGAAGCCAGATACCTTTCACCCTGCCTTACCAACCTTGTTCCTCTTCCAGGGATAATATTCCACCAAAACAAATACTGTGCCATCCACCGCTTCACTTTGACCCTTGTGCTGTCCATCCCCCTTTGTGCACAGAGCGGACAGCTTGGAGGAGACTAGGACTTGAGGTATTTTGAGGGAATACATTAACTAGCAGCCTTACACAGTAATGCTTCATGAAGACAAGACCATGCACCTACTTTCCTCCTTTTCTACCTCTTGCTACAGAGGAAAGTAGCATCCTTTTGATCTCTTAAAAGTATAAATGTATATAGGTTTCAGAAAGATGATTTTGTTACTTATTGGAGACCTCCAACAAAGATGTGTTGTACAGTCAGATAGGAATTTAGGTAAAATATCAGGACAAGACAGTATTTCAAACTGGGGATTTTACTTGAGAGAGTGGCTGAATACCATCACGTCTTCCACATACAGTCCTTAGTGAGGCACTAGACAGTGATGGGCACCTCGGAACAGAAATGTCTCAAGTCAAACACTCCTTTAGAGGAGACTGTTTGCCTATAGTTATCGTGGGCTATTTTAAGAAAATAATGGGAAAATGAAGAATCTCACTCTTGGCTCCTGGCCTTGTTCTGTGATCCCTTAATCTCTATTTGCTTCTGTGAGAGCTGCTTCAGATACATCACCATGAATTGGCACTTAGCACCCGCCCGTAACATTGCGTCTGGAAAATACTTACAGAGCCCAGTCAACTGCGATGATGAGTGTGATATCATCGGTCGGCAGCCCAACAGAAGTTAGCACGATGACCATAGTAACAAGACCCGACTGGGGGATCCCGGCTGCCCCTATGCTTGCTGCTGTTGCTGTTATGCTGCAAAGAGAAGGCGGCCGTGCAATTATTGTGGGTTGTTTTATGTTTTTTTAAAAACAAGCATGTTTGCATGGCAAAGTAAGTTATTCCTGTATGGGAGGATTGGATCGGATTTGGCTTCCTCCACCTTCCTGCTCCCTGATGCTATCCTGAATCTCTGCCTGTGCACATCATGGCCGAGGGCTTGCAGCAGGTACTCCCGGCTTTGTGCTTACACAACATCCCTCTGCGTTCCAGTGTAGGTAGCCCCTGCCTAAAATTGCTAAATATTTGCAACTGTACTTACTGATTTTTATCTAGAAGATGCTTTATTTCCCTGTTTAAAAAATGAGGATATTCATTTCCTGAAGGGGAGTAAATTATACCTGCGCAAACCCTTCTATGCTGTTAATTCATTCGCGCTGCAGGTGTTGACCTTCTCTAGCCATGCTGTGAGTTGGCAGCCTGGCTTTTACCTACGGGCAAGGTCTTCGATTCTGCAGCAAATTCTGTGGGTGCAGAGCCCAAGCTTTCCCTGGTGCACAGCACAGGCGGCTGGTCCATGCTGCACATTTCCCTACTCTCACATTTCCAGCAGAGTTCACTCTATGCAGCAGCAAGATCTCTGCCAAATGGGAAAAGTGTGAGAGATTGTTATAATGTCTGTAAATATGAATAGAGAGAAATAATTCAGCTGCTGCAAAGAAACATTTACCTTATTGTTATAATTTGTCCCAAATCCAAGTCATATTCATTGACCTGGGCAATAAAGATAGCAGCGACGGCTTCGTACAGCGCGGTGCCATCCATGTTGATGGTGGCACCGACAGGGAGGACGAATCGTGCCACGCGTCTGTCTATTCTGTTGTTTTCCAGGAGACACTTCAGGGTGATGGGCAAGGTTGCTGAGCTGCAGAACAAGAAAGGATCAGTAATTGTCTCTGTTGTTTGCTTTGAGCTTTATAAATAGGAATCAATGTAATGGTATAGAAATACAAGTCCTCCTGAGGGTAAATGCAGCAGCAGTATTATACAAACTGCGAGAGCAATGAGACTTTCTTCAACTTGCACTACCAGGGGAGTATACATAATTAGCTAATTAGTCAGTCAGCCGCTGGCTGCAAGATAAAATGTCAGAATGTCATTTCAGTGACCGAAGGCACCGCTCTTTATGAGCTCTGTGATGGTTACAGCTTTGTTGTACATCCCTGGTCCCCACGTTAATCCTGCAGCACCTCGAATAGTGGTACGGGGCAGCATCTGCCAGCAGTGGCCGTGCCGGGGTCCAGCCAGACCCCGTTGTTCATCGTTCGTCTCCTCCGTCCCGTGCATGCAAGGAGCAGCTGCCTCGGCTTTTGCACATCCCCCCCCCGACCTTTCTCTCTTGTTTCTGTCTAGCACGAAGACGTGAGCCGTCACGCAGGAGTCGGGATAAGGATGTGGAGGAAGAAGACCAAGTGGAAGAAAGGAAATGAGCACAGAAAAGAAGTCGATGGGATTGCGATAGACTCTTGGAGGCAGGGACTGCCTTTCTGCTGCAGCACAGAGTGAGATGGCCCCCAGCCCCTGGCATGGACCCCAGGGCTGGGAGGAGGAGCAGAGTGCTCCCACCATTCTCTGCCTGCCAGCTCTGCAGCTTGCTTAGCTGGCTGTAGAGCAGAGAGGAAGGAGAAAGCCTGATGGAGACAAAGCTGGAGACCCAAGTTCAGGAGGAGATCACTTAAGAGTAGCAGAAGAGACCCGCAGCGGTGGGCGCTGGGGAAGGGAGGCACCATCCTAGATGGTTTTATTGGGATTATGTGAGGAAGCAACATTAAGGGAGGCCAGAAAAACCCTTTGCCTAGTCAGATGTTTTCTAAGAAAATGTTTTAATTTGCCTGTCTTCTAGAAGGGACGGTAGTTTCTAATGTGAAGTTTCTTCATTGTTATAAAGAATGTTTCTCAATAAAAATAAAATAGATAAGATTTTGTAACTTTAGATTATTTTTATCAAAGTAGATGAGACTTTTCTTTGGAGGAGCTTGGGATACACAGGAGTCGATTTAAGCTTTTCAGTAAAGTGTTCAGAAGAGCTTTTGATGTTTTTAATTAAAACCGAGCATGATAACCCTATGCTGTTTTTAAAGCAGCTACAACAGCCCTATTTTGAATTCTTTGAAAGAAAACTGACTGCAGCAATTAAAAGAAGCACACACATGTACAAACATTGCTACTTTGCTCTGGGAAAACCCCAGGCGGCGAGCGGAAGAGCAACGCGAGCTGGCTGGGTCTGAAGATGCGCTGAGGCTTTCCCGCTGAGGACCAGGGCAGTGCCAAGCGTCCCACTAACTACTAAAACTGGCAGTGATCTCATTTCAAATAGCACTGGAGCATAGTTTCTCTTTGTCTGAATTATGTTATGGTGTTGTCTGAAGGCCAACGGCATCCTGGCCTGTATCACAAATAGTGTGGTCAGCAGGAGTAGGGAGGTGATCGTGCCCCTGTACTCAGCGCTGGTGAGGCCGCACCTCGAATGCTGTGTTCAGTTTTGGGCCCCTCACTCCAAGAAGGACATTGAGGTGCTGGAGCGTGTCCAGAGAAGGGCAACGGAGCTGCTGAGGGGTCTGGAGCACAAGTCTGATGAGGAGCGGCTGAGGGAGCTGGGGGTGTTCAGTCTGGAGAAGAGGAGGCTGAGGGGAGACCTCATCACTCTCTACAACTACCTGAAAGGGGGTTGTGGTGAGGTGGGTGTTGGTCTCTTCTCCCAAGTGACTAGTGATAGGACAAGAGGAAATGGCCTCAAGTTGTGCCAGGGGAGGTTTAGGCTGGATATTAGGAAAAATTTCTTTCCTGAGAGAGTGGTGAAACACTGGAACAGGCTGCCCAGGGAGGTGGTAGAGTCACCATCACTGGAGGGGTTCAAGGACTGTGTGGATGTGGCTCTACGGGACATGGTTTAGTGGGCATGGTGGGGTTGGGTTGACGGTTGGACTTGATGATCTTACAGGTCTTTTCCAGCCTTAATGATTCTGTGATTCTGTGATTCTATGCCTGTTCTCCTACAGCTCACCTAGCTGTATGCACAGCCACATCTCCCACAACTAAACCAGATGCCTCCTCAGCTGTATCAGCACATTTCAGCCATGTTTTCATACCTGGAAGATGTAGCTAAGGCGATCAGCAAGGCTTGCAGTATCCCCTGAATGAAAGCAAAGGGGTTTTTCTTGGTGATGAGCACAAAAAGCAGAGGTAAGAGAATGAGTCCGTGGATCACTAGCCCTGACATTACTGTAATGGCATATAGTCCTAGCTTCTGTCCTATAACCGTCGGATCTTCCATCTCCAGGATCTTTCCAGCAATGAGAAATACAATGCCAAAGGGGAAGTACCTGCAAAGAATAAGCATAAAAAATTATTTATGAGGATGCAGCAATCATTGAAGCACTACACGACAGTCCTTACAGTATTTGGTACCATGTGGTACAGGCATACGAAAATAAACCCAGTGCTCACAACAGATACTTGTAGATGTATGACCGGCATTACCGTTAGATAGCAGGTAAGAAAATAACTGAATGAATCAAAAACAGATTTACCAAACTGCCATCGAGACAATTTTCATAACTGCTTCATTCAGACACTGGCACACGTTAACCAGCGGAGTTCCTCGCTCGCCCATTTTTCCCAGGAGAAGCCCTGCAACCAAGCACATCGGTTTATATTACTCAATAGTTCCATGGGAGCAGCGTATGTCATGCCGAGTGTTTGAGGCTCTGGTGGTGACAGAGTGGGTTCAACTGGCCAAACTCACGGCAGGTCAGACTTAATACAGATTTCCACATGCTCTTAGAGGTCACAGTAATTCTCTGCTCCAAGCAAATACAAATACAAGCATCTGGCCTTTTCTCAAAAACCCACCAAAATCAAATACAGGATTTGGACTATTCCTTGCACAGGTAACTGATAAACTTTTCACTGCTGCTCAATACTGGAAGAGTCACTTCTCAAGGTGGATAAGCTGTCTTTCTGCTATTTGGTAATAGAAGAATAATATAGCTCCGGAAACAAAAATAGATTTTTTTAAAGGACAAATCTTGGTGGGGTTATATATAGCTGAGGATGTGATGATATGTTGCATCCCTCCCCTTGCTCTGGAGTGAAAAGAGCCACACGCCACATCTGCCACTTGGATGAGCTTCTTCAGAAGTGCTCGATTTGCCCGATCCCCATGGGTGGTGGCAGCTCTCGGCTCCCTCGTGGGATGGTCTATGCTGGCTGCCGACCAGCTATTTCATGCAGACGGCCTTGTCGGTGGCTCACAGGTTGTACTGTGGTGGTGACAACACACGGGGCTGTACGATAATACGTCAGGAAGGATCCAGCTGAATTGCTTAGATACAGGCATTAAACCTCCTGTATTCATTCTGGTTTTTTCTTTTGATGTTGTATTAACCTAATTCCAGTCTAATTTTCTATTGAAGGAATACTAGAGCAGAAATACATGAATGGTTAGAGGGGTTACAGTGCTTTCTGGTCTGCCAGCACAAAATTGGCCAGTGCTAAATCCCATTGCTTTCACTGGCAAGGAGGTTTCCCAGGTACCCATTGAGCAAAAGAAAAATGAGTCTTTGTATTTGCCCGTCTAGTTTCCAGCCCAGTGCATGTACTTTCTGTGTGGTCCCATTAGCTAAAATAAATTCTGAAGCACTGTACAAATGTCTGCTTTAGCTTGGAAAAGAAGCCTATAGTCAGGATATTGTCTTGTCCCTCTTATCCCTCTTCAGTCTTCAGGGCTGAGGACTCCTAGAGACCCTTGGCAGGTGGTGATCTCTTGGCTTGCTCAGAAGAGAGATGAGATAGGGTCACCTTTGCCAGGATTTTCAGAAAAGAGGCAGGGCTTGGCATACTTAAATCTCAGCTCTGTGGATATTCATCCAGTATTTGGTGGCCATAACAGCTGGGTTGAAAGAAAGAAATTTCTCTTCAGGTCCTACAGACAGCTGATTTGGAAAAGATTGTCTTAGCAAATGGACAGCTTGCTTGAAGTAACGTTAAATCTGTGCCCTTTTCTGGATTTCAAAAGCAACGGAGAGGACTGGAGACGCTCGGTGTCAGTGAAGAGATCGCTGGAGCTGTGGTAGCTGCTACCATGGGGCTACCATCCACAGCAGACCCGCTCCGGGTAGCCAGCGAGTGCTGCATGGATGCCTTGGTCTCAGTCCCACAAACTGTCTAATTTTGGTATTGGACACAAATAGCCTTTGCCAAGATGTCAACCAGCTTCCACCTGACCTCCCCCGCCTTGCTGCAAGGGGGAGCTGATCCCTGTTTCCCACGGCACAGGGCTTGTTGCCTGGCCTTCCCTGTCCCTCTCTGGTTTTCTGCCAGGCAAACCTCGTTAATTCAACCTCTCCTCGCAGGTAAAGCTTCCCGCGGACGTACAGATGCCTTTTCCCAAGCTGCCCGTCCCTGGTGCAGGTGATGCTCTCTGCCCATCTGCAGCTTTATGGAGCTCTAATCCATCCCGTGCAAAACCCCGGGAGTGCAGGGTGGCTGGGGCACGCTCAGGTGATCTCCCGCTGCATCCTAGCTCAGCGCTGAATCCTCACTCCCATGCTGGCAGGGTGGCGGGGTGGTAATCTCAGAAGAGAAAAGCGGCTTCTCCTTGCTTGTTTGGCTGGACTGGAGGAGGGCATGTGTCCTGAGAGCGGGAGCTTGGCACGTTCCCTGAGCATCTCTGGTCTGCGGATGGTGTTGGTCACTGGGACAGGAGTCTGCCATAGACATCTCTCTTGTCTGTAAGGATCTTTAAGTGGGTCTGTCTCTGCCTGGTCTCACTGTGGCTACCTCCTCCAGGCACTCGCTGTATCGTAGCCTGTAAAACTGACTGCTCTCCCCTGGCTCTGACGGCAGTCTGGTGTGCTCCAGCGCTGTGCTGGCTACGCTGCCTCCACCCCTCAAATTCTCTAATTGGCTTTTTGGTTCCTTATACACTAAGGTCAAGCTCCTTGCCCTCACCTCTTAATCTAGATGTAATCCTGCCCCCACGCTCATCTCATAGCCTCCTACTCTTTTCCCTCCTGATTTGGCTCTTCCTCCCTTTCTTTCTCAGCCTTGCACCCAGTGTCCTTCTATCTTACGCTTTGAGTCACCCCCAAGTTCCTCCATCCCATGAATTTTTCCCCTTTAAATCTTCTTCCTTCCTACCCCTTGCACATGTTCTCTCCATCCAACCTCTGCTGCTTCTTCCTTCCCGAAATTGCTGCCAAGCACCTTGTCCACGCGGGTTTGCAAGCTGTTCAACGCAGGAAGCTTTCTTACCTTTTCCAGAAAGTCCCATTATAAATTTCCATACATTTGTGACAGGTACTAAGCCTGACCCAGCTTTCACCTGCTGCCTGCTCAGGGAGTTTGAACACTGCCAGTGTGAAAGGTTTGGACTGTCTGTAATGAGCTCTGTCCCAGGTAGCCTCTGCAAAAGTTACAACTCACTTCAGTAGACTTCACAAAAAGGACCCTCCAGCTTACGTGACGATTTGAAAACCCTCAGGACTCGTGCTTGGGCTGTGAAGGCTCATATGGAAAACCTGGGGAGAAAATGGCCTTCTCAGTGCCTAACACCTTTTCTGAGCTCCGTTATGGATGGTACTGACGAAGGTGTTGGTACAAGCTCTGTGCTTTGCCCGGTTCCCCAGGGACTTGAGCAGTTAGAGCTAAAATAACCTCGTCTCTCTGAGCAGCCCTACCTCAATTTACAGCACAGTGCCACAGCAGTTACCACCCTGGGTTGCAACCGCCGCTGAACAGCCTTGCGAGCTGGGTCAGGGCGCAGCGCAGAGCCCTGTTCTCTATTGAGCAGGTACCTATCGTTGCTGAGAAGATGACGATTCCCAAGACGTTCATCTCGTTGCTGGTCCCGGGTAGGGTCCTGTAGGTCATCTCAGGCGATGGCGTCAGCTCGAGGAGCACAGGCCGATGAATTTCAGGGTTTTCATCGTCAGGTGCAAAGTAAATAAAACTGAGAGATTTCCCTGGGATCTTTGGAAAGCCGGGAGACTTCACCACCGGGACAAGAACAGTTCGATACTGGAACAAAAGCAAAGCAGTAGGTTAGTGTCCTGTTGGCAAAGGGCTCCATCCTGCTCTGAACACAGAGGCAGAGCCGTCACTGGGCCAGGCGGTCCTGGAAGTTCAAAGTTTGTTTTTCAGGCAGTAAAAGGCTGGTGAAAAGAAGAGAAGCAAGAAACAGGCAAGGGGAACTGTGGTTGTTCCCTGCAGACCTCAGCACAGCCATCCTCAAGCAAGGCTGCACTTCTCCGGGCAGACGCATGGCGTTTGTGAGTCAGGTCCCTGCAGGATCCTGGTGCAGCAATGGGTAAGCGTTGTGGTCCCCATGGAGAGGCCCCTTCACCCCCCATCCCTCTCCTTCTGGGGGCTTTACAGATGCTTTCCCAATGCTGTGAGTTTGTTTGTTTTCCCTTCTCCCCTCCACCCTCCCTGGCCCCCCCTTGGCCTCTCCCCTTCGTCCACCCCAACCTTTCCTTCCAGCTTTCCTTCCCTGTGCCAGCTGCCTGCCCACCCCTCTGCCTCTGCTCCCCAATCCCCACGGACTGAGAAGCCACTGCACAAAAGTGGGGTCTGAGGGAAGAGGCTGTGTGCTGCTTTTGTACAGGAGCCCTCCCAGGCAGTCGGCAGGCAGGGGTGCCCCGTGAGTCTGTGCCCCCACCAGCACCCTCCTGCCTTCGGGTGCCCACCCTGGGGTGAGCAGAAAGCAGCCGGGGAGCAGGCAGGGTGGGGAGGGAGGTAGAGGGAAGGGAGGGGGCTTATGTCCAGGCTGTGGGTGGGGAAGAGCCCCCAGATGGGGAGAACGGCCCCGTCTGGAGCTGAGCACCATCCCAGCCGCCCGCGGTGGTGGGGCTGGGTGAACTCACCTGCTGGAACGAAGCTTCGATGAGATTAGAAGGAAACATGTTTCTGTAAGAGAGCAATGGCGCAGTGGTTAAAGCGCGTTGTGAGAACATAGGGAGCAACCTGGGAAGCACCTCTGGTGGGCACGAGGCCAAGAGGAGAACCATTACAGCCAACACCAGCTTGATATCCTCTGTGCAAGCTGAGGGCGAAGACAGGCTGGAAGGTGAATGAAGAGCAGGACTGTGAACCACACGTAAACTGGGCTCAGAAAGCCAGGGGCTGGGACAGACAGCTGCCATCTCCAGCCCCCTGCTCAGAGCAGGACTGCCTGCAAAGCTGGAGCAGGATGCTCAGAGCCTTGTCCAGTCGATCGAATGCCTCCAGAAATGGAGATTCTCCCCCAGCCCCCGGGTCCGTGCTGCACCCCCTCCCCGGTTAACCGTCACCCGCTGCTTTAATCCGGCGCTGGGCCAACTCCTGCTCATTTTTACCTTGCAAAGCCCAAGGACCTGCAGGGCTTGGCATGTCATGGCTGGGGCTGCAGAGGGAGAACCGCTGAGCTTTGCAGGGAATTTAAATCTTCCTGTTCTCTACTGCCGCACCCCTCTTTGCTGGTGGTTCTGGGAGGAGAGCAACGGGGACGACAGAGTGGCCAGAGGAACATGCATGGGGAGAAATGAACCCCACACCGCTGGGCTTGGAAGTACTGGTGCCTGGTCAGCGTGGCCAACGGTTCTCCCATTTCCCTTGAGATCTCCGTATCTCCCAGGAACTCAATGCCTTGTGGGAAGATCTTGTCTGTGAAACGCCGTCATAAACTTGGCTTCCCCTGAAATCCTGTGACATACCTGATTAAATCCAGTAATGCATCAGCGGAGCTAAGCACCACTTTCCCCACAGAGTAGTTGTCCTTCTGGGCAGCTGCGCCGGGGTGGATGCTGACCACGAGGATGATCCCGACGGTCACTGCCATGAAGGTTGTCCAAAGGTAGTAGGTGATGGTGATCACCCCCATCTTCCCGCAGGCCTTGGAGTCCATGGTGGCCAGCCCGGACATGAGGCTGCAGCAGAAAAGATTGTGGTCAACATCTGCTCCCAAAACTGCACAAGGTGCATCTAGTAGGCAAAATCTCCAAGGTGGGAGGAATTGCCATAGATATTTTTTTAATCAATGGTTAAGGGCATCACCAAGCTCTTGCACATTCACGTGCCCGTGCCTGTAGGATCTCACGCCCAGGACTGGTTTGTGGCAACCCAGGCTGAGCCACAAAGGGCAGGAGACACCTCTCTGAGTCCCTCTTCAAGGTCTGGCCATGTTTTCTGTTTTCTCCAAGGGACAAGAAATATTCTTAGCGTATTTTGATGGTGAATAACTAATGCTGCTCTCTTTTTTTTTAGTGATACTAATCTCTGATGCCCTGAGCTGCTGCTGCACGTCACTGTGAACAGCGAAGAAAGGTATTAGCAAGGTTTATAAAATCCTGGTGGGGACAGACCCCAGTTCCCCAAGGAGAGAGCTGTTGGTTCAGACTTCACATACACGTAAGCTTTCCTAAGAAGTAGTCCATAAGCTACTTTTAAACAAAACTGGACTAAAAATAGAGAGGGCATTACAGGCTGCACCAGCAGGGAGAGCTGGCTGCAGCGGTGCTGGCACTGGGGGCAAACGGGAGTGTTTGGGGGCTACAGCATGCCCCATGTGCACACAGACCCACACCGAGCTCCTGGCTGCTGATTTTCACAGCTCCAGCTCCCCTGGGGCCCTGCAGAGGTCTGACGACCCCCGGGTGGGACGTGATGGAGACAGAGGCTGCGAGGGTGAATGCCACCCTTGGGGACACACAAGGGACGGGTGGTTGAGGTGGTGGGCAGCCCACAGATCCCCTCCAGCAGCCACGTGTCCAGGAGGAGAGAGACCCTGGGAAGCTCAAGTGAGGCCACAAAAGCAACGTGGAGGTGGGTGACGCTTTCCAGCGTGAGGCTTGGGGAGCTCCAGAGCTGAGCCCCAACCTGGACAAATCCATTCCCAGAGTGCACCCAGTCCCCTCTGGGACGGTGCGTAGAGGGAGGATGCCGCTTCACTATCATTCGGTAATTAAATAAGAAAAAAGACTGGTGCAATTCAACGTGCAAGAAGAATCCTGGGAGCGCTGTGCGGACCCCGTGCCCGCAGGTAGGAGAGCAGTCAGCTGGGAGGACCCAGCATCACTGAGCTGTGAGGAGGGCTGAGAGCACCCCGAGAGCCAAGGAAAACCCAGGCAGCGCCTGTGAAATACTGGAGGGAAAAAGAAAGCAGCTCTACAAGGGCTGATATCAAAAAGGCCAAGAGTGGCCAGGATAGAGACCACACTGCTCCCAAAAATAAACCAAAGACAAATGGGACAGCAAGCAAACTCTGAAAAACAATAGAGAAGTGACATGTCCTCAAGGGAACGAACAGCTAATTGCTTGAGTATTTCTAATGAGCATGTGCCAGCAATTGTTTAAAATATGTAAATCCATGTAAGCTTTTCAAGACCTTGCTTAGACTTCAGTGTGACTGTCAGCTCTATTTCTTATTTCTAGGTCTGGATGGGCTGATAAAAGTGGGATTTGCAAATGTAGATGCAACACTGAGAGTTGCTTGTGGTTTCTACCTGAACTTTCTCAAAACCCTCTAAATAAGGAAATCTGCTTTGAGTTTGAACAGCTGCCCATCATCAACCACCCATGGATGGTCCTGGCATCACCAGCTGCCTGGGCCCAAAAAGAAGGGAAACAGCCCAGCCGGTGCAGGTATCTGACCTGGGTGCAGGTGTCTACCAAATCCAGGTGAGGATTCGTCCCAGACCATTGCTGGGAAATCATGGGGTTTGATGTACACCAAGCCAGGGGATGCTGCTTGGTTGCTGGCTGCTTGGGGCTGGGGTTATTCTCACCCCAGACAGTTTTGGGGTGATTCCTCAGTGGGGGATCACGGAGCGATCTCCTCAACGTGATGGAGAGATGGTACTTTAGAAGCAGAAGATGATGTCTTACCTGGAGGTGATCAAGGGCAGGATCAGCATCTTCAACATCCTCATGAGGAGCTCTCCAGGAAAGGAAAAATACTGCTTCTCCTGCACATAGAGCAGAGCCGTTGTGTCAGGTGAGAGCTGACAAGGGGACACCGATCGTGCGTTAAGGGCTCAATCCTGATAAATTTGCCTCTTTCCCAACCAGACCCAGCTCTGAGGTTGGCTCTGAGCTGGCAGCCGTTCCTTGCGGCACTCAGAGACGCTGTTTCTCTGGCTGCCGCTTGATGGGAGCTGGGTCAGGGATGGGAAATACTGGCCATGTGGGAAACCTGGCTGTGAACTGGAGAGGGGCGTGTGGGGCTGGTTCCCTCCCAAAAACATCCTTGGGTCCATCGTCCTCTAGGGAATGGTCCCCACAACCCCACCACTGGCTCCTCCTGGATGTTGTTGCACTTGTTACTGGGGAGCAGAGGCTCGACTGCACATGCCAAAGTGAGACAAAGCTGTTGGGTGCAGCCCGGTGCTGGCAGCAAAAGGTGGAAATACCTTGTGGCTGCAAATGGCAAAGCCGAGCTCAGGGAGAGCCCAGGTGTCTGGCCCATCGGAAGGTTTCCACCCCGCGGCATCCATCCACCCCCTACACTCCTCACATGGGCATAGGGAAGGGCTGCCTGAAAAGAGAGAGCCCCAAAGCCCAGATCCCACAGCCGTGACCAAGGGAAGAGTGAAGGGTCTGCGAGACTACCTGGCCAGCATCCCTCCACCCATGCCTCCATCCACCTCTCCATCCACCATCCTTCTGGCTGCTGAGTTCCTTCCTTGCTTCCATGCATCCATCCCTCACTCCATCAATCCATGCATCCATCGTCCCTCCCTCCCTGCCTCCCTCCCTCCCTGCCCCCCAGTCTTTCACTGCGCCGCTGTAGAGGTGCCGGGGACAGATCTGAGGTGGCCCCAAGCCAAGCAGGTACTTTTGGTTACTCCAAAGTGACCAACACCACCAGGCTTTGAGGGATGCCAAGGCAAACCATTAAAATAAAGGCTCCACACTGCTGTCCCTGCACTTACACACCCGCGTGGCCTAAACTTGGCTGATTTCCCCGGGGAGGTCATGTAAAGCAGAGTCACGATGTGTCCAGCCAGGTACAAGGAGTAATAACGGATTTGAACAGCATCTCCTTTGTCAGTGGGTTTCTCAGCTTCGTGACGCTTTTCCATCGTGGAGAGGAAAGCAGGGACCAGCTGCTTCTCCAGCCCCTCATCTGCAGCACGGATTTTGGAACAAAAGTCTCTAACAGGGAGAAGTGGCTGCCAGGGACCACATGCAGGGCTGTGGCAACAGGACAGGACGGGACTGGGGCAGAGGATGGATGAACTCAGTGCATGGCAGGATGAAGGGCAGGAGCCCTCAGGCTCTGCTGGCCTCAAGCCCAGTGTGGGAGGCTGCCGGGCTCTCGTGGGCACATGCAGTGGGGCGCAGGGAGATTTACACCCAGCTTCAATTAAGTAACAAGATCATCCCTGCTGCGGGTGGTGATGCTGAAGGGCGTAATTGAAGTGACAAGACTTTGCTAAATCCTTGCGGGTGACACGGGGATGTTCCAGCACCAGCCGAGCTCTCCCCCAAGCAGCATCCCCCCTCCCGGGCTCAGCCAGCCGGGCCAAAGATCAGCGCAGAGGCACAGCCAAGACACCCGATGTCATTACAGCCACGTGGATTTTAGTGTGGTGACATTTAACAGCACCATGCTCCTAGAAAGCGCTGAGCGAATACACCTTTTAGGTGCATTTTCTCCAATGTGTTTGTCTCCGAGGCTCCTCAGAAGAGGGTGACCCTGGAAGCCCCCCAGGCTCTCCGCCAACCCCGTATTTATTTGCTGGGCCTTCTCCAGAGAGTGGAAACGTGCTTTGGTTGAGCATCTGCGCAGCTGGGGAGAGTAACAGGAGGAGCTCATCCCTTGGGCCCCCACGCTGCTGTTTGTGTTGGGGGGAGCCTGTTGCTGAGCATCCAGCAGCTGAGCATCCATTCCCCCCTTTCCCATCCCCATTCCATCTGGAGGCTCCTGCAAGCCCCACGGGGTCCGTCCTGGAGCCCCTCACTCCCAGTGGAAGGCAGGATTTGTCCTGCAGTTTTGGCATTTCTTGGCAGCTTTTTAGTCAAAAAAAAAAAAAACCAAACCACAAAGAAGAAAAGCCATAGGGAGAAACCTGCCCTGAGAGGTGGTTTTCTTGTGCAGGAGCCTTTGTTTTTGGGGCTGTGCCTGTCTGGGGCCCTTGATGGTGATGTCTTGCCAGCACCAGGGCTGGTTGCCCCAACTGCCTCGCTCCATCCCCCTCGCTCCCGTTCCCATCCCAGCCAGGCTTACCAGCTCCGACAGCTCCAGCGACCGCAGTAGGAACCCCAGGAGGCACCCGGTGGCAACGGACAGCATCGACATGGTCAAGAGGCCATTTTTATGCCAGAAAGCCTGTACCCACTTCCAGACACGCAGGACGGTCGTGGACAGCGAGTTCAGCAAAGCTCTCCTGACCTGCTCCCACATGGTTGTCTCAGCTGCCCAGGCGATGCCCCTCGGAGCAGCTCCTGGCCCCGTTCATCACTCCGGGCACCACCACGCCGATGGACCCCTGCCTTTTGCTGGGAGCCAAGTGTGCCAGCGGCTAATCCCCAGGACCAAAAGCTTCGGGGCTATTTGGGAGCTTTTCCCGTAATGGAAAGTGACGTCTTCAACTGGTTAATCTGGGTTTGGCATCCTGCCGGTGCTGGTGCCGGTGCCGAACCCTCCCACATTAATCCTCCACCCCCCAGGATCAGGGCTGTGTGCTTCAGGCTGAGAGCAGGGATTCAGCCCTGGAACTCCCTTCCCATCACAGTTCCTGATCCAAAAGGTTCTGGGTCCTGCCACCGGAGGCTGCCACAGGATTTGTGCTCCCACCGGCTGCGAGCGCACCCCCTCCCTACCCCACATCTGTAAGGACTTCGTGACGGCAAAGCTTGCAAAGGAAGCCTGTTTCCCAGTTAATCAAATTTCCCGTAGTGATCTGTACAGACTGTCAGCCCAAGGCACCGACGGACAATGCTGGATGTCCCACAGGAATATCTACCCCAACAGATCTGCCCCCCTGCCAGCTCTGCAGGGAGGCTGCCGCAAGGCCACGGGATGCTGCTGGGATGCCTGGTCAATAATCATTGCTGCCCACAATATTTTAGAGTATTTCTGTGTCCAGTTTGACTCTGACTCAGGCCAGGAGTCTCACTGGGGCAGGAGAGCGGTGCAGAAGCAGCTGAAGGATGGGGTGGGTGGGTTTAGGGATACAGCGCTGTTCCCAGGCTGAGGATGCTCTGGGAATAGGGAAATATTAAAACCTCTCTGAATTAAAACCTCTCTGGCCCAGATTCTAAACCCCCCACCCACAAATAAGACCACGAAACCCTCTCAAACCATTGTTGTATTTTACACAGACAAAACAAATTCACAGGGAAGGCTTGACTTGAAGATCTCTTTGAACACCCTGGCCCTGTGGGACAGGATTCTTGCAACCCCACAGCGTGCTGAGTGGCCTCGCCGCTGTTTCAGCAGGGACACGGTGGCTTTTGCAGGCTGTCTCAGAGGAAGCAGAGCTCCTTCCAAAGCAGGAGCGTGGCATATAGTGCTTTTCAAGTTCCAGCCCTTGGGGAGGTCTCTGTTGGTGCTGTCTTGTGCCTTTGGCTTTAGCATGGATCGCTCAACCTGCCAGGCAGAATCAGATAAGATGTTTGCTCATCGGCAGAGCTAAAATACAGTTGTCTCTATTCAGCTCCATCTTCAGAGCTGTCTGCAAGCCGGGGGATGGCATTTCCGTCCTGGCAGTGAGCAACTGCTCGAGAACGGGCATCCCGAGTTGTCTGGTGGATCAAGGACATCTCAAAGGACATCGAAGGGTCCCTGGGGCTGGCAGCAAGTGGAGGGAGCGAGCTGAGAAGGGAAAGGGTGTGGGGAAGTCCAAATTGGGAATGGAGGAATATGAGGACCTGTGGGGAACTAAGAGTAAGGAAGGGATGTCCCAGGGAGAGGGAGAGGAATCACAGAGAGGGAGGGGAGAGAAGGAAGGTGGGGAAATGCGAGGGGGCAGGAGGGGAGGCCCTGGTGCTGGCATGGGGATTGCTGCTGCCTGACCATGCCAGCGAGCAGCACCTGGCGCTTGGTGAAGGGGCTACGGCAGCAGTTCCCTCTGCACCTACCATAAATCTCAACGTCATCATAGATGTCAGTGTCCCTGCGAGGAAAAAGACAGGATGCTGTGAGCAGTCTGGTCTCCCACGTCCCCACCACCTCTTGATGCTGAGGCAAGGGCCAGCTCCTGCTGCTGCGTCTGCCCGGTCTCTCCTAACGTGTCTATGAGCTCTGTTGTCCTCCATGCAGCCCTGCTCGTCTCCTCCCAGCCTTGTGCTCTCCCCACAGAGACGGGATCCTCCGGCGTGGGATAAGCACAGCTCTGGCCCCTCTCACACTGTGCATGGACAGTGGCCCCGTCCCAGGCTCCTGGGAGCCGCAGACCCAGCCACATGGAGGAGCAACGCTGGCCTGTCCATGCCACCAACAGCATCTGAGCAGTGTTTGGGCAGGTCCTACGTGAGGGACCACAGCTTGCGGAGGGCTCACAGCAGCCCAGGGAGTTGCTCCCAGTGCCAGAACCTCTCCTGACACCAGAAATGGCAGATTCCACCCCCAGGGTAACTAGCTGCTGTTATGCTTATGGTCACTGCCTGGGCTGGATGGATTTGAGTGGGCACTCAATGGCCAGGGCTGGTTTGGTGCTGGGCACTTGCTGGGCAATTGCTACAGCTCATGGGGTGGGGAGGAGGGGGCTGGGGAAGAGGTACTCACAGGTGTAGCATCACGGCCCGGGGCACGTAGCCATCTGCAACAGAGTGAGGAAAAGCATGTCAGGTTGTGCCAGGAGCTGGGGCACAGGCACGGTCTCACCCCAGCACCTGCCCCTGCCCAGGCCAGGCAGGGTTTAGCAACATCTCGCTTCCCCAGGGAGAGCTGGAGGCAAGGAGGAGCCCGGCTCTGGGAAGCTGAGCTGGACCCTTGGGAGGAACCTGCTCCAGGCAATGCAGAGAATGAGCCTGCTAGGCTGGGTGGCAGCTGGCTGGGAAGAGCCTCATCCCCATCCCTCTGCCTGGAGGATCTGCAGCCCATTTCACCTGAGCATCGTTTGGTGTAAACATGGCTTGTGGAGTCCGTGCCTACGGCAAAGCCTGATGTGCCAGGCTGGTGGCCGAGAGGCTCCAGGAACTGCGAAGGCTTTTCGCCGAGGGAGAAGAGAAGCCCAGCTAACAGCAGAAATGCTGGTGCCGAGTGGGAGGAAGAGCAAGATGTTTGTGCAAAGAGAATTGGAAACATTTGAGACCCAGGGTACATGTCAGGTCTGTCTAACGGCAAGGAGATGTCTCCTTCTGTCTACTGGGGTGTGCGCACGTGAAGAAACTTGTTCCAAAACTTTGTGTGCTGTGATCCCCGCTGTGGGCAAAGCCTCAGCCCCCACAGACTTACACCTCCTCTGGCTGTTTCGGCAGAGTATTTGCTCCTGATTTGTAAACTGAATGACATCAAGAATTTCTCCTCGTCTCAGCGGCAAGTTCTTCCCTCCACCCCTCTTCTCCGTCGCTGCAGGGTCCACCATCATCTGAGTCAGCACATTGATGCTTCCTTCGAACTGAAATGCAAACAGCAGCACTGCAGCTCGGCCGCCACCCTGGGGGAGCGTGAGCCGGGCAGCTGCAACCACTCTCCCTTCTTGGAACAAGCAGATCCCT
This sequence comes from Gavia stellata, assembly GCF_030936135.1. Classification (NCBI taxonomy): domain Eukaryota; kingdom Metazoa; phylum Chordata; class Aves; order Gaviiformes; family Gaviidae; genus Gavia; species Gavia stellata. Next base: position 5,946,702 of record NC_082625.1, read on the forward strand.
CACTAGCCAAGTGGTCTGTGGGACTGGTCTGATCTGGGGATGTTTCAGTGTGACCTGGGTATTGGCTGGTCTCTGTGGAGCACAGGTCCTCTCTGCCATTGCATTGCACCCTTCCCAGGAGGTGAGGGAGAGCTTAGAGGGATAAGCAATTGCTCATTGCTTCTTACCTTGAATTTCTTCTGAAACTCCCTGTCTGCCTTCTCTTCCTTCTTGCATTCCTTGAGTGTCATTGGCTTCATCTTCCTGGAGACCTGGGCTTCTCTGCAGAGTCATTGTGAGTCACAGGAAAGCTCAGATGACCCCAGGCTCTGCTCCCTCCCTTCCCCTTCTCCCACCCCAGCTGCTGCCCCATCACATTTCCCTGCACAAGCTCTCCCCCTGTGCCCGAAGGTGCCTCCCTCTGGGGCTGCTGGGGCTCTTGGGCCAGGCTTAAACCTGCCACATGTGCTCTTCACCATGGACGTTTCTATCGCAAGCCCAGCAGAGACCATTAAACCACCAGCTTTGTCAAAGCAGCAAGGAGGAGCCCTGGCCATTTTGGGACCCTTAGAAAGAGTAAAAACCCCTGTTACCTCTGTGCAGCTGCCAGCAAGGCAACCCTGTTAGAGGCTTGACCGGCATCTCCACCTGTAAAACCAAACCCCAGGAAAGGTGCTGCCGTGAGGCTGCTATAAGGTGTAGACACCCACTGAGACAGGACACAAGACTGAAACAGCAGCAAGAGCTTTCTCCTACTGGGACTAAACCCTGAGTTTGCCCCCTGAGCGCGGCGGGATCAGGGTTTTCCATGCCCTTTACAAGGCAGCACAGAAACCCATCGTCCTCCCGTGCATGGGAGCAGCGGGCTCAGCATGGGCTCCGCTGCTGCCCATGGCTCGTCAGAGCCTCGAGGCTCTCTGAGCTGCAGCACTCACTCCAACCAGCATCCCAGCCCCTCCTGTACCCACCTCCTCTGGGGCGGGGATACGCTGGCGGTCGGGATACGGGGGGCAGCAGAAAGCCTTGGCCTCTCCTGAGCAGCCCAACGGGCTCTACGTCATCGTATATCTCATCTTCATCCCTGTGATCAGGCAGACAGTGATTAGGAAGCCCTGTTGCAGTGACAGCACTGCGGGCCAATGGCAGGACCGAGGGTGCCAGGAAGAGGGTGGGCAACAGGCAGTTGGGCTGCCGGTGGGTTGGCCCTGCATCTGGGGCAGAGCGGGACAGCAGCTCTGTGCCACGTGCCAGCAGCTCCTCACAAGGCTCGGCAATGCGGCACAGCAGCCGGGGGTGCAGGAGGTGGGCAGCAGGGTGTGATGGCAGCAGCTGGACCCATGCGGTAACACAGCCCATGAAGGACGGCACTTTGCACCGCAGGAGCTGCCTGCACAAGGTGCTGTCCCACGCTGGGCTCCAGGAGCAGGCAGAAAAACCCAAGGACCCTCTTGCTGTTCCCTCTCGTGCCCTTCCCACTGGGTTGGGACAGCCTGGAAGCCACCTAGAATAAAAGTGCTGCCTCAGTCCTTACCCCATTACACTCAGAGCATCCTGTGGTGGGAACCGTGCCGGGGCTGATGCAATGTAGCCTGGTTTCAGGTAACCTATGGTAAAAAGAGGAACGGAAGGGAGCAGCAAGGGATTATTTCACATTTTCTTCTTGACTCTCTCACCAACTCGGAGGGTCAGAGCCGCCCTGGGCTAGATTTAGTGCAGAGGGTTGTAGGGAGATAAAACTGACTGCACATGTAGAGCCAGTGAGGCATTTTTACTCCATGGCTCATCTGTGGATTTTCTTTCCTCCCAGTACACTGAGGCATGGCTTATCAGGGAGCTCACTGGGGAGCTTTAATATATATTTTCCCATTCTTATGTCCCTAATGTTACTTTCTCCCTGGATGAGTGATGAAAGGGGAGGGGAAAGGCCAAAGGGGTAATTTGAATGTGGTGAAAACCCTAAGCTCCAGATCTGTACCAGAGACAGGGCAAGTCCTGGATACCTCCATGGGCTCAGGAGCATCATCAGCCAGAACATGCTGCTGCATCCTGTACAATCGCCGGCATACCTACATTCCTGCTAAGATCCTGTTATTTTTATCACCAGCCTCATGGCTGTCACCAGCCTGGTCAACCAGACCAACCAACAACTGGCACGAAGATCCGCGGTACAACACCACCGCTCTGCTGGGTTGTTGTACCAAGTAATGCGCAATCATATAACGGGCCCTAAAAATCATAAGATTCCCCTAAAAATAAACAAAAATAACCAAGTCAGGACAGGGGTGTAATTCTAGATGTTCAAACTTGCCTCAGTACCCATGAGACAAATAAATACTTGAAAACTGCTGGTTTGTAGGATATGTGGAGAGCAGATCACTCCCTCCTCTGCCAGGGGCACTCAGCCCAGGGCCGGGGCCGGTCTCGGAGGGTGAGCGTCTCCCAGCACAACAGCACAGCCGGGCCTGGGACAGGCCTCCGAGTGCTAATACAATAATAACATCTTATAATAATAACATAAACCAGCTAGGTTTTTTCTCGCAAGGAAAGAAAGAGAGCCTCTACTCTCACAGTTGCCCTCTACCCCGCGGCTATGGCCTGAGCTGGTTAATAAGGAACCATCCGTTAAATGGGGTGGTGGACAAGAGCTTAGAGGAGATGTGGAAGAAACAGGATTTGAAAAAAGTTTCATCACCCAGAGTGTGGATTATAGAGTGGCAGCTGTTAGAAACCAATGAATCTGCTGAGATCTGGAAGGCCACCGTGGAGCGTGGCAGGGCTCATGCCGAACGGAGAACCACCACATCCAAGAGGCACCAAGCCCTGTGTCCCACAAACAGCCGGTGGGGAGGGCACACCAAGCCAGCACCATGTCTCCGGTGGCCATAGCTCTGTCTGTGCCTGGGGAGTCTCACGGGCTCCCTCAGGCTTGGAGGCAGATGGTGTTGGCAGGCAATGTGCTGCCAGCTTCAGAGAGCCTCTGCCCCTTGGCCAAAAGGTGTGTAAGTGCTTCTTATTCATGGGATGGAGACCAGCTCTGCTTCTCATCAGTCAGGCTGGTCTGCTTTTACAGCCACACAAGGGTGGACTGGTTGGAAAGGACTTCTGGAGTGTCGGCCAACCTCCTGCTCAGAGCAGGACTGGCCTCAGAGCTAGAGCAGGTTGTTTAGGGCCTCATCCAGGTGACAACTGAATATCTCCAAGGATGGAGATACCCATCTCCCTGGTGCCTGCCGCAGGGCTGCACCACTCTCACAGGAAAGAGCCTTCTCCTAACACATAACTGGAATTCCCTCTACTGCAGCTCATGCCCATCACCCCCGGTCCTGCTCCTGGGTGCCTCTGGGAAAAGTCTGGCTCCATCGTCTCCTCCCGTTAGGTAGCTGTGGGCAGTGAGAGGATCTGCCCTTTGCTCTCTCTTTCCTCCTGGCCAAACAAGCCTGCGTCTCAGCCTTTCTTTCCCCTTGTGCTCCAGCCCCCAGTCATCTTAGTGCCCTGCCCTGGGTTCATTCCAGTTTGTCAGCATCCCTCATGTGACTTACTCCAACCCTACTCCCTACAAGCACCCCAGAGCCTGATACCTATCCCCAGCCAGGGACAGGGCATTTAGTCCCCCTTCATTTCTTCACCTGCTGTTCTTCTCTCTCGTTCCTTTCCGCATGCTATGCCTATAAAACCCCCTTTGGCATTACCAGCGCCCACCTCTCCATTAGCCCCCCAATATTTCCATCTCCCAGGAGCTCCAGACTCTAAGTGGGGAGATTTTTCCCTCCTGAACAAGTGGCATCCTTCTCTGAGGGACTTGCAGGTGCCTGGCCATACCCAACTGAGTGCTCCTTGGTGGCTCTGTGGCAGGACGGACGGGCGTCCCAGGATGTGCAGCCGCACCAAACTTCTCCAGATCCACGACAGGAGGGCGCCTGGGCTTGGCTGGCCTTGCTCCCAGTGCCTTGACATGTGGCAAAGGCTTCCTCCGAGGCAGAGCTGGGTGCTCTGTCCCATGGGAGCTTCCCACAGTGTCCAGGGAGGCTGCAACAGCTGCGCCTTTGGCAGGAACCGCTGGAGCACCCTTGTCTTTGGCAAGTGACCACGTCTGCTGGGCTGGGTTTCTCTGGGGAGGATCGGAGGTGGCTCCCACCTCCTTGTTCAGTGCGTCTCCTCCTCCTGGCTTTGCAGGGGCTGGGGGGAAGCTGGTGTCTTGAGCAATCCCCTTCTTCAGTCGCACCATCCATCCTGGGGTCTCAGAGACAGCATGAGGAGGCAAATGCTGTCCCACATTCTGACCTCTACCATGAGACGGAGAAGCCCTGCTGAAGTCTACCCTCCTGGTCTGGGAGCGCTCGGGAGGTGGCTCACCCTTGGAGCCTGGTGCGGGGCTCTGTCCCCGCTCCGTTGCAGGGGATGCTGCAGAGTGACTCTCCGGCCAGCCACCTGCTTTGGGAGGGTCTTTCCTGTTCCCTTGGAGCTTTGCCTGTAGGTGCCTCACCACGGTTTCTTTCCCCTCCAGATGTGTCTGCGACCATTAAGAAAAGCTCCGGTTAAAACTCCATGGAGGAAAACGAGTCAAAGAGCCCCCTGGGGAATGCAGTATTTCTTCAACATGGCCTGACACTAAGCTGCCTCCATGAAATGTGGTCTTTGCTCAAAGCAGTCCTGGGGCGTGCCTGAGAAAACAATACAGGGCTGCACCAGATTGGGAACAGGTCCCACCACCATGAGGGCATCCCGGAGGCATTTCATGGAGTCTTTTGGTCTGATCCACCCTTCGTCCACTACCAGGGATCATCAAAACAGAGGGATGGGGTGGAGGATTATACCCTACTAGTAGCAAAGCTCCTGAGGGCAGAATTTGAGATCTAGATCTCAGATGGGAGCAACCTGCCTTGCCCTGGTCCTGGTGCCCATGAAGTCCATTGTGAACCCAGGACAGTAGGGCAGGAGTTGGTGGGGGAAACCACACAGAGACATCAGCATCCCTCCCCGGAGGAAAACCCAGGATGGTGCTGCTGAAACTCAGCCTGCCAAGGCCCGCATGCCAAAAAAAAAAAAAAGGCCAAGAAGTGGCAGGTCTGCCCTACTTTTCTGACCAGCATGTTTCCTGTGCTGCTCACACCACGCACACATGAACTGGGGCACGCCGGCCCCAGCGCAGAGCTGACCCTGGCTTCCTGAATGACCAAAAAGCACCTTTTTCTGAAGCCTCCAGGGAAAGGCTGCCAGGAGGAGTCTGGATGCCTTTTGGCAGAAGAGTGCCAGGTTTGAGGTACGGCACAAAACTCAGGTGGGATGACGTTACATTTTTCCTAAGCTTCTCAGATGGACCTTATGGGAGGGGAGGGATCATCTTGCCCTCCCCCATCTTTCTCCCACCTCCTTGTCCCCGGACCACAGTGTCCCTTTGCACCAGAGCTGGCTGCTCCGCTTGGCCTCGGCAAGCCGTAGGCTTTGATTTTGAAGTTCTGCTCCCTCTGGGATTTCAGTTTGGGTTTGTGCTTGCATAATTTTTTTCTTTCACAACAGAAGGGCTAGTATGCAAAGAAGCTAGCGCAATATTCTTAGGCTTAAGTGCTCAAATGTATGTATACCTAAATAAGTGCAAGTTCCCCTCCATCCCCAGGCAGTCACCCCAATTTCCCTGGTAAACGCTGCAAAAGCGGCTCTCTGAGCATAGCCTGTGGTAAAGCAGTGCAAATTTGCTGTTTCCTGCACACTAGGCAGTGGGGCTTTCACCCAGACTAGTGAAAAAAAGCAACTTTTTTCAGATTCCCAAACGTGCTGCTGGGATTTTTGGCACCTGAATGATTCAGAGGTTTGTAACCATCAATTTTGGAGCTGTTCCATGAGCTGGGACTTGCACAGAGCCCCCAGGTGTACCTGTGGGATACGGCACCACTGTCACTGTGATCAATTCCAGCTTTTTCAATACATTTTGCACCGGTGGGTGCTCTCCTGGACTCAGTGGCAGATTGTGGCCTCCTCTTCTTTCACAGATTTTATATCCAGCCCAGCATCACCCAGCAAATCTCGCACTGAGCCCAGGAACTGGTGAGAGACCTTTGAAGCTCCGACCAGCTCAGACATATAGGAGGACTTTGTTTTCCAGGAGGACCGAGGGTCTCAGCAGGATCCAGCCCCTCGCAAGGACACCGCCAAAGCCTTTCCAAGCAGGAGACACAGCTCCATTCCCAGTGCCCCGTCCCCAGGTCCAGCGCAGCCCAGGTTTGGTTCTTACTCACCATTTTCCATCAGCAGGCGCTGTCCTGCGTGCTCTCCTCCTTTCTAAAGGCCACCGGAGCCATCCAAGCAGAAGGACTTGTGCAAGGCGAGCCTCTCCGAAGTTCCCCTCCCCTGAAACCAGAAGCTCTTTCCTAATGGTTGGTGAGAAGCTGTGTGCAATGCCAGGAAGTCGCTGTAGCCTTACCGTGAAACAGCATGAGGAGGAGGAGGAGGAGGAGGAGGAGGAGGAGGAGGAGGAAGAGAAGAAGGAGGAGGAGCAGCTCTTGGTGCGCTATTAGCTTGCACTCTGCTGCTGTTGGGAAGCTTGAAGCCCACCAAGCCCTGCTGCCCATAAGAGTCTCATCCAGAAAAGAGCCTGGAGCTCAGGGAGTGACTCTGGGATGTGAGGGACAGGCTGCCGTGAGGACCGTGAGGGAGGGTTACGTTCTCATATGACGGTGGCCGATGTGAATCCTCTGCAGATCAGGTCTTCGGAGCCCCACAGGACCTGCAGAGCGTGGAGGCGATTGGCGGGGGTTGCATGGCAAAACCAGCACAGCCATTGCGCGGCCGAGCTCTGCAGGAGCGAAGGAGGGCTGGTGAGAGGGCTACGGCTTTCCAGTGTATCCAAAACCTGGGGGCATTTGGTCTATCGAAGAGCTGAGCTCCGCTGGGAAGCAGGGGAAGTGCTCTGCACAGTGCGGCGCCAAGTTGGGCCATCTCTGTGTTGAAACATCCTGGTTTCACCATTTATTGCCTCAGAGGCAGGAAAGGTCTGAGAGGTTGAGTCAAGCCTCGTGGCGGGGATGGTCTGGCTGGCTGCGGGCAGGCGCTGATGTCCCTGCCCTGGGGTGGCGTGTCCCTCCAACCCTTTGGGAAGGTGTCCCACCAACAGTGCCCATGGTGGCTCCCGCCTGCGGATGATTTTAAGGATAAGGCAGTGCATCGAGGACGTGGGGAAGGCTGGGATGGGCACGTGTTGGCCAGGGGTGGTGGTCCCTGAGGGTCCTGTGGAGGGTGGTGGGTGCCCAAGGCAGGCACTGGACGGTTCGATCCCACCAGCCAGAGGTGGGACGGAGAGGGGGGTGTCGGGAGCTCCCACACTGGACCCATGGGAAGCTGACGCAGGGACACAGGGCGAGCAGCCAGCGGTGACAGCCACCTCCTCAGAGAGGTGGGTCCCCATCACCGCCTGCCCCGCTGCTCCAGCACCGCTGCCAGGGGGATGGCAGAGCCGTGTTTGGGGGGAGAGGGAGGCCGAAGAGCCGTGTGCGGGGAGAGGGGGTGACGGGGAGGCCCCAAAGGCCGCCTTTCAGGAGGACGGGGGTGCTGGGGAGCTCAGGGCCCGTGTTGGGGGTGGCAGGGAGGCCGAAGGGCTGTGTTTGCGGGGTGAGGGTGACAGGAAGCTCACGGGCCATATCTGGGGGTGGCGGGGTGATGGGGAGCTCGAGGCACGTGTTGGGGAGGGACGGGACGCGACGGGCTGAGCCCCCCGGCGCCGCGGGCAGCCCCGCGCCCCGCACAGCCCCTCCGCGGGCTCCGGGTCCCGCCGGGCGGGGACTCCGCAGGGGCCGCCCGCTCCGCGGGGCCGGGTCCCCCCCCCCCCCGTCCCCTCCCCGCGGCGGCCCCGCGCAGGCGCGGCCCTGGGCGCGGGATGGCGGCGGCGGCGGGGGCCGTGCCGGTGCCGGTGGCGGGCGCGGAGCCGGCGGGGCCGGGGGAGGAGGCGGCGGGCGCGGGGCCGCCGTGCCCGGGGCCGGCCCGCCTGGCCCGGCTGCCGCTGGCGCGGGTGAAGGCGCTGGTGAAGGCGGACCCGGACGTCAGCCTGGCCAGCCAGGAGGCCGTCTTCGTCCTGGCGCGGGCCACGGTGAGGGGCGCCGCGCCCGCTTGGCGCGGGAGGCCCGGCGGCCTCGGAGGCGGCCCTGAGGCGGCTGCCGTGGCTGGGAGGCCGCCCCCCGCCGCGGTGCTGCCGGGCCGGGGCCGGGGCCGGGTCCCCGGGCGGAGGGGGCCGGCTGGGCCGCGCCAGGCCGGCGCTGGGGGCCCTGGGAGCTGCTGCTACTGCTGCTCGGCCCCGCCGCGCCGGGGAAGCTGCGGCGGAAGGCGGCTGCGCTGCCGACGGCGGCAACGCGCCCCCCCCCCCCCCGCGTCAGGGCCCCGCCGACGGCGGCCTGAGGGCGGGAGGCGGCGCCCCGGGGAACGCCGCTGCCCCCGCGCCGCGAGCTGCCTGTGGCAGCCGGCGCTCAGGGCAGCGCCGGGGCTTTGCCCGCGCCGGCCGGCTCCGTGCCCGCCCGGGTGGCTTTCCAGCTGGTTGAGGGTTTGCGATGCGCGAATCAGAGGAGCGTGGAACGAAGGGTAACGCTTTGCCTCCTTTGGGAAGCGTCTCCCGTTGCAGGGGCGCGATGTGTTCGGTGGGGTGGCTTTGGCATCGTGTGAGAGCACCCACGTGTAGACTCCGGTCTCTCGGCGTCTCCCTGCAGCAGCTCCGAGGCCTGTGGCCGGGCATCGGCTTCCCACCGCTGAGTGGGTACCGCTGAGTGGGTACCGCTGAGTGGCACGAGAGGACGGTCGTGCTCAATCCGCTGCATCCGCTGAGCGCGGGACGCCTTTCCTCCTTCAGAAGGTGCCCTGGGAGCAGCTGGTGTGTGGCTGGTCTCCCAGACGTGTTCGGGGGAACCATCTCTGGCCGCCTCTCCTCCCTTGTTACTTCTCACCTGCATCACTGTCCAACAATTTCATTTGTTGCGTTGGGAGCTATTTATCGGAAATGGGAAATGTTAAGATGGAGTTTCTGGTTTCTTCCTGAAGTCTTGTAGGACCTTTCCTTTCCTCAGTATATTCTCTCCTCCCTCCTTCATCCCCTGTGTGAAACTGTCTTGGTTTTGCTTTGCAGGAGTTGTTTGTTGAAACCATAGCCAAAGATGCTTACGTGTACGCTCAGCAAGGAAAAAGGAAAACTCTGCAGAGAAAAGACCTGGGTATGAGAGCATATTCTGTGCTATCCTTAGCAAAGGGGTGCTAGGATGTAGGACTTTTCCACCTGTCCCGGTGTGATGGAGCAATCGTAGGTGCTTCTCTTTCTTTCTCTGACGATGGGAGAGAAAAATTTCTCTTCTACCAAATATTACGCTAACAATTTCACACACCAGCTCCAAAACAAGTGAACCTCTTCGAAGCTGGTCACTGTACTGCAATGTAATTTCAAATGCTGCTATTTGAAGCAGATGCGAATATGGAGTCAGTTTATCTACGTTAATTGTTTTCAATTTGCTTGCAGATAATGCCATTGAAGCTATTGATGAATTCGCTTTTTTGGAAGGTGAGTTTCTACTTGCTTTCACTTGGTTTCAATATTTTGCGTAATCTTCTTGGGAGAGAAGGAACTTAATCATTTGCAGAGTCCTCTGTTTCCACATCTTTAATAACGTAACTTGGTACATCCCTCTCTGAGAGGTGACTCACAAATCAAGTGGACCCTGAGACAGGTACAATACTTTTTAGCTAGATTTGTTTTTACTCGTGTGTGATTGGCTTAAACTTTAAAAAATTACTGTGTATTCGTTTGGCAGCTTGTAAACAAGTTTCATTTGTTCACGTAACTGCATTTCTGATTCCCGAGACTGTAATTTCTTTTTTTTCATTTCTAGGTACTTTGGACTGAGCTGGACAGAGACGGAGCTCTCTGGGGAAAGAGACTGCAGAGATGGACGTGGGGTGGAAACCAGGACGTTGAGAGTTTGAAAATAGTTCCTAGAATTGAGACACTGAAATGGCAACCGTAATATTTTGTATAAAGTTTAAGTTGTTGTAAGTTCTTTATTTAAAATGCATATTTTTTCATACATATTTTGTACGTCACTTCACTGTGCCCTGCAGCCATGGTGCAGGCTGCTCTCCAGCCTTGGCCAGGTCACACGGCAGTCGCTCAGAGTAGCGGTCCCTACCTCTGCAGCACCACAAAGCTGGGAATGGAGAGAGGCTTGGCTCAGATGCCCAGGCATGGTGAATTTTTTTTATGGAAATGTATTTTTCTTTGTATATGTTTGTTTCTTGGCCGAACATAATTAAATTTGTTGTTGTTGTTGAACAGCTGTCCTGATTTCTTCTCTGTGCTGCTGGGACAAAAGGGATGGTGTTCCTGTAGTGCTGCGGTAAATGGCAGTTTGGAAAGGATGCCTTCAAATAGCATTTTGCTTTTGCTAATTGTCTCCTCAAGGCATCTGTCCCAGTGAAGCCCAGCTGTCCTCCAGGAGCTATGTATGAGCTCCAGGGAGACTTGGCTTGTTCCTAGGTGTGTACAGCTTCCATAAATTTCTGTGATTGCTGCACCTGTAAGTAGTTGTAGCCAAAAAAAAAAAATCCAACCCCCCCCAAACCCTATTTTGAATGCCAGAGTGGTGTCAGATGCATTACGCTGCCATCACTGTTCTCTTGTGCGCTCCCATTCCTGAATCTGGCAGAATAGATTTCTCTGGGAATTGGATCTAATCCCTGCCACAAGCACTTGGCCAAGTCGGTGCAGAGATCCTAACTTCTGTAATTAGGAGGCACAGGCAGCAAGTGTTCAGGACATACTGCTGCCCTCAGCCAGTGTGTCTGTGAGACTCCCTTACAGCACACAAGCACTCCCTGTGCCTCTACTGTTTCCAGGACTTGGGAGACAAGTACTTCCCCACCTGTATTTAACAAGCTAGAAAGAAAGATGCCTCCTCCTGGCTTCAGGGCTCAGTCACACTGAAAAGAGGCAAAAACAGAGCTGTGGCATACCCTTGTAGTCACGGGGAACATGCTGTCATTGCTGATGTGTCTGAGTCCTACCATGTTGCCATCTTTATGAAAGAGCCAGCTTTGTCTCAGTTTTGGTGTTGTGGAGGGACAGAAGAGGGTTGTCCCTAGATAAAAAGGCCATTGAATGTGATGAGTGAGGATGAAGGATGCATGTTCCTTTCAAATGAGGGGGCTTGAAAGTGACGCCAAGTCACCACGAACTTAATTAGTCTGAAAGTGGTGGTAAGAGCAAAGACCCCAAAGGGAGCTTCCCCAGCCTGGGAGCAAAACCAGTTGCTCTCAAGAAACACTTTGGAGTTTGCTCGAAGCCTGATCCCCATAGACATGTTGTAGGTGAGATGCCATCGCTGCCCAGGCCGCTGAGGTGTTTGTTCAGATCACAATCCGGAGACATTTGCTGGCGATATGCAAACCCATTTGTCTCTGAGCTGTTCGCCTTCTTGCCTGCTGAGGGAGGGCCCGGTATAAGTATCAGAGGCACTGGAGAGCTTTTTGTGTTTCCCAGGGTGCAGTATGCAGGACACAGTAGCTGTAGTCTTCCTTGCAGGGCTTTTGCATGCTCCTGTGTTTGCCAGTAAGTTTCCTTTTCCTTTGCATTGTCTTTGGTGCTGCTTCGGCCTCTTGCATAGGAGAGAAAAGGGCTTCTGCGGGTGTGTGGTGCGAGGCTGTGCATCGGCTTCATTTGTATCTGATGCTTCTGTATGGGCACGGTGTATGTTTTCTACGGTGCTTCACTGTGAGCAGCATGGAGGACTGTCTGCACTCAGCAAATAATTCAGGGTTTGTCTTGGAGGAAGCGGCTGTGCAGAAATCTTTGGGGAGTTTAGTGCCCATGAGCTGCTTTGTGCTGTGTGAGATTACTCCTCTCACCCGAGCTCGCATTGTAGTAACGTGGAAGTAGAAGAGAGCAGGGGACTGATGTCCCAAGATAAAACACTGCTAAACACAGCATTTTCTTGGAGTAATTGAACAGAGGGTATTTAGCCCAACCAGCCAGGTCTGAGAGGTCGAGTGGGTCATGTCCATTTATAACTACTCTAAATCTCTTCGTTATGCTGAAGCCACTTGGTTCGGGATGGAGGTGGCTGGAGACTTGCGCTGGGTGCTCAGTGCCTCCTCCCAGCTCAAGCAGGAAAGGTGGTGAATTATAACTGGGGTAATGCTGGGCTTGCTGGTTTGTGACTGCAGGTGCCGGAGCCATCCGCAGAGAGGATGAGCAAGGGAACCTGTTTGCAGAGAGGAGCTGCTGCAGGAGGCAGAGCCATTTCCTCCACGTCGGGCACAGTGAGTTCCCCCTTCACCTGCAAGAAACCTGCATCCTTTAAGCTTCCCCACTCACGTCCCGCCATCATCCCTCAGATGCTTCTTTATGTTGAAATTATCCTAGTGACTTTTCCCTCGGGGGCTTAAGGACAGAAATACACTGGGGACTCTCGCCCAGATGATCTAACACTTAAAGCATGTTTTCTAGAATAGGAACTGATGAGTAGCCTGGCCCCTCGGTCTGTTCATCGGCACAAAGGAGGCTTCATTTTCTGTACCAGTGTCCTGCAAATGTGGTTGAATTCTGTGTCTGAATTCTGTGTTTGCCTCTGTTTGGTACTGTGTAAGTTCAGGACTACTGCAGACTTTTCGTTCCCAGGATTAACGCTGGAAGAGCTGTCAGCGAGACAACGGGGTGTCCTGACTTTACTGTGCAGAGGAAGTAGGAAATAGCTCCATTTGTTCACCAGAAAAAAGTCTGTGGCCTTCAGGAGTAGCCTTTGGTCTCGGTTCCCCTTGCAGTGGCAGTAAGGCTACTTAAAGTGAGCTTTGGCTGATTTTGGCACAGATAGGTGAAAATGGTTTTAAACCGTACAGCCAAAAGTCTGAGGTTTCTTAGTTTTTTTCCATTCATGAGAGTGGTACTTGTACAAATTTCGCCTTTAGTGTTTGCAAAATGCCAAGTTCTTATGTGAACAGTAGGAATTATAAAATGTTCATATCCAAATTAAGAATTGTCACAAGCAGTGACAGCTTGTCATCTCCAGAGTAAACAACTTTAGAAGAGTAAATAATGATGAAAATAGTAAAAATAGTAATAGATAGAGATAAAAATAATAAACATGGCCTGTATTGCTGCAGGGATGGGAGAGCAGGAGTTAACAGTGTCTTCAGCTGGCAAAGTGTCCTTTGCAAAGTGACCAGTGGTCTGCGCCCTTGCAGTGGACGAGGAGCATCCACAGGGATCACCGCTGGGGAATGGTTAATACACTGCAAATTGCTACCTGGCTTACTGCTCGCTCCCTTCCCTGGGCAAAGAAATCCTCAGGCAGCTAGCAGCAGCTATAACCCATGTGTGAGTTTAAAATGTCCCTACATATTTCCTGGGGTCGTGCAGCATGGTGATGGTGGCTGTCTCTTGCACTGATACTGAAGATCAGTTTTTAAATCAATGCAAAATTAAAGTTTTGTGCCACACACTGGGTCTGCAACTCCAGCAGGTTAAAGCAAATGAATTATAGTGGTGTTGAACTACTCAGTGGGCACTTTTAAGGCCAGTTTTCTTCCTTACTATATGAAGAAATGAGGATTTACATCAATCAACCCTTTGAGTTGATTGGGACAGCACTATTGGGAAGAAACAGCTCATTTTAGAAGGATTTCCAGAAGAAACAGCCACTAGCCAATAACCACTGATATTTTGCAAACTCAGAATACAGGAGAGTAAACCGATGTAAACCTGGATGCCATGGTCCCATGTCTCCCCTCTTCCCACACCCGTTCCCACCTTCCCATCCTCTGCCTGTAGTCCTGATGTTGCAATGCAACAGGTTTGGGGAGCTGTGAAATTGGTATTTGGCGGGGCAGATTTGTTTTCAGCTCAAGCAGCTCCATGAACAGGTTCATCGGGCTGTAGGCAAGGAGAGCTGGGGTTCTCTCTCTGCCCTGAATCCGCTGGGTGCTCCGGCTTGTTCAGTACGTTCAAGGACTGCAGTTCAGCGACAGCTGAGCATTCATATTTTCCCTTTGCTAAGCAATGTATTCATCTATTCTCACCCCATCCTTCATGAGCTCACTAAAGAAAACAAAACCTACTGTTTCCTAGCGAATTTTTAATTGCATTCTTTTTATTCTGTAGTGCACTTACCAGTCCTTTATGAAATGTTTTACTTCCAGTCCGCAAACACAGTAGATGCATCTGCAGCACTAGTGAAGGGCTTTCTCTCCGGGATTTCCACAGGTGCTCAGGATGAAGGAATCTCTCTCCCAGGCAGACTTCCCAGGGGTGGACCATGTCTTTTTGTTCAGCATTTGTGTTGTACTCGGCCCTGGTTTGAGCTTGGGCCTCCCCAGCATCATGCAAATAGTGAGGAGTAATTCTTTTGTCAATCTTGTGTTCCACAGATGTCTCTGGCTGTCCTGTCAGCGTGGACATTGGAAAGTGCCGGTCCAGCTGCCTGTCCCAGCGGACCAGCTCCCCCCACCCCGGCCTCCTGGGGCTCTCCAGACACTCCTCCATGCTCGATTTCCTTAGAAGCAAGAAGGTGAGAAAAGTGTGTTTGTGTTATCCCCGTGGCAGGAGCGGTTGGGTCTGGGTGAAGGTCATACACTGGTGCCCAGGGCTGTGGTTTTATACATGTTTTAAAATACCTGGTTTTGGCTTCTGCATTGCAGAAATACTGTGACTGAGCCTCTTGTCCTCCCTTAGCCAGCAAGCAGTGGATTATGCAGGCTGGACAAATGGAAGCTATCCAGCAGTGCTGGATACCTCGTGGCAGAAGAAGGGCCAGAGTTCAGCTGCAGGGCTACCACAGCACCTACCCAGCTGCTCCAGGCAGCATCTCAGCGTATTTCTGTCCTCCCCCAGCCCAGCAGCAGGACCAACTCTTTCAGCTGCATCTGCTGTACGTGGGAGCTGGTGTCCTATATGTAAAGGGGTTGGAGGCCTTTTTCTGCCTGGTTGAACAAAACTGGCAGGATCCATGGTTTCATGACGAATATCTGGCCTTTGAGGTGCTTATGTCATTTGCTTATCACATGCCACGTGTCACTCTTGGGAGGGACTAGAAGGAGCCTGTGCATTTGGGGACACAGCTATGCACAGGCTGTGATGCTCTCCTTATCCCAGGAGAGCTGACATTGTGTAAAGTCCCATCTCCACCAGGATACCTAACCCTGGGGAGGGAATGAAAACAAGCTCTGTAGGGTGCTGCACGTGTGTGTCCTGTGAATGTTCACCTGGGGGGCTGTAGCTGTGAAAAATCTTGTTGCCACTTCTTCCAGTGTTGTCACCACTGTGGCACTGCTGGTGCAACATTTTCCAGGCGGGCAGGTCCACATTTGTTCCCCAGAGCTGTTGTCACGCTGACCCTCCAGATCAGAGCCTGGGGTGAAACGCGGACTGCTTTAGCCAGTACAGTTCAGCTGAATGTAGTAGGATTTTGGGGAATAAACAGTTTTGATATCAATGTGTCACTGTGGAGGGCAGCATCACAGCAACACAATGCTGCCATGCAGGGAGAAAGGAGTAAAAGCTGAAGTTACTTCTAGATCAGGAGAGGTTTTTATCAGGGAGCTGATGCTGGAAGTTGTTCTCCGTGACATGTTTTTACCAGTTTATGTGCCACTTGCCCTGTTCTGCACAGCTGCAGGTCAGACGCCCCGACTCTCTGTTGCGACCAGGAGCCCCACGTTCCTGCCCTGCGGGTTCCTGCTGCGAGCTTGCCCGCGCATGTGGAGCGGCTCCTGCTCTTCGAAGGCATTCGGGAGGTGGAGGTGGTCAATGGCTGTCACTGCAGCACGTTCCCCGTGGAATGTCTCCGGCTCCCAGCTCTGAAAACCTTCTTTCCAGACTCTCCCTGGGAGGTCACGGTGGACGTGGGGAAATGCTCTGACCCAACCTACAGTGCAGGTATGGGAACGATTGAGAGCTCCCCTCCCTCCAGGAATGTGGGGACGAGCCCTTCTGTCTGACCAGCACCAACGTCGGAGCTCAGAGCATGATCTAACAATGCTCTGGTCTGCTACGCAAAGCCTCTTTGCCTTAGGTGGGAATGGGATTGTATTTTGTACTGTCGGGGTTTCCGTTTTCTTTTCCCTCCTGTTGCTGGCCCCTTACAGCACAGGTCTGCAGCTGAAATGGTAGTTCTCTGCCCCTGTGCATGGTGTGAGGATGGAAATACAACCACCTCGTGTTACGGGGAAGTGTCCTCTAACCAGAGATGCTAGAATCAGAGTAAGCCAGGCTGCAGGGACCTGAGGGTCTCTGCTCCAACCCCCCCACTCAAAGCAAGAAAACTGACCTGGTGATGAAAGCTCTACTGAAAACAGAGCACTTAGCAACCACTAAAACATGGACTTTCCTTTCTGATGGTCTGAAATGCCCTTTCATCTCAGCACCAGTGAACTACACTGATGTTTCAAAAATCACTTGGAAGTGGAAACTCCAAACTAAATCATTCCAGACAGACCAAAACCTTCCACTCAGATGAAGCTGAACTAGTTCATCCTGAACTGGTGTGCTCTTGTGTGTTCACACATAAAATAACCCGAGAGTCACATCAGTGAAGATGAACTGATCTGTTTTTATCAGAATGGAAAGTCATGTTGAAATTATTTTCCACAACTGCTTGATAAAATCCATTCTCCTGGAATTTGTTGATGTCATTTTCTTGGCATTTCTGCATCTAAAACCATCCTGTTAAAACCTTCCCGGCAGCTCCTGTGACACGGCTGTGCAACAGCCGCTAGAGAGGGACAGAGACCAATGGAGTCCCAAGCAAAGGGGCCTGAGCGAGAGGGGCTGGGGAAGCCAGATGGGTGGGGGAGAAAAGAAAACCCCAAGGGGTTCTGCTTGCCGATCTACATCCCATCCTCCGAGAGGAGGGTCCGCACACAGGCATCCGCGCTCCCGCAGCCCCACGGCTTGTGTAATCCAGCTGCAAGACGCAGCAAGTGGAAAAGAAAATTAGGCAGTGTGAAGTGCTTTTTTCCAGGGGTGGGAGAATCAGCATTTACTTCCCAGACGTGTGACTGGAAGGTGCTGGACGATGCTGTTGTCCCAGGGGCGGTTAATGGACGGTTGCTCATTCAGTGATAATGGCACAGGGCTGGGAAATGTGGACTCCCACCTGTGGCCCCCAGCTTTGCCTCTGCCCTAGGGCAGGTCTCGGCACTTTCCTTCTGGATTTTCCCCTGTAAAGTCGGGCTGACACTTTCCGCTTCATGTTAAAGACTGGCAATGTCAGAGGAGCGGGGGGGCTGGAGAAGGATGTTAAAATCTCACCCAGAAATACTGGCTTCCAGAAATCAGTTGTCATTTTGTGTCCCCCTCTTAAGGCATCCCAGAGAGATTTGCTTTCAGAAAACACTCTTTCCTTCCCTGAAAACACAGCCCCATCCTGGAACAAAGAAATCTTCAGCAGCTGATGAAGTAGCTGGGAGGGGGCAGGAAACTCTGACAACCATTTTAAAGCCAGGAACCAAACGCAAACCCTGAAGGACCCGCACCCAAGGGCTGGGACAGGGCAAGACTAGGTCTTATTTAGAGCCAAAACCCAAGACTGACTTAGCCATCAACTTAGCCGTCCTTCTTCCCCTCCTCCAGCTCACGCAATGGAGATTTTGATCCTAATTTACTTGGTGAGGGAGAGAAAAGCTCTGAGGTTTAGCGGATAAACTGTTTCTTTCTACGCAGAGCATACGTTCAAACTGAGCCAGGCAGGACAGTCTGTGCCTGTTTTCTTCCAACTGGACATGAGTTATCGCTGGAGGAGCCTCTGCCTCTCCAGCTGCCTGGGCCAGCCAGGACCTGCCACGGAGGCGGTGTGGCCTGGCCTGGATGCGACACGGCAGCGAAGATGCAGGCTTTCGGCGTGTCCACCCAAAGCCCCTCTGCGCCCTGCTCTCTGCATGGCTTCCTTAACAATCAGACTAGATACGTCAAATCCGAACATCGCTTGTTTTGCCCTGGGAATTTTTCATTGAGTTAAAGCTTGACTAGGGAAAGAAAAGGCAAAGCAGGACTCGGTCCTGCACCCCCAGAACCTGGGGGGTGGTTCAGAATCGCCTGCCTTCCTTTTTCTCCCCTCTTGTACCAGCCCTCCTCCGTCCCATGACGTGGGTAGGGCAGATGTAATAACTCGTGCTGACGTGGGGAGATGCTGCCTCCGTCACCCCAGCCTCGACCAGCTCATCTGCTTGCATGGAGAGCTGAGAGCCCAGCCCAAAGCAAATCCTTTGGAGGTGCCCAGGGGAATATATCTCCAGGAGAGCTGGTGACACTGGCTCCAGCATCTGAGAAGCCCGGGCAGGGCACAGCCCCCTGGCAAATCCAGAGAGCAATGCTGAATGGGTAAACGTTAAATATGTTCCCCAGCTCCCTGGTGTGAGAGCATGTCTCTGGAAAAAGCGCTGCCATGAATATTTTATGTTCAAAGACCTTTTTTCTCAAAAATAATGTGTAATAGCTCAGGCTGTCTCCCCAGAGATGGGGCTTTCACAGGGTCAGGTGCAGGATTGACAATTTGTATCCAGAATAACTTCTCTTTGCCCTGTGCTCTGAAACTGAGATGGAGGAGCAAAACCTATCGCTGAGGCCCTGAGCTGGTGAAGGAATGAGCCCCAAACTCTCAACTGGGGACCCTTACACAGAAAACAACACTTCCCATGCCAGGTGCTGGATGCTGGAGCCTGCCGCTGCGTCTGTGCCGCACGCACTGTGACGCCTGGTGAAGATGCTGCAGCCATAATGGCCTCAGATGCAGCCCCGGGTTAGATTTCCTTCTTGTTTCCTTGCAGATGGACTTTTCTGCGTGCCCACAAAGTTCAACACTGCTCTAGTCAAAAACCCACAAGGTGGGGAGGTGGTTCGGACGCTGGAGGACTGCGAAATGAAGGAAAAATGCTATCGCGTTTCAGAGGTGGAATATTGTTATGAAATTGTGCACAGCTCTGTGGCACACGGGGAGGAACGGCTCAAGGTTGGTTTCCTGCGGCGTGGCCTCCTCTCTGGTGGGCTCAGCTGTG
The DNA here is from genome assembly GCF_030936135.1 of Gavia stellata. Classification (NCBI taxonomy): domain Eukaryota; kingdom Metazoa; phylum Chordata; class Aves; order Gaviiformes; family Gaviidae; genus Gavia; species Gavia stellata. The sequence continues at coordinate 5,965,686 of NC_082625.1, forward strand.
CTGCTGGGCCCACACGTGGGGTTTGAACAGCCGGGTGGATGCTCTGACATGGGCAGCTTCACGCTGGTAGAGCTAAGCACACCCTGGCTGCAAACTATAGTGGTAAAAATCTCACATTTGTATTATCTTATGCTATAAAATGTATTTTACTGCCACTAATTTGTGTATGAATCAGTGCCATAAAATAACAAATGACCTGTTCTTTGGAGTGAGGATTTCTTTAAAAAATAATCAAGGGAACAGTGAGGTATTTATTTAAAAAATTATTTAATCATTAAGTATGTCTTAAGCTCAGCTCAACAGAGACTCTGTACTTCAACACACCTTTGTGCACAGGGACCTCCGACTCAAAACACACTGGTGTGCCCCCAAAATGCTTCTCCTTACGAGCTTTGCCTCGCTGCTGCCCTTTCTCAGGGGTGTACGTTCAGGCGAGGATGGGGCAGGCGGAGGGTGCAGTGAGCGGTGCTCAGGGGTGTCCCCAGCGAGGTGCTCCAGGGGATTTTCATGCCTTTGTTTTGCAAATCTTTGCAGGAAATTGATGTGGGAAGGTGCTTGGGCAGCTGCTCCTCGGGGGATCCCTGCTTGCTTAGGTAAGCACAGCTGCCAGGATCTGGCCTGTCGCATTCCCGGACACATCCGCACACATTCCAAGGCAGGTTTGAGCTCTTCCCATTCCTCTCCAGTGATGCATCTGCTGCTCCCGGGGCAGGACCTGGGAGGGTAACAGAGGAGCGGATTTTGGGTGGCACCCACAGCTCACCCTCTGGGCTGTGTCTAACCATGCCGGGACAAAGCTGAAGCAGAGCAGCGTTTGCAGTGGTGCTACAGCAGCGCGTTGCTCGGTTGCTTCAAGGGATAAAGAATAACCTACCGGCGATGATGCTGAGTGCGGCCCGTTGGGCAGCTCGTTATAGAACTTGTGGTCCCCCGTGATAGCGGACAGAGATGGGTCCTGACAGGAGCTTTCTCCAGCTTGGGATGTGCCATTCCTGCCCCATCCTGCTGGCAATGCCATGGGGCAGGAGGAGGAGGAGGAGGGGGATGCTCTGGGGCAGGGTGGGTGTGGACAGTTGTTTCAGGCCAGGGGGGCAGCACTTTGTGTTGCTTGCAGACACAAAAATGTGGTGAATGCAAAGGGAAGCGAGTCAAACCACAAAGAAAGAAATAACCCCTGCTTTGCACAGGCAGAGAGGGAGGAGGCAGTTCACCGAGTTATGCCAGGAGTAAGGAATCGATGCCGCTGGAAGAAAGCTGCCTGCCTTCTCCCCTGCCCTGGTCTGCCCTTTTTCCAGATGATGAACCGCAGGGCCCCGGGGCTTGGGGGCCGGGGGATGTACTGGGTTTGTCTCTAACTGCAGGGAGTCACAAGGCAGAGAGAAATGTCTGGTTTGGGCAGAAGCTGCCTCCAGCCGCTGCGCCCCTGACCGGTATGACATACACACGTTCACAAGCTGCCGAGACCGTGTTCGCACCATCATTGCCATCCGGCAGTGCAAGTGCAGGGGGTAGCGGGGCTGGGGAGCTGCAGGTGAGGCTCCTGCCAGACCCCCACCAGACTGTCTGTAGTATATGTAAATGAGAGAAGGCTATTTTTTGAATAAAAGCTATTTTAAACAGCGCTTGTATAAATGAACCCTCTACAAAATGTTTTGCAGCTTGTAAAATAAACATCACGGGCAATTCGCAGCTCCTTGGGGCTCCTCTGTGCAGCTCCATGGCCCCTCCATCTGCCCAAGTATCCCAGGAGGATGCACAGAGGGATGCTGCCATCTGGCAGGGGCTGGGGGTTGCACGGACCCGGCTGCTCCCATTTACAAAATGTGGAGCAGGAGTCGGAGAGGAGAGGGAAACAGGTAGGTAGGCATGTTGGGGCAGAGATGTCCCCTCGGCAGGCAGCCCCAGTTATCCTGCGGGACATGCCGCTGGTGAGCTGGGAAGAGGAAGGAAAGGATCCAAAGGATGCTAATAGTTTCCTCTGCCAATTAACTCAAGCCTGTCATTGCCTCCCTGCCTATTCTGGATAATTAACAGTCCTTTCACCCGCCAAGCATTGGGTTAGAACAAATTATAGACACCAACTGGGCAAGTAGCCTTCGGCTTGTCTCCTCTCACGTTGGCCTGGAAGTGCTTTGGTCAGGTGCCTGCGGGGCCGGGGAGTGCTGCTCGGTCCCTGCCGGCAGATGGACAGATGGACGGTGCTGGCTCCACTCCTGCACCCTCCGCACTCCATGCCAAGCCTCTCCCAGAGCCCGTACCTGTTGGCCTCATTCACAGGGGGTTGCCCTGTTCCCTAGAAGATCTAATGGGCTTTTCTAATCCTGCTCTTTTTATCTGATGCACTGGTGGGTATTGTATAAGCTATTTTTTCTGTTCAGTCACGTGGCATTAGAACAAACAACAAATGTAAAGAGTCCAAGGGCACTGTGTCAAGACGTCCAGTTTCACCAACCTGGTTTCTCTATGGTTGGGGAATAAGAGCGAAAGAATGGGCTTTTATCCCGTCATCCGGAGTCCATAGGGTTCTCGTGATACTTCGTTAATATCGAGCATTCAGGAATTAGCAGCAAATGCCTTTTAATCCCCAGGAAGTCAATTGGCTATTTTTTTTTTAAAAAAAAAAAAAAAAAAAAAAAAGCTTAATTTCAGTTTGGTTCCTCCTGCTGATGAGTTACTGCCACAGCCCAGGGCTTGGCAGCACTCCAGAAGTCCCCGGGGCCACTGGTTCTCCACTGGAAACCTGCTTTGCACCATGGTTTCGGCTGACGGGGCTCCCTGCTGCAGGTGTTGCAGTGGGGAGCATCGGGGGCCGCGCAGCCTGGGCTGCCCCTCCTGCGTGAAGGGTCCCTGGGCACCCCACCCTGCACGCTTGATGGGGACATGGGATGGGGACACCGGGATGACACCGAGCCCCCCGATGCTCCTCGCTCCTGGCAGTGGCTGCAGCGCAGGGCAGCACGAGGTGCTGGAGCAGGACAGGGGTGGGAAGGGGATACTCATCCAGCCCGCTCGGCTGTCGCGGGGAGGGGGGCTGCATTCCTCCACACAAAGGTCCTCCTGTTTGTCCCATTAGTGCCATCATTAAAACCCAGTTAGTCTCCTACGGAGAGCAAACGCAGCCCAGCCAGGGCCTTGCTGAGGGGCTGCGTGGCCCCTGACCCCCGTGTCCCCACCAGCCCTGGGGAGTGCTGGGGTGCGCCACCTCCCCTCCCGCTTGTGTACTGGGGCTAATTGGTGCAGGGCACCCAGGAGCCCAGCTTCGCGCCTTGTTAGCATGCCAATTAGCTCTCTTTACCCTCCTGATTGCTCTTGTGCATATTTGACTCCAATCCATCTTTCCAGCGAGTTATAAATGCAGCGCTGGGGAGGCAGGGGGGAGTCGAGCCTGGGCAGGGACAGCAGAACCATGCTGGGGACTGTCCTGCTGCTGCTGGCTCTGGCCAAGCCGGCGTGCCTGAGTCCAGCCGGTGCGGCCAGCCGGCGGGCTGAGGCGCTGAAGAGGCTCCTGGAAGTCTTTGGCATGGAAGACCCTCCTCCCCCCCCGGCTCACTTCAAGCAGCCGCCCCAATACATGGTGGATCTATTCAATACCGTCGCCAATGCAGATGGTGTCACCAAAAACCCCGACATCCTGGAGGGCAACACAGTCCGCAGCTTCTTGGATAAAAGTAAGAGCGGGGGGGTCCCCGCGGTACTGGGGACGGGGCTGCGGGAAGGGGCCAAGTGTGGCCAGTGGAGATGCCACTCCTGGTTTCGCTCCGCTTCTCAACCCATCCTTCCCTCCAGCTCATGGCGAGAAGATGCGGTTCCTCTTCGTCCTCTCCAGCGTGGCCAAGAACGAGAAGATCCTGACAGCAGAACTGCACCTCTTCCGCCTTTGGCCGAGGGCCACCGATGGGCCCAAAAGGCACCACTTCTGCCAGGTGAGGAGTGGGACGGGATGGGGGCAGGGATGGGATAGGGACAGGATGAGGATGGGGATGGGGAGGGGAACAGGGACAGGGATGGGGCAGGATGGGCATGGGGGGTGGGGACAGGAGGAGGATGAGGATGGGGATGGGGGTGGGAACAGGATGAGGATGAGGATGAGGATGGGGTGGGAACAGGGATGGGAACAGGGATGTGCTCCAGCCTGTGCCCAGGGATGCCACTGGCACTGCGGGCACTCGCCTGCAGCGGGAGCAGGGCCTGACTCTGTGTAATTCATATGCCCGAATGTTGCCGCGTTGCACAGAGAATCACGATGATTTAACCATGGAGGGCTTTTAAATATCATTCTGGTTTGTGCCTGCACCAGCCAAAGCACCTGCAGGTTGTGACAAACCTGAGCTGACAACTCACCCATCTCCTACCTCGTTTTCTCCCCAGTACCTGTGTCCGCGGTCTTTCCCTTCGGGCAGGACGCGCTGGTGGTAACCGCCCTTTGCTGCCTTCCCCAGGTCAGCGTCTACCAAGTGCTGGAGAAGAGCGAGCCGGACGCCCCCGGGGGGAAGAAGCTGCTGGCAGCCAGGCTCGTCTCACTGCAGGGCTCCGGCTGGGAGGTCTTTGCCATCACGCAGGCTGTGAGTTGCTTTTCCCCTGGTTTGGGTGGCACAGACGGAACCCTGGGGGGTTGCATGCAGGAGCTTTTTTTAATCCGTTTCACCACACCCCCCCTCTCCCCCCATGGCCTTTTGGGCTCCAATGCAATTTCCTATCTGTAGTCTCTGCAGCAATGTGGGGGGATACAGCCTCTGGGAGGGGGGTAAGAGCCCTACCAAGAGTCTCGGGGGGTGCTCCATCCGCTGCTCCGCAGGTAATGCCGGTGCTGGCTCCTGCCACAATGTCCCCTGTGCCGCAGCCCCGGAGCAGCACAGCCCCTTCCCGTGGCTGGGAGACGGAGTGTGGCCATGGGGGGTTCCGGTTCACGCTGCCCTGCTGCTGACAGGGCGCCGGGTCTGCTGGCCTGGCACCTACCGTGGGGACACCAGCATGGTGCCTGTCCCGGCCTGCAGCACTGTGGTGACACCGGTTTGGTTCCCCAGGTTCGCGACTGGACCGAAGACGAAAGCAGCAACCAGGGTTTGCTGGTGACAGTCCAGGGCCTGGGCGGGAGTCCGCTTGACCCTCCACCTCTGCAGTTCGCATCTGGCGGGGACCACCATGAGAGTAAGAAGCCCATGTTGGTCCTCTTCACGGACGATGGGCGCCGGGGAGCGTCCCTGCCCATGGCCGGCTTCCCAGGTGCGTACCGCACACCCTGGCACAGCTCCCTCGGTGCCGCCGTCCCCTTGCCTGTGGGGCGCTGGGGTGCTCCCCGCACACAGGCTCCTTCAAATCCAAAGCTCCTTCTCCGGCCAGCGGGAGAGGCCATCTCCTTTCTGGTTTAGTCTGTGCAAGGATGCAGCCTCGCAGATGTGAATCTGGATTTTGCTTGCCCTGACCAGTGCCGCCGTGGGGCTGTGAGGTCGTCACCTCCTGGTGGCTCTGCCTGGGCTGGTGACAGGCGGTGACCGAAGGGCTCGCTGCACCAGACGGCTGCAGACAAAACCTGCGGGGAGGGGTGGCCGGGAGGAGGGCTGCACCATGGTCTCCCTCCTCCCAAGCTCGTGCGATGGCTAATGGCATCGGGTGCTCCTTTCTGGCAGATTTACGGCCTCAGGATGCCATTCTCCCCGGCAAGACGTCGGTGCCCAAGCTGACCAGGCCGCGCAGCACACGCTCGCTGGACCGTCTCCAGCCTTGCCACAGGCACCCCTTGTCCGTGGACTTTGAGGAGATTGGCTGGTCCGGCTGGATCATCTCACCGCGGGGGTACAACGCTTACCACTGCAAGGGCTCCTGCCCCTTCCCGCTGGGCGAGAACATGCGGCCGACAAACCACGCCACCGTCCAGTCCATCATCAACGCCCTCAAGCTGAGCGAGGGCGTCAGCAGCCCCTGCTGCGTGCCCGACAAGCTCTACTCCATCAACCTCCTTTACTTCGACGATGATGAGAACGTGGTCCTCAAGCAGTATGATGACATGGTGGCCGGGAGCTGTGGCTGCCACTGAGGCAGGAGGAGCGGGAAGGTGGAAATGCCGCCACGGCGGAGGCTGCTCCCACTCCCTCCAGAGCATCTCTGCGGGGGTCTCTGTCCCACAAAACCCTCTAAAAGAGACCAGGGCGAGCAAAGCAAAGGGGTGCCCGGCTCTGCCCCAGGTGGCATCACCCCCCGGTAGTGCCCGGGAAGGCTCAGGGCCGAGCTCTGATTAAATCGACCTGAATGAGCCCGTGCGACTCAGCAGCCCCGGGGCAACAGCTCCATTTCTGGGTGCCCTGCGCAGGGGTGCAGGTTTCTTTGCCCATGCAGAGGCTTCCTGCAGGCTGTACTATATGTATATAGCAAGAGCACTAATATATGACAGAAACCACCTGTACAGTGTCCTGTAAATGTCTGTACATTTCTGCATTGTTGTGACTTGTAAAATGAATCCAGAGGAACTATTAAAAGTGCCGTTCTCCGAGGGGCTGCTTGTGGGACCGCTGCCCGGGACAGGGCTGGCAAAGGGCGAGCAAACAAGCGATAAGACAAGAGGAAATGGCCTCAAGTTGCGCCAGGGGAGGTTCAGGCTGGATATTAGGAAAAATTTCTTTACTGAGAGAGTGGTGAAGCACTGGAAGAGGCTGCCCAGGGAGGTGGTGGAGTCACCATCACTGGAGGTGTTCAAGGAATGTGTGGACATGGCATTGCAGGACATGGTTTAGTTGGCATGGTGGGGTTGCGTTGATGGTTGGACTTGATGGTCTTACAGGTCTTTTCCAACCTTAGTGATTCTGTGAAACACCCTGTGGGCATAGGGAGGGGTGGTGCAAGCAGCGAGAAGTCTCCGGGCTGGGGGGGATGGTGGTGGTGGTGTTTTTGGTTGCTGACCTCAGTTCCTGGGAATCTGGATGATCTCAGGATCCATCAGCTAGCCCACAATAGGGGGACAGGGCAGGGGGGGGGACGGGGAATCCCCGAGCAGGCTATGGGGGCGCATTGGGGGATGCAGTGACAGGGTCTGGGGTTGAGGGAGGATGTAGAGGTGCCCGGAGCTGATGCTGCCGGGGCAGGTGGTGGTGGGGAAGGATGGCTCTGGGTGAAGATGGCCGGAAAAGGCTGCGCTGTGCCCAGAAATTTCCTTGTGGAAGACAAATGGGGTGGAAAACAGAGCTGACGGATGTTGTGGGATTGGGTCCATGCCGGGGAAGTGTGCAGAAGGCGGGTGTCAATATGGGTACCACGGAACGGGTGTAGGTGCTGGGGGTCAGGGCAGGGGTCCCTGTCTCACACCCGCTGGCACAGCCCTGTTGTTCCCTGCAGTCCAGGACTCAGCAAGAGCATGCCTGTCCCTGCCAGAGGGCTCAGCCCCTCCAAGCCTCTTTCCAACAGATTCCAACAGCTGTGGCTTAACTGTGGTCCCAGGCTGACACCAGCACCCCCCAGCAGCTCTTCAGCTCCAAGTCCAGCTTGCAAGGGACCAAATCCCACCCTGGGCACCAGTTTCCTCCCACCACTCACCCCAAAGCAGCACCAGCTGTCGGCCCTTCCCCACCCTGCCTGCCCTGCAGCCTGGGGTCCCTCTCCCCATCCCACCCAGGGGAAGGGTGAATCCCCCCCCCTCTCCAGGAGCCCATTGTCTAGATTCGGTCCCACACCAGAGGGCAAATCCTTCCCCTGTGCCCCACAGGCGTATCTCCCACTGCCCCCCACTGCCTCCGGGATGTGAACACAGGGCAGAGCCAACCTATGTGTCCGGAGCGCACGCAGATGTCCCAGCTCCTCTTCCAGTGCACCCAGGGCCAGGCACCTTGTCCCACACCAACATGCAGACAGGCTCACCTGTGTCCCACGAGAGCCCTATCCTCCCACCGATGGGCAGGAGAGGTGGTTGTGAGCCCTGGGGAGACATCCCCTCCTCAACCCGAATTACAAGCAGTTTACTGAATTACACGAAGTGGCTGGGCAATAATCCAAGACAATGAATGGTTTTGGCCTGGTTTATTAAATGCCTGTTCCTGGGGATGCTCTGGCTACCAGCTCTGCACCCGAAGGGTGCCCACAGTTCCCATTGCAGCAGCATCCCAAGCCAGGACCGTGCTCCCAGGCTTCCAGGGCAGGGGGAAGGAAAGTGGGTTTGGCTGGAAGGACGCACAGCTGCAGTTTTTTCTGTGCGCCTTCACCCAAATCCCCACGCTGGACTCAGCCTGGGCTGAACGTCTGCTTGGCTGGGAAGGAGTCATGGGGTCCCGGGCCACTGCCTGGTGGGGGGAGCCTGTGTACGTCCCACTCAACCTGGGAGCAGTGCAGCACCTGCGCGGGTGTCACACTGTCATCTCATCCTGGGCGTCCACTTCTACCATCCTCAGAAAGGTGACCGAGTTCAGCCCCATGCATCCCACCCCTCACTCCCCATGTCCTCAGCGCCCCACGCCCCAGACCACGACAGACGGACGTCCTGCCTTGGCCATACGGCATGCTCTTCAGCTGCTCCTTTACTGACTGCTCTGCAGGGCGGCAGGGTCCAGCACGCAATATTGAGGAAGGTCACAACAGAGTCACAGGCGTGTTTCATCCTTCCAAACAGCCCAAGCTGGCAGCGGCACCTGAACAACAGCAGATCCCCCCCCAGATGCTGCTGTGACTTGCTGCTCGCTGCCCGAGTTGTGGAGCCTCCCCGGGGGACAGGACCTGCTGGGAGGGACGGCCAGGCTGGAGGGCAGGACACGTCATGGCGGAGGGGCTGTGCGGGGGATGAAGGGCTGGTGGTCAGTGGTGACAGCGGGGGTCGGCTCTGCAGCACTCCGACAGCTTCCGCAGGACTCGCTTCTTCAAGCGGATCCTCCTGGAGAGCTTGAGCGAGTAGCTGGACTCGTTCTCGTGGGCCTTCAGCTTGGCGTAGTAGTCAGAAAACTTGTTGTAGAGGATGGAGATGGGCATGCCGTTGAGGATGATGCCAAAGGAGATGCAGCCAAATGCCACCACCCTGCCGAGTGCTGTGTCGGGCACAGTGTCTCCGTAGCCCACAGTGGAGAGGCTGACCTGGGCGAGGAAGGGAAAGGATAAAATCCTACGTGAACAAGCCCAGCAGACCCCACCTGCCAGTGCGGGGACCCACCTCCCTCTGCCCCTGTGTGGGAGCCGGGTATCACCTGGGAACGGCACTGCACCGCGGCTGCAGCCAGCTTGGCTGTCCCTGCTCCAGCAGCCTGGATGGCCAGGGCTCAGCTCCCCGGGCTGCAGCCGGCAGGCTTGGAGAGCCCAAGGAAAGGGCTGGATGAGGCCCCGACAACAGAGACCAGAGGCAAGCCTCCCTGCTCCCTCCTCCCCTTCGCGTGTGTCTCTTCAAAAGCAGCTTGGACATCGCTGAGCTGAACTTCCCTCAGCAGCCAGACTGTCTGCTGGATCTTCCTGCCCCCACGGAGCAGCGGCTCCGGTGCTTCCTGGCCATCAGCTGCCCAGTCCCACAGGAACGAAGCTTCCTGGACCCTCCCTCCAAGGGAAACAGAGGCACTGCCCAGGAACGCACCCAGAGGAACTGCCTTTGGATGACAGGGGAGCAGGACTATGGGGACAGGGTGAGAACTGAGGCTTTGCAGGGAGCCATGCTGACCAGGGACAAGATCAGCCTGTGGTGTTTAAATACTCAAATCTGGTGATTGTGCTAAGTGATTTTGCACTTCCTTGAGGAGGGATGAATTTGAAGCAGGCAGCCTGTGGTGGCCAAGGGGGATTATAAGAGCAGAAGTGATCTGTGGGATCATTTCATCTGTAAATCAAAATGCCCTTGTAACCCCTGGCTCTCAAGTGCTTTAGCTGCTCCTCATCTCAGAGATAATCCCAGGTTTATTATAGCGCTCGGCTCAGCGGAGCTGCTGGCACCCAGCACAAGCAGGGCAGCAAACAAGGGCTCCTGTCCCCAGCTGCAGCACACCCCAGTCTGCGTCCTCTCTCAGGACACGGGCGGAGGCATGGTGTGACCATGTTTCCTTGGTTCCCACATGCAGCCCTGGGTCCCCCGGCTCAGCCCCACAAGCTCCGACCCCCCACACCTCCCAAGCCCAGGGGGCTGCAATGCTGCACAAGCCTCAGGCTGTCCCCATGCCCACGGGGTCTGAACCACATCCACCCAACACTTGGGTCCCATGACAGATACAGCCCAGGCTGAGTTACACCCCCCTCCTCACTAACCCCGGCTTCTCGGCTCCCAGGCCACCACCTCTGTCCCACCATCCCACCCCAGTACCGGCTTTCGAGCCCCTGAGCTTAGTCCACATCTCTGATTTCTTGTCTCAGAGCGTGCAGGGCTCTGGGTTTCCCACCACTACTGAGCTGGTGGGAAGACTGGGACCTTTCCTGCCTCCTGGCCAGCAGCAGTGCTGAACCCCTCGAGCGCCAGGGCAGCCCCTACCCACAGAGCCCCACCGCACCCCTCTCTGGAAGAAGGTGCTCACACCTTACCGCTGCCCACCACCATGCGTCGGGGATACTGGTGAAGTTGGTGCCTGGGACATCGTGTTCCACCGAGTGCATGAGAGCGGAGAAGGTGAAGACCCCCATGGCGATGAAGAGGAGGAGGCAGCAAACCTGCTGGTAGCACTGGCGCATGGTGAAGCCGAAGGCCCGGAGGCCAGTGGAGTGGCGCGCCAGCTTGAGGATGCGGAAGATCCTCATGAGCTTGATGAGCTTGAGGACTTTGCCCAGCTTGCTCACATTCTCCACCTTGTGCAGTTCCTCGTGGTAAAGCGCGTCTCCTTCGTCCAGACTTTCAAAGAGGATCTGGATGTAGAAGGGCAGGATGGCCACCAGGTCTACAGCATTAAACGCTGCCCGCAAAAAGTTTTTGAAGCTGGAGGCGGATATGAGCCGCATGAGGTATTCGGAGGTGAAGAAGATGGCACAGATCATCTCCAGCTGCTCCATCCACATCTTCCCTGTCTTGTGTTTCATCTCCTCCACTGTGCTCAGTGTCATGCCCACAATGGAGATAAGCACAAAGAAGCTCGACATGACAGCAATGATCTTGGCTGGGACAGAAGAGTACGGGTTCTCAATGAGATTCCAGATCATCTTCCGAAAACGTCCCAGGAATTTGCCCTCAAACTGCCCCGCTGAGTCTAGGGGCTCCAGTTCTGCCTCCAGCTCCTTCTGTATTTTCAGGTACTCGCTGAGTTCATCCTGCTTTTCCTCAAACAGGATCCGGCAGCAGCGTTGGGAGTATTTCAGATGGATTCCCCAGTACTCGATTTCCTCCACAAAGTTACTGGGGCACATCTCATCCATTATCCACAGGACCCCGCTGCAGTAGAAGTGGAAGATGTAGTGGAACATTGAAGGATCTCTGTCAAAGAAGTACTCATTCTTCTGCACTGAGTAGTCATCGCAGAGCTGCAGCTTCTTCGTAGGGTCTGTATAAAGAGCCAGCTTCCCAAGCCTGGTGATGGGATACTGGGCCGCTACCTTGTAAGCTATCTGGAATGATTTGCCACCCACGTTAATGTTGAGCAAGGACTTGTTCCTTCGGATGGGAGTCTTGCTTTTCTCCTGCTTTCTGTCCGTCACGTTCTGCATGGAGCTCCATTGCTTTACCAGGCTGTCCTGTGCAAACGGGATGTGGACTTCCTCTTCCTCCGGTGTCTGGCAGCAGCTCCAGTCATCCCCTGTCTTCAGGCTGGCAGAGAAACTTGCACGCCTTGTCCCCAGCTGCCTCATCGTGCCTGACCCTCTGAAGCAGGGATTCCCGTTATGGGCTGTGGGATAGCAGCTCTGGCTTCATGGGAATGCTCCCACCAGGCGTACGCTGACTGGGACAAGTGCTGTGAGCTCAGAGGAGCAGTGGCGACCTGCTGCCCAAGGCGCACTGGCCATGTCATGGTGCCACGTGGCACCTGCCAGGTTCCCAAAGCCGATTGCTTATCAGATTGCGGTTTGCATCGTCGGAGTCGGAGGCAGCTAAGTGTCCGCTCCTTAAGACAATAATGAGATTGAAGCACTAGCCCTTTATGTAAGGAACTATTTCCAGCTCTGCACATCTTTTCCCTTATTTTCTTCTTATTAGCTGTTTGCGTTTGCCACATGCTACCCTGTTTCCACGGAGGGCATCCACGATAGCAAGTTGAAAAAAGAGCATGAACTTACCTTGATTTAACCCTGAAAGACCTCCCTTGCCAGGCACAGAAAGGTGCAGACACGCAGGATTTGTGTCAGCTTTGTACCCCCATAACAGATGCTGCTCTTGGCACCAGTCATTCATTACGCACACGAGCGCTAATGCAGCTGCCCCTGCTCCATCAGCTGTCGTAGCCCAGAGAAAGGAAATGGTTGTGACCTCCCAGCTCATCCCTCAAAAACCCACAGCGCGGAGTTACAGGGGGAGGGGAAGGAAGCCGCTCACCCTCCACGCAGTGCCCGAGCAGATCCCCAAGGTGACAGGTTGCTCCTGCACTGCTGCCCTGTGCCACCCGCTCATTCCACCGGCCTTCAGCCCCATTACTCCCACAAGCAGGGGCAGGAACATGGAATGGGACACTGGAAATGCAAATATCAGTAAAAGTTACCCTGAACTGTAGGAATCAAAAAGGAAGAAATAATCCTTTGGGTTTGCAAGTAAAAGGGGAACCAAAATTAAATGGGCCGATCTTTGATGTCTGACCCTGAAACACAACCCTACCTTAGCATGTAAAACATCACATTGATTTCCATGAACTGATCTAATTAAATATAGAGACCTGGAGCACAAAGCTGCACCTAGGCTGAAAAGCAGCTCAGACTCCACTACAATTGAAGTCTCTGAGCCTGGGAATTAGAACAACAAAAATGCTTCTGGCACCAGACAGAGGAAGGGAAATTGCTGCCATAAACACAGCCCCAAGTTTTGGCACAAGACAGATAAAAATGTGTTTGTTTCAACCCTGAAACACTCAGCTCAGGGGTCAGTAGGCAAAACCTGCATGATCTCGCAGTGGGAAGAGGCTGCGACTGCAGAGTTTACCCACCAGCCTTGCTTCCCCATCGCACAGAGCAAGGGGCTCTGCCCCACGTAACAGAACAGCACGTCTCAGCTCAGCAGCTCGAACGGGGAGGATGACCTGGGACAGGCTGGTGACAGCTGACCTCTGCCTCATGGCCCTGGCAGCACAAGCACTGCTATCATCAGCCCTAGCTCAGCCCTGTCCTGCTGGGGTTTCTGAAGCACCTTCCTGCTCTGCTGGGCACCCCACTCCTTTCACTTGCTCTAAGATGAGGGCACAAGTTCCCGTGGTCTTGAGTTTTTCGCCTTGTCCTTGGCTAAGCTTTCCACTTGCCATCTATTCTGCAGTAGCACCCCTGGTGCCAGCAGTTTCTCTTGTCTCCACCAGCTCCATTCACTCTGCTCTCTGTATTTCATTTTCTCTGTGACACCTGATGCGTGTTGGAGTCACTTCAGTCCCAGGCAGGTACAGCAGCACTTGCTTTCCCCCTCTGCCCATGCCAGCCCACCCATCACGAGTCCTCTTTCCCACAATGTGACAATCTAAAGGTGATGCAGCCCTTGGCCTCCCGACTACAGAATTCAAGGAAACGCACAAATCCAAGACAAACAAAGAATCCAGAACTCATTAGTTTCACGTTCTTTATTCTCCTGTGTCATTCAGCAACAGCTATCTCCATTTGTCCCTGTGGAAACAGCAGGAAGGTTGCGTGCACCCTTGCAAATGACCTCCTGGTATTAAAAATAGCAGTGCCGGAATAACTCAGTACTCCATACCACATATAGAAGTTTCTCCCATGCGGTACAGCAGCACACTCACACACTATCCAGGAGTGGAAGAATCCTGCTCTAAAGCTGATGACTGGTGTCTGCTCGGCAAGCCAAGTTCTCACCTTTAAGGGACAGAGATCAGCAGCCAGAGCAGCAGCTTTCTATCTTTTGTGCACTTAGTGAACACTTGTGCAGGGAGTACGTGGTCAACACTGAACTAGAAGCACTGGTCCGTGATCCCTGCGCCCCACTGCCAGTTCTGAGAAGTGTACAGCACTGAGCTGTTGGAAAGAGCTACACATGCCACAATGCACAGACAGTGTTTGATCCAAGACACGAGTTATTTCAAGCTGAAAGGAAAAAAAAAAAAGCCAAACACTCAAAACATCACAGACACATAGAATGGTTTGGGTTGGAAGGGACCTTTAAAGATCACCTATTTCCAACCCCCCTGCCTTGGGCAGGGACATCTTCCACTAGATCAGGTTGCTCAGAGCCCCATCCAACCTGACCCTGAACACCTCCAACGATGGGGCATCCACAATTGCTCTGGGCAACCTGTTCCAGTGTCTCACCACCTTCATCGTGAAACACTTCTTCCTTATGTCCAATCTAAATCTACCCTCTTTCAATTTATAACTGTTGCCCCTTGTCCTGTCACTACAGGCCTTGGTAGAAAGCCTCTTTCCATCTTTCTTACAAGCCCCCTTTACATATTGAAAAGAGACAATAAGGTCTCCCCAGAGCCTTCTGTTCTCCAGGGATTGTCCTGACCCAGGTGCAGGACCTTGCACTTGACCTTATCAAACTTCATGAGGTTCCCATGGGCCCACTCCTCCAGCCTGAAGGTCCCTCTGGATGGCATCCCCTCCCCAACGAGTCAACTGCACCGCTCAGCTTGCTGTCATCCACAGACTTGCTGTGGGTGCACTCAATCCCACTATACGCACCCCTGATGAAGGTATTAAATAACATTGGTGCCAGTATGGACCCTTGAGGGATACCACTCATGTCAAAACAGTTTTAAGGAAGACACCATTAACAGTGTTAGAGAAGCAACATCCAGAGTTCAGCACCATGGTGGAAAGTGCAGTTCTGCAAAGGGTGGAGATCCTTGCTGCAAGGGAGTGTGTAGAGAAGCTGCTTGCCCCACACTGACTCAGGGTGGCAGCGCAGCAAAACCAGAGCAGACGGGAAGCTTTTCAACTTTCACCCCTGTGGCTGACCTGTCAGTAAGTTTCCTGTACATTGGACTGAGCAGCATCAAAACACTAGCGCAAAGACGGAGTGTATGTCTGATCTGTGCAGGGTCAGTGAGCTCCTACTGAAACAGGTGAGAAAGCCCCTATTCCCTGACAAAATCCAGGGGGAAGAACGGGGCAGGTGAAAAAAAGTCTCATGGCTGGAAGTGGAAGGAAACAGTTGAATATCACCTGTCATTTCATGGAGAATAAAACCTTTGGGTCCAAGGCCACACTGGTGAGAATCAGCATTAACAACCTCTGGAGGCAAGAACAATGAAGAAATTTCTACCACCTTTGTGAGGGGTGATTTCACAGCACCAGGGAAGATCCTGTGCTATTTCCAGAGCCAAAGTAGTCCCACAATCTAAGACCCATTTCCAAGGAGAGCATCCTCTTCTTATTCCAGTGTAACAACTCAGGTTTGAGAGCTTATGTCCAATTCAGTCAGCCTCTGCGGTGAACAGGAGGGAGACCAGGATAGTCCCATCTTATCACCTCATGGTAAAGATCCCTGTTACAAGAACAGAAAAACACCTGGTTATTGACAGTCCTTTGGGCAAAAACCTGGTTTGACTTCAGTTTGTGCGAAGTGGAGGAAAACAACCCACATCAGGAGATAAGTATCTTATCATGAGTGCTCAGTGTCCTTGGCAGCAGAGGAAGGACGGAGACCACCACATCACTCTCAAAAGAAGCCAGGATCTTCTCAGATTAGGTGTGCAACTAGCCCTGAAGTCGAGCAAGAGCCTTCATGTGTGATTGCGAGCAAGGAAGATAAGGGGAGAGTTCTGCTGCTTCCAGGCAGACTGAAACCCCAAGCATGTGGCCAACCAGCAGCAGAAACAGCTAGGAAAAGCTGCCCCCAGAGGGGAAAGCTCTAGAGGCTAGAAACACAGGGCAAGAAGGCATTTCTCCCTCATGCATACAGAGCGCATGGGGTGGAAGAAACTTACCCTTCAGGGAAATGAGCCTGTCTGGCTCTTGTCAGGCATCAGCTGTTCCCTGGATGCTTTTTCAAGACTGAAGATGTCGGATCTGCTTTTTGCTTTGGACAGGCCCCACACAGCAACAGAACCCACAGCTACCAGGATGCTCAGGAGTGCTAGAGAGGAGAGTGCGCAAGCAGAGAACCACTTGCTGTACCTGATCTGGACATCAGTACTGGGCTCTGCTGCTCAACAGCATTAGCCAACAGCTAGAGACCAGCAGCTTCCCTCAAGGATAAGGGACGGAGAGAGAGGAAGTGAGTTAGTGCCAGATTGCATGGAATGGCCTTTCTAAGGACACAGTGCGTCCAAGTCAGAGAATGATTAAGTTGTGATGTAAGGCCTCCCCTAGCCCGCCCAGCCCAGCAACAGCAGCTACTGATACAGGTCTGGAATTAACTCCATCAGAATACTCAGTTTAGAGCCCAAGACAGGACCACGACCATGTGCAGCACTCCGAGTCTCACATACCTGCAACAATTAAGATCCACATGTGGCCTTGACTCCTCGATGGCACAGAGACCCCAGGCACAGGTGTAGCTGAAGCCTCTGCGAGGAAAAGAGCAGGAAGTCCGTCAGGCTTCCAACTCACCTTATGGTCAGTATGCAAAGCAGTCTCCAGTCCAGACCTGGCTGAGTTCCCCATTCACCTCAAGAGTGCCAACAGGCCTTTTCTGAGTTAAGCAAAACCTTATCTGCAGTTACTGTGATTAGCCCACATCAGAGGGGAAAAAAGTCCTACTGGAAATGCGTAACAGGGAAAGCTGGGAAATTTCCCAGCTGTAGTTGCAGCATCCTAACCTCTCCCCGTGGCACTGGGAAGCCCCAGGTACAACCAAAATGCAGCTCATCTCCCCACCTACCAACTGAACTGGTACAGGCATCAAATCCAAACACAGTGTCTCGTGCCTGCAGTAATCCCCCTCCTCTCCACATCCACGGTGCTTTGGCTCCCAGACACCACAGAAAACCCCGGGGTAAGGGACGCTGGAATGCTTTCAAGCGCCTCAGACAGCCAACAGGGCCGTGACAAAGGAAGCTCCAGAGCATCTCGGAGCAGAGCAGCAGACACAAACGGTCCTGGGGATGCAGACACACCCTTCAGCTTGACAGATACCAGTGTCTGCTGCTCTGATCCTGCCCACAAGGCCCAGAAGTGCTTCCCCCATCCTTTTCCCTTCAGCTTGTCCGCTCCCCAGAGATCAGAGGAGCTCCGAAAGTTGGACAGAGACCCCAGAGTCTCTGGCTCGTGGGAAGGAAGCAGCCAGAACTGCACGTTCGGGAAGAAGGTACTTCAAAGGTGCTTCCCGGGGGAGCGCTGGGGTGTTGAACCGCAGCCTCCACAGGAGGAAGCTGAAGGTGGGGCTGACCCTACGGTGCTTCCTCTGCTCAAAGCAAGTTGCGATGAATGCCAACTGCCGCGGAGAGGCTACAAACGACAGAGACGAAAGGCTTCAGGCGGGTTTATCACCCCCCGAGCGCGGCCGCCCCAGACGGGGCTCCGGCGCCGCCTCCCGCGGCCTCAGCCCGCCGCGACCCGCCCCCGGCCGCACCTCCGTACCTCCGTCGCCGGTGGGCGGCACCCCCGAGCTCCGCGGCGGGGTCACCCAGGCACCGTCAGGACTCGGCTCCGCCGGGGTCGCCGTCCCGCAGCCCCACTCGTCCCCCTCGTCCTCGCAGTCGGGGTGCCCATCGCAGCGCCACTCCCGGGGGAAGCAGATGGCGCCGGGCTCGCACTGGAAGCGGCCCGGGGGGCAGGCGGACAGGGACGCTGCGGGGGCCGGACCGGGGGTGAGGAGGGGGCCGGACCGGGGGTGAGGAGGGGGCCGGACCGGCCGCCCCCCCACCCCCCGGGGCCGCTGCCCGCCGCGGCCGCCCCGCACCCCTCGCTGAGGGGAGCCCGCGCGCAGGGCGTATGAGGGCACCAGCCAATGAGAGCGAAGGGCGTGCGCGGGGAGCCAATAGGCACAACCGAGACACGGAGCGGCCGCGCGCGAACCGCGAGCCCCGGGCCCCATCCCCGGCTCACCGTTCTCTGGCGGAAGCGGCGGCAGCAGCGGCGGCAGCAGCGGGAGCGGGAGCAGTAGCGGCGGCGGCAGCAGCAGCAGCAGCAGCGCCAGCAGCCGCGCCATGCCGCCGTCCCCCACACGTGAGACCCGCCGCTGCCGCCGCGCTCCTATAAAGCCGGCCGCGCGCTGGTAGGGCGTATGCGTACGGCTATGCCCTCCACCAATGGGCTGCCCGGGCGGGCGGGGCGCAGGCGCGTGCCCTTGAGGAGGCCCCGCCCTCCCCTGGCGCCCGAGGCTCCCCCCGCGGGGGGCGGGCGGGCAGCGCCGCGGCCTCGCGTGTGCGGGGCTCTGCGGGGAACAGGCGCGGCGGCGGGGCCGGCGCTCCCTGCGAGCCGGCCGCCTCACCTCCGCCTCTCCCGGGCTTCGCCGGCGGGCAGAGGCGTCTCGCAGGGAGCCGCGGCCCTGCTCGAGCAGGGGGGTTCGCGCAGAGCCAGCGCCCAGCGCGCTCCGGCCTCAGCTGCGGCCGCCGCAGAGCCGAGCTGCGCCTGCACCCCCCTCTGCTTCTCTCCGTGGCTTTTTAGGGTCTCCCCTTGAGGCGGTGGGATAAAACTGCTCCCGGCAGGCAGCTGACTGCGCAGGGCCCAGCGTAACTACCTCGGCACCCCTGCCACGTCCTCCGGCAGCGGGGGAACAGGCGTGCCCTCCGGTTCACTGAAAGATAATCGGCGTAGCCCGCTGCGATCGCCGGGTCACCGCAGCGTGGGTCCAGCTGACCTGTTGTCATGGAGGAGACCGGGTGACAGCGCTCAGCATCTGAAAAGCGCGTAGCTGCAGCCGGGCAGGCTGGCCGGGCTATCGGGCACTTGTGGTGAGTGCCACAGGCTACTTAACTCACGTCTCTTACGGCAACATCAGAGCATCGGGTCCCTTTTTGGCTAGGGTGTGTTTTATTCAGCTCTGTCCTTAAGTGGTATCTCAGGTGTATTTTTGAGTCTCGCCTTGAAGTAGGATCACAGACAGCTTACAAATCCACTGAGCCCAAGCTCAAATGCATGGACTATATTGCTATTCCCTCAATAAAACCTTACGCCCAAAACTATATTAAAGAGTAATAATTTGGATAATTCAAACAGAACAGACAAAATGGGGGAGGAGGGATAATCACAGCGTTAAATACATTTATTAGTCACCACATCAGCAGCACTAGGACAAGTTCCATGCAGCATCGCTGTAGCTAAATCCACCGCAGGCCTCCCCGTTAGACTGCTGCTTTGTAACGAAGTGTGACCTGCACATCCAGCCTTGTCATATTTATTTCTCACAAATAGGGCTGGTCTTTTGAAATTTCCCACTTCTTAAGTGGTGGTCCTGGTGTCACCGGTTTTTTCTCAGCTGTTGTCACCGCAGAGCCTGAACTGGGGTAGAGGAAGGAAGAGAGAAGAAGAGGCTTTGATAATGCCATGAAAACCAGACTCCGATTTAATCAGGAGAACAGGTTTTATTACAGAATCATTTAAGTTAGAAGAGACCTTTACGATCGAGTCCAACCGTTAACCTAACGCCACCAAGTCCACCACTAAACCATGCCCCTACACACCATGTCTACACCTCTTTTAAATACCTCCAGGGAAGGTGACTCAACCACTGCCCTGAGCAGCCTGTTCCAGTGCTTGATAACCCTTTGGGTGAAGATATTTTTCCTAATATCCAGCCTGAACCTCCCCTGGCACAACTTGAGGCCGTTCCCTCTTGTCCTATCACTTATCACTTAGGAGAAGAGACCAACACCCACCTCACCACAACCCCCTTTCAGGTAGTTGTAGAGAGTGATGAGGTCTCCCCTCAGCCTCCTCCAGACTGAACAACCCCAGCTCCCTCAGCCGCTCCTCATCGGACTTGTGCTCCAGACCCCTCACCAGCTTTGTTGCTCGTCTTTGGATGCGCTCCAGCTAGAGGGGTTTGTTAAGCCAACTTTCAGCCACCTCATTCAAGCGCAGATACAGACACCACAAATTAGTTCAGCATTCTCCTACCAACCTGTGACATCCGATACTGCTTGTTGGAAGAGTTTTGTATTTCTGGCGTTAGTCAAACGAGGCTTAAACCCGCTCGGCTCCAAGAGCGGCAGCAGCAGAACTGTGGGAGCAACCAGGCCAGACCTACCTGCCGGCTTCTGCCCCCGCGGCGAGGGTTTTCTGCGCCGCCGCAACCACGACGGGCGGGAGAGACTCTCGGCGTCCGTCCCGGCTGCAGTAGTAGTTATTGGCGAACTTGTGACTGGGACCCACCGGGAGCCGAGGCGGCGGCTGCGTTCTAGACAGAGAACGGTTCCAGAACGTCAGTCGCGGCCGGCGAGCCTCAGCGCTCATGCCGAAACCCACAGCCGCGCCCGCCCCGCCGGCACCTCTTGGAGATCTCCGTGTAGCGCAGCGGCAGCTTGGCCTGGAGGTCCCGCTGCAAGGCAAGGCGAGAGCGTCTCACGCGATGCCGGGCGCTGCGCGCCCCCGCGGGCCGCTGCCCTGCGCCGGTGGCTCCGCGCAGCCCCCGGCGCAGGGCGGGGGGGCGCAGCGCCCGGTACGCCCGGCGGCGCTGGGGGCCGGGGCCGCCCTTACCCCCGCCAGGAAGTTGCGGAAGCGCTGGATGATGCGGGTGGCCGTCGCCATCTTGGCCGCTGTGAAGGGCAGGGAGGCGCGGGGAGTGCCGGGAGCGCGCGGGGCACGCTGGGTCTCGCGAGACTTGGCGCTATATAAAGCGGCGCGGGGTGGCACCGCCTCCTTCCTGCGCCGCGGAGCCGCCATGGACACCAGCCGCGTGCAGCCCATCAAGCTGGCCAGGGTGGGGGCGGCGGGCCGGGGGGGGCCGGGACCGGGGCCGGGGCCGGGACCGGGGCCGGGTCTGTGCGCTCACCCCCTGCTCTGTCCCCGCAGGTGACCAAGGTGCTGGGCCGGACCGGCTCCCAGGGGCAGTGCACGCAGGTGAGTGGGCCTAGGCCTGGGCCTGGGCCCGGGCCCGGGCGGGGAGCGGTGCCGCCGGGCCGGGCTAACGCCGTTCCGCCCCGCAGGTGCGTGTGGAGTTCATGGACGACACGAGCCGCTCCATCATCCGCAACGTGAAGGGGCCGGTGCGCGAGGGCGACGTCCTCACCCTGCTGGAGTCGGAGCGCGAGGCCCGGCGGCTGCGCTGAGCCGGTGAGCCCGGGACCGTCCCCGGCGCGGAGCGCGAGGCCTCCGCCGCCTCCCCGCGCTGTGGGGGCCGGCGGGGCGGCGTCTAAACCAGCGCGGCCTCCGCTGCTCTCTTGCAGGTGATGAAGCCTTACGGCCTTTACCCGAGCGGCCGGCTGGCGCCCGCCCAGCCGGGCGTGGGTCGCAGATGGAGAGGAGTGCGGCGGTTGTGTTACTGCAATAAAGGGTTTTTCCAGTAGCCCGTGCCCAGGTCTCGCTTATTGAACGCCTGAGTGCTCCGGTTTGTCTCCGTACTTACGCACCTGCCTTTTGCTGTTGGGTTCAGCAGAGGGACAGAAGCACACCCTGCTTATTACTGGGGCTATGCATAATGCCTTCATTGTAATATTACTGCATCCTTGCATTTTTATTAACTTGTCACAACAAAAATAACTCACAGTTTTGATTACAGCAACCTTAATCCTGACCTTTCTGGTAAGCGGTTTTTTTGTATGTAACTGGTGAAGTGGCACTGCTAAACTTACTGACTTCTGTGGATTCTAATTACAGCTTGAAAGTCAGGCTTTGTACCCGCTTGCAACGCAACAGCCTGCTGCTTCTGTCTTTCGGTCCTCAGTAAGCTATTCTACAAACACTGCTATAAATACTCCTACTTGCTGTCTTTGGCAGTCACCCACAGAGAGTGAGTGCTTGTCTCTCTCCCCTTAGAGGAGTTAGTAAATCGATCTCACTTATTTTCTTCTTCAGCTTTTCCTTCTACCGCACGATCAGCAAGAAAGATTTATTGTTTTAAGTTATTATATAAAGTAAAAATAAGGCTGAAAGGATTAGAAATGAGCCTGAAAACTGCCATGGTTCAAGGGCTGGTTTTTAAGTACTGGTATTTTCCACCTGGTAATAGAGTGATACTGGTTTGTGGTGTGTTTGAACCAAGCTGGGTCTGCGGCTCCTGATCCCGTGGTCTCTGATGGGAGTGTTCTTCATCCTCCAATGTCCTGCACTTGATTAAGGCACTTCAGGGGCAGGTGGGATTGAGGGTTTGAATATCCTGAAGCTGAGGAGAACACTTCTGGAATAGATGTTCAGATTTCTGAACTGAGGCAGATAGTGAGGATTGCTGTTAGGGCTGGTGTTGAAAGAGTGTGTGTGGTTTTTTCCCCCTCCTGTGGGTGTTAGTTTTGTCCTGGTCAGCTCATGAGCAGCCTGAGGTGGATTTTGTGCTGTAGAGAAAGCCCTCATCAGTATGTGCTTGTGCTGTTGCTTGATTTAGTTCTTGATTCTTCAGTGGTGTTTGTTTCAGAGCATCGGGTGAGTCTGCGCTCCCCTGATTTGTGTGATGCGGCAGAGCTCTCGTGCTAGGAGTGCAAGAAGTCCGCCTTGGAGTTTACTTCTCTGGCTGCTGTTTGTTCCCCACGCAGCTTTACAATGACTGAAGAGTGTTTGCTCTGGTGGCTGCCAGCCCCGGCTGTGCTGAGTGACCGAGACGGGACGCATCAGCTGTGAGTCGGTGACCAGAGAGAGGTAAACTTGTAGCAGGGGCAGAGCAGCAGCAGCTATTCCTGAATATCCCTGTGGGGTCAGCGTGGCCCTTGGCCACGTGAGGAGGGAGGTGACTTTGCATCCCCACTCTCAATCTGATGATTGCCCTTTAATAATGCAGCTTAATATCAGAGCACCAGGGTGAACCAGGGGTAGCGAGGGGCTATGTCTGGTTCCAGCGTCCCACTTCGTCCTGTGAAGTGAAACAGGCCAGAAGACACCATGGTACCCGAGTCTGGTTCCTGACTGGGACAGTTCAGCTGGAAGAAGACCAGACTGACGGATGTAACCAGTTCATAAACGTACAGAGAATTAATTGAAACGTGTGGGCACCCGCTCAGGGCGAGGGCTGTGCCAGGCTGTCCCTTGGCTGAAGCTGTTCTGGGGGTTTTAGCTTGAGCCAGACAAGGAGGCAGGAGGCTGCTGATGGTCACTGTAATATTTCAAAATAATTTTACTTTAAATTTTATTTATCTCTTTAAAAATAAACATCAGTATTAAAATATCAGTAAACAAACCTGTGAAACCAAAGCAGTGAGTACGGAATACATACAGAGCAGTGTACTAGAGAGTGGCTTTGAGCGTCGTATGTTAACTTCAGTGCAAAGCTGAAACAGGCCCACTGCGAGGACAGCAGCGTGTTGCCAAGAACAAGTTTCTTGGGGAGCATTTCCCAGCTTGCAGTATGGCTCAGACTGGGCCTGTGTGGGGCAAGAGTGATGGTGGGGGAGGTTGGGCCAAGGAGCAGAAATGGGGGTTGCGACACATGTTACCTTTGTGCAGGAATCGGAGAGTGGAGCTGGCTTCACATTCAAAAGCCTTTTTCTTCCTCCTGGTCCTTAGTCCTTGCCTTGTCTCTTCCCACCCTGCCTAGTGCACACAATCGCACAGACGCACACACGTCCTCCGACATACACGTCCATCTCCGCAAGTCCTAGGCTCTCTCTGAGCTCTTCTTTCCAATCTTTTTTTCCTGGAGCTATCCTCAGCTGCTGTCCTCCCTTTTTGGGAAGGGAAGTGGACAGAGAGGGATTTGGTTGTGGGCTCTGGTTGCCTTCACAGTCAGTGGCTGTGAGACTGTTCAAAATGAAAAATGTTTAGGAGGTAATTGTGATCTTTCCCTTGGGGGAATGTCCCCACTGCCCATGTTGGGTATCCGCTGGGCAGTCTCAGTCCCTAAATGCGTTCATGGCTCTTGGCCCACTTCTGTCAGCTTGGCTGCAGCCCCGAGTGCCCAGAAGTTTTGTTCCCATTGAGCAAATCAAATCACTGAGTGATTTCATGTTGAACTCCATCCTTTGAATAAGCAATATAATTTTCTTGCTTTGTGTGCATGTGCTAAAAAAAAAATTCAGATTTCAGCCAGGAAAGGAAATGCCACAAAAGAAGGGCAAGTATTTCAGTCTGGAAGTGCTCCCAGCTCGCATTCGAGGCAGCGTTAACCAACTGGTTTGTGTCCTCTTGCCTGACACTGCGCAGGACTCGCCTGCTGAGCACTGTTTCCCCACCATCACCGTGCAGCACAGCAGCGTCTGGGAGCTGGTGCTCGCCCTCCTGCAGCCCTGCTCCCCGTCACCGCTGCCCTTCTGAAACTGCTGGGAGCTGGCTGAGAGAGCAGAAACCAGGTGCTATTTCTGATGGGTTTGTTTTCTGTTCAGTGACTTGCAGAGGGCTCCCAGGCGGCGCAGCTCCAGCAGTCGTGGTGGGGAGCAGGGCTGACAGGGAACAGAGGATGGGGCCAGCTTCTGCTCGCCGTTTCCCACCCCAAGGTCACCTGATGCTTGGCTCCTCTGTCACTTGGCGGAGCGAGGTGGCTCTGTGTGGGCCGCTTCCAGCAGTGGAGACGGGTGAGCGAGGTGCGGCGACAGCACCTGCTCTAGCAACAGGAGGATTAAAGCATCTGAGCTGCAGAGAGTGATTCGGCACACAAAGGAGTGGCAGGAGAGGGGACATAAATTACAGCCCAGTGCTGAAGGTGGCTGGCTGGCACACGGCTGGCCCCTGGCTGGATCCAAGGTCACTCTAATTTGGTTGTTTTGGGCTCCCAGGGCTCTTCGTGGCTGTCAGTGATGTCCCCTGCTGCAGAGAGAGCAGTCACAAAATGTCACCAGAGACCCCTCCAGTGACTCTTGATCAGGGCCAGCCAGGCTGGTTCCCTGCTACTGAGGATGCACTGAGCATGTGGCACCTGGGATGCTCTGCTCTTGCCCCTGTGGCCCCTTCCTGGGGAGCATCATCTGTGTCACAGCCCTGTCCCTTCCCACGGGGCCACCTGCCCACCAGGCAGCTGAGCCGGTGGCTTGGTGCCACCTCCATGGACCTTGTGTGGGACAGGGCAGGTGGCAGGAGCTGGGGGGAACTGTGGTACTCACAGGCAGCTGCGCCTTTGTGCCGTTGAGATGGGCATAGAGGAGCATGGCGATGTTGCTGTGGCCGGCCTCCAGCGCGATGGCAACGGCGTTGTTACCATCCTAAAAAGGAAGGGAGAGCAGTTGGGAAGAGGTCTGGGGCTGGGATTTGGGTGAACGTGCCCAGGCCCCAGCGGTGGAGGCTTACGCTGTCCACAATGGAGATGTTGCAGGTGGGCTGGGCCAGCAGCAACTTCACCGTCTCCACGCGGCCGTGCTCGCAGGCGCACATCAGCGCAGTCGAGCCCTCCTCGTCCTGCAGGTTCACGTCAGCTCCGCAGGCGAGCAGGGCTTCCACCATCTCCTGCCGGCCGTGGCTGACGGCCAGCATCAGCGCCGTCTGGCCAGCCTGCAAGGGGCAAGGGATGCTGCCAGGCTGCTCCTGCCCCAGCTGTGCCACCCGCTCTTCCCCCTGCCCTGGGGAGGGACCACTGCCGGCCCCAGCACCCACATGGTCTCTGAGCACCTCCCTGGCTGGAGATGAGGTGTAGGTGAGACCTGGGAGCCCTGACGCCAGGCAGAAGGAGCTCCTAATGTGATGCCCTCCCCATGTACCGGTCCCTCCAGGTTTTGCAGCCACAGTCCTGCCCTTGGAGGAACCGAGTGTGGCCCTCACAGCTGCTTGGGGGTGGGGGGAGAGGGTCAGGATGTGGTGGCCCCCAGCCCACACCAACCTGGCTGGCCTTGGCGTTGACATTGCCCATGCTGAAGAGTCTCCTGACCACGTTCATGTCATCTTCCTGCTCGACGGCTGCCAGCGCTGCCAGCATGAGAGCTGTGTAGCCAGCTTTGTTCTGGTGGTCCACATTACAAACCTCTGTGGGGATGGGCAGAGCGGGGGGGGCTCAGGGTGCTGCGGGGCTGGTGGGAGGCACGGACCAAGCCACATGCCTGGCTCCTGCCCTGCCCAGGGTGCTGCGAGCTGTCATACAGCCCCACATGCACAGACCTGCTGATGGGTCTCCCCCCCCCCCATCAAATCTGGGCTCCCAAAGGGAGGTGGCTGCCCAAACCCACCCCGCCCCGGGCACGGACACAGCCCAGGGCAGCTTTCCCTGCCTCTCTGCTGCCAGCGTGTTTCCCCCATACCTGGCATAGCCAGGATGTGACCTGAGGTACCAAGTGGGATGGTGGCAGCGGGACATTTCTGGGGGTGGGGGGCACTGACCTGTGTCCAGCAGCAACCGCACGATGTGGAAGTTGGAGTGGGAGACGCTATAGTGCAGGGCTGTGTTGCCGTTCCCGTCTGCCAGGTTCACCACATGGGCCAGGAGAGCCGGCGAGACCTCAGCAAAGGCCAGGAGGTGGTTGGCGACCGTGTCGGGGACGGACGACTTCTGGCTGGACAGACGGAACCACTCCTGCAGGACCAGGCTGCTGCTGGCGAGCTGCGGGCGGTGAGCGGTGCTGAGCTGGGGGCCGTGGCTCCGGCCAAGCCCCTGCATGGCCCCACCCCACCCCGGCACCCACCCTGCACCCACCCCCCGCTGCTGGCCCCAGCGGGGAGCAGAAATCCCACTCCAGAGACGACTGGGTGAAGACAGGACCCTGAACCCCCAAAACCATGCTGGGATGGCGCAAGCTGAGTCCACACAGGTTTTGGGGTATCTGGGACAAAGCCTGGAGCAAAGGGCTGTGTTTTGGGAAAGGTGCTGAGCCGGGCTTTGCTGGCTCATCTTTGGGAAGGGCCAGCCCCAGGGCGGGACCCCGGCAGGGGCCGGGCGAGCCGTCGCACCCGCAGCACCCCACTCACCACCTCTTTGCTCTTGGTGGCACCGGGGTGGCCCAGGTGGGTCTTGACGATGAGGCAGGCCTCCCGCATCCTGGGGCTCAGCTCGAACCTGGGGAGAGCAGGAGGGTGTCTGCAGCGCGGGGCTGCGTCACCCCACCAAAACCGTGCTGGCAAGGGGCACCCCGAGTTCCCCCCCAGAGGTGTTGCTCCTCTCCCCGATGCCTGCGAGCCTCCACAAGCTCCCCATGCTGCAATGTCCAGCGCGGTGGCTGCACCCTGGCAGCTTCAGCCTCTGCCAAGCTCTGCTGAACCAAGCCTTATACGGACATGCTCAGGCACAATTTACCCATTTTTAGGCCAAATTTTTTCCTTTTCTTGAAAAATGCCATTAAGGGCTGTTGTTTCCCCCCCCCCCTCCTCCAAACTATCTTCTCTAGCAAAGAGGCATCTGGGGCCTCAGTCTCATCCTTTCCTTAGCAGACCCAAGAAGCTGGAAGGATTTTTTTCCTGCTGAATGGTTTCTGCAGGAGCTGAATGTGTTTTTCCCATCAGCTGCACCGAAACTGGGGCAGGTGCTGTGAGTTGGCAGGGCCGGTGCCAGCCCATGGCTCCCAGCTGTGCAGGGCAAGGGAGCCTTCCCCATCGGCACTTACTTCTCCTTCACCTCAGGGGGCTCTGGCAGGGTCACGCCAGCTCCCTCGTGCTCCCGTTCTGGCTCACGCTCGCCTTCCCCGGCCTCCTCGTCCGAGGTTTCGGTGTCGCCCTGCTCCTCGCTGTCGGAGCTGTCGGCTGAAGCCTTCTCAGAGGAGCTGTCTCCTTCCTCCTCCTCCTCCTCCTCCTCACTGGATGTACTCTCGTACCTGCATGGAAGGAGGATGCTCAGTGGCAATGTGGCACCCAGCTGGTCCCCTCCAGGCCCCCCATTGCCACCACCCCCAGCCCACGACAGGGATGCCGGGGGCCGGGGCTGGCTCAGGGGGGTGGCAGGAGCCCCTCGGCACATACTCCCCGTTCAGCACGCCCACAAACTGCAGGCTTTTCTTGCTGCCCTCAGCCTCGCTCCGGGGGGGACCGTCCCGCTTCTTCATGATGGACTTCAGGGGTCCTGGGGGCAGAGAGATGGGTGTCAGGGGCCAGCGAGCAGGAACCTCCCCGTGGGGCTGCCCGGGCACCCCAAACCTGCCAGACCCCATGGTGGGCATGGGAGGGATATGGGCAGAGTGCAGGCAGCTGCTGTGACACAGGTAGCGTTGGCCCTGCAGGTGCTGTCCCCAACAGGGCCACCCTCTCCGTTCCCGCAGGAACATCCCAACCCAGACCCTGGTGTCATCCCTGATGCCAACTCACCGGTCGCAGGGTTTGGGGCAGCTCCGCCATCCCATGCCGGGGACGGGTCCCGGCCGCTGTGCGTTGTCTCTGGCATGGCTGCCCCAGGGGCTGGGCTGCCCTGGCACGTGCCCCCCATTCCTCCTGCGTCCTGTGCTGAGGGGCCACGCAGGGCATCGCCCGCGCTGGGCTCCGTCTCCGTGCCCGCTGGGACAGCGCTGCCCACATCGGTCTGGCTGCCCTTGTCTTCGCACCCAGCGGCTGAATCGGGGCCAACCGCCATGTCCCGCCTGTCGGGGCGGCAGCCCACCCCGATGCACGTGGTCGACGGGCAGCACTCCACGCCTGCCTCTGCCGTCTCCGGGGGGTCGCCAGCTGCCCGGCTCTGTGTTGCCACCGCCACCTCCACCAGCGCCTCGGCCACCTGCGGCTTGGCCATCACCTCCTTGTCCACCCGCCCGCGGGGCCGGCGGGCACACACCTCCAGCCGCAGCTCCTCCAGTTCCCGCGTGGCCTCCCGCAGGTGCCCCTCCATCAGGGCGATCACCTCTTTCTGGTGCCCCACCGTCTGCTGCAGCAGCTCCAGCTCCTGCTCCGCCTCGCTGGCCAGCCCCAGCGAGGACTCCAGCACCCAGACGGCCACAT
This sequence comes from Gavia stellata, assembly GCF_030936135.1. Classification (NCBI taxonomy): domain Eukaryota; kingdom Metazoa; phylum Chordata; class Aves; order Gaviiformes; family Gaviidae; genus Gavia; species Gavia stellata. The sequence goes on from NC_082625.1 coordinate 5,994,501, forward strand.
CCCTGCGCTCCCTTGCCCTGTCATCCGGCACATCGCTGCCTTCCTGCTGCGACCGGTAGTAGAAGACAGCGTCAGTCATGGCCCGGTCCTCGCCCACTGCTATGGAGCGGCACAGCCTCTCGGTGGTCCTGGGGCTCCTGCCTGGCCAAGCCCTGCCACCCCGCTCTGGCACGGCCAGCTTCTCCGTCAGCTTCCTCAGCTCTGTGATCTTGCTTGCTCGCCCCTTTGCCGGCTCTGCTTCGCTCTCCAGCCCCGCTCGGGGTGGCTCGCCCCCTGCCACCGCCTCGGAGCCAGGGGGGTGGCCGAAAGCCCCGCTGGGCTCTGCCGACAGCTTCTCCATCAGCTTCGCCTTCTCCCTCTTCAGCTCGCAGATCTGCGTCTCCAGGAGGGGGATGGTTTTCACCTGCTCCTCCAGGTCCCGGAGCTGCCGCAGGGCTGCGGCCATCTGCTCCCGCACGTGCTGCAGTGGGGCAGCGCTGAGCCCCACCGCTGGTGTGCTGCGCCCCGAGCTGCCGGGGCTCGCCCGTCCCCAGCCCGCCTGGCCCTCTGTGCCCGCTGGCACCCAGAGGGGCGGCTGACTCGGGGCACCCGGGGGGCCACCGCGGGGGGGACCACCGATATCCTGCCAATGGCCCTGCTCCTGCTCCAGCCTCCTGCTCGTCTCCAGCAAGGTCTTCTCCACCCGCGGGTTTCGCATGAGGCACTTGTGGGTAGGAGGTGGGAGCAGCCGCACCGGTGGTGGCGGCGAGACAGGGTGGGAGGTTGGCTTGCTCGGGGGCTCCAGGGGTGCCCGGCCGTGCGGTGACAGCAACAGCGCAGTCCTGCCCTCCTCGCTGGCCGTGGAGGCAAGGGACTCGGTGGAGGTCCAGGCGCTGGCATGGCTGCTGGGGCTGCGCAGGGCGCTGGGCGGCTGCCGAGCCCCTTTTGCCCTGCGAGGCAGCGGCACTTTCTTGAGTGTTTGGCCACTTTCGATGTCATCGACGTATTTCAGGAAATCCAGGTCCAGAAGGAAGCCGTAGGGGGTTTCCACTGAATAAGAGCTCTTCTCCCCATCGTCCTGGTCTCGGTACAAGAACGGGCCCCCGAGATCTACAAGAGGAGCAGGGAAGGTTAGGCAGGGACCTGGTGGAGACTGGAAGGCTTTTCCAACTGGGTTACACTGAGATTTGCAGCCTGCAGCCCCCGCTCCCTGGCGCGATGCTCCTGGCAGTGGGCCCAACAGATGGCCCATCCCCGGCACCCTCGGTGCCATCGGGTGTCACAGGGCGCCCGCTCCGTGCCGGGGTCGGTGCTGGGGTGAGGAAACCCATCAGGACGGGATGGGACAGTTCAGCCCTGCCACTCCCCTCACGCTCCTTCTCCTGTCCCTGCCCGGTGATGACCCCAGTCCCTTTACCTGGGAGGTTCTGGTTCAGGGGTGCAGGCTGAGCCATCTTCTCCCCGGGATGCTGCTGACCAGGGGATCATCAACCTGCAACAACAACGGGGCCATGTCCAGCGAAACCCTGCAAATCGGGGGCTGGTGAGCCCCATGCGGCTGCAAACCACCGCCCCCTGCCCGGGGAGCACCCCACGGCCACCCCCTGCCATCCGCCGGGCCCCCCTCGCCTCCCTCCAGCTCTGGTGCCGTGGGGCTGACGCTCAAGCTGGCTGCTGGGCAGGCGAGTGCGGTGCTGCCTGTGAGGCCGGGGATTGTTTGTACATTTAAGGAATGCTTTGCAGCCCGGGCTGGGATGGCTGCGGCGGTCGCGCTGCCAGCTCTGAGGGTGCAGAGTCATGAGTCAGAGCTTGGCCGCACTGGGGGAGAGGGCTGGAAAAAAAAAAGAGGCTGCAGCCTTTACGGGTGTGATTCTCAGCGGAGAAGTTTGCTTTGGATAAAGGGAATTGAAGCTTTTGCAAAGCCACGTGACCGCAGGCAGCTGCCAGCACCCATCAGTTGCTGGGTGTGATGTCCATCCTCACCGCCCAGGCTGAGCAGGACCAGGGTGCTCTGCGCTGCCCACCCCCACCTCGGGGTGTCTCGAGAGCTGGTGACCCCCAGGAGGGACCTGGCTGCTTTTTCCCATCAATAATGCAGCATAAGGCATGGCGGGAGGCGAGGGGGAATGAAATGGGAGCCTGGTTTTCCCAGAAGCCAGGCACAGGCATGCTGGAGGAGAGCCAGCAGGATGTGGCTGCGGTCCACGGGTGAGCTGGGAGGGCTGCCAGCTGGGAGCGTTCAGCTGGGACCTGCCGCAACATCTGGCAGCATCTGGGTGCTGGGGCCCAGGTGGGAAGCGCTCCTGGAGGGAGTGGGATGGGGGCAAACAGCACCTCGGGAGCACCCGCTGCTGCTGCGCACAGCGTCACCCTCCAGGGACCAGTGGGGTCCCTGTGTGGCGGGGATGCGATGGCCCTGCCCACGGGGCACAGGTGGCCTTTGGGCTGTGCAGCTGTCGGTGGGCAAAGCATTTGGCACGGCGCTATTTTCGGAAGAAAGCGGGGGAGGAGGTGTGCCGCAGAGGAAAGGCAGCTCAGACATATTCCTAAGGGAAGCCGGGGCTCAGCGCTGCCCAGACAAAGGTGCAGGATCTGGCCTTGGCTGCAGAGAAACACCTGCATCCATCCCCAAATCCCCTGCCTGTGACGACCGGAGTATCCAGACTTTCTAGCAGAGATGCTGTGGCCACCCCCATCACATGGCCCAGCTTGGGGACGATGCGCTGGTCCCTGGCTTGCACCCGCTGCACACAACGATGCTGTCTGCTGCTCCCCAGCCCCGGCCATGCCACTGCGGTTGCCAGCCCGTGGCTCGTCCTGACCACGCGACTGCCAGAAGCTGGAGGAGCAGTTGTGGCACAGGCAGTGCCAGGCCAGGCTCAGGCTGGGCACCCAGGCGACGTGGCAGCCTCCCACCGCCAGCCCCAGCGCACGGGGTCAAGGACTTGAGCCCAACCAGGCGGGGGTGTGATGCTTCCCACCAGGCCGGATCCCAGGACTCTCCCACTCCGCTAACAATCCATCCGCAGCCGATGCGCATCCCAACTTCCACCTCCCTTGGGATCATCCCAACTTCCACCTCCCTTGGGATCATCCCAGCTTTGTGCAGGCACTCCTTCCACCTCCCTTGGGAACATCCCGGCTCCGTGCTCACACCCCAACATTCCCGTGCCGCCGGCTTCGTGCCTAAAAGGGTCCATGCATCTTCCACCTTGTCTAATCCCTCCCATCCCAGGAAGAAGCCGGCTTCCTCCTCCACACGGCCCTCACTGCAGGTAATTAAACAGCACCAGGGCCAGGACAAACTTCCCACCGGGCTCTGCGCACGCCGTAAACCAAACGGGAGGAAGAGGGAGAGCAACAGGAGCCAGAGCCAGCGGTTGCGTTTCCTTTGGGGAAGCGGCCGGCAGCTCCCTTCCGCCGCCCGGCCGGGTATTGTCCTGCCTGGGGCTGCGCCAGGAAAAGCCGCCTCTGCCGGGACCCCTGCCAGGAGGTCTCCCACACCGCTCCTCCCGCTTGCGGCAAAGGTGCCCTTCCCGCCGGCACTGTCCCGCTGTCCCTGGGACGCACTGCTTATCCCCCCTGCCACCTCCTCCTGCCCCTTCAGCTGACACCAGCGGCTGCGCTGCCTGTCCCAAAGCCGGGGATCTTCCTGCGGCTCTCGGCCCCCATTACTTTTGGTCCGACGGGATGGGCTGGACCCAGGGCAGCAGCTTCTGCCTTCACCCAGCTCTGAAGCAAAGGGCCAGACCAGGCGATGGGACCTGCAGGCTCCCAACCACGTGCAAGTTGCCCCGGGGACCCCATGATATGCAAACCCTGATGGGGTCCCCACAATGTGCAAATCTCAACGGGGTCCCTGCAATGTGCAACCCCACCTTGGGACCCCGCGATATGCAAACCCCCCGGGGCTCCCCGGGACGTGCAAACTGTCCCTGGGCTGCCGGTGGGCCGGGCTGGGCGGCGAGGCGAGCGGCAGGCTGGATTTGAGCTGGCGGGGATGAGCAACGGTGGCAGACCGCCCCGGCGCGCAGCAGCGGCGAGAGGGTTAAGTCCCCACACCCGCGGCCCAGCCACCGGCACCTGCCAGGCCCCGCCACACAAAGCCAGCCTTGTCCCCGGCCGACCGCCATCACCGCCGCAACGGTTCAAAGAGAAGCCGCTCTCCACCTGGGCTGAAGTCCCGACGGGGAAGACCGTGCCGGCCACTTTGGTGCCAAAGGCTGATTTTCAGCAGCTTCATCCGCTCCCCTGGGCACCGGGGCTTGGCGCTGCCAGGGCTGGGCACAGGGACTCCGGGTGCCAGATGCAGGGGACCCCACACAATCCCAGCTTCCTTCGGAAGAAATGAAGGCATTGTTTCTAGCCCCGGTATTTCCGCAAAGAAGCGGGATGGTACAAAGTGAAGTGCCGCTGGGGAGGCTTGGCAGTGAGAGGAGGAGGAGGAGGAGGATGCGCAGGGACCCAATCGTCCCCGCAGAGGCAGGGCTACGCTTTGCCCTGGGCTCGTAGCAATGTTTCCCGCTCTTGCCATCGCACCGATGCCAACACAGGAAACTTGGGGCCAAAACTGGAGCCGCTTTGCTCAAGTACAATAGAAAGCCATATCAGGGGTGGGGAAGCCTGGTCACCTCGGCACAGCTCAGGTCCCATCCCGTACCCATACCCCAGCCCCAGCCAGCCCCCTGGAACCACCGGCCTCATGGTCCACAGGGCAATCCCCCCTCTGTGTCCCCAAGCCCCCAGGCTGGCAGGGGACAGGCCTGGGGGAGCTATTTTTAAATCTCCAGACTCCTTTGGGCCCTTTCCCTCACCAGGGGCACAAGTGGGGCAGCCCCCGCCCCGGCTCGGCCACTTGCCTCCGGGCAGCCCGAGCCACTCCACCAGTGGGGCTGGGGCCGGACACGGGGAGGGCTCTTCCCAGCTCTCCTCCCAAGCCAAAATACTGAGGTCATGAGGAATGTGAGAAGAACAGAGTCCAGAGCAGCCCTGGCCAGCGCGACTTGATTTATCTCGGCCAGGCACGCTTCCCTCGAAGCTGCACGCAGGCGATAAGCCCCGAAGCTCAGGGCTGAGGCTGTTCCAAAGTTAAAGGGAAACCACTGAGCAAGCACACGGCTTCCTCCGCTGCCAGCGACATCCCAGGATTTGGGCTCCTCGCACGGAGCTAGCCGTCATGCGTGACTGTCACCTGCAGTGTCACCCGCTGGAACTGCAGATGGGAGGTATCCGGGGCTCAGCACACCCGCCCGGCCACACATCCCGTCCCCATCCCCTGCCCCAGGGCTGTGCAGGATGGCCCGTGCTATGTGCCACCCGCTGTCCCTGCGCCCGCTCGCCCAGGCCACCTTGGCCATCGCGTCCAGGCTGGGGCTGCTCCTGGAGGAGCTGGATCCTGTGCGGGTGGGTGTGCCGGTGCTGACCCAGGGAGGGAAAGGGAAATGCTTCCATCTTCACAACAGCCTAATTTCAGGGTTGGGCTGTTATTTCTGGAGTTGTCGTCATCGTCGGTCCGGTTGGTTGGGAGGCCACGGGGGCTGCTTGGGCTCTGCACCCACTCCAGCACCTCGGGGACCTCCCCAAGCTCACACACCACCTGGACAACAGGCGCATGGTCCATACGCAGGCGTACTCACAAGGGGATCAGCTCTACGTGCCCTGTCACACCTATAGCTCTATAGGGCTCCTACATCTCCCCTAGAAAACATCTACCACTTGTGCTGCACCCTTGCCGTGGCTGCCCACCAGTACTTTCCTCCAACACCTCCCCAATTCCCTTGGGGCTGGTGACAACACGCGGGGTCGGCAAGGAGCCCCGACGGCCTGGGATCGCGCTGCTGCGAGGAGGTGCTCAGGGATGAAATGGTTAAATTTACACCCAGGGTGCACAGGCACACTCGGGGTACACGCACAGTGCCGGGCACAGCCCCATGGCAGGTTCCACATGTGCACGCAGGGAGCACCCTGAACCCCGCAGCACCCTATGTACCCTCCAGCACCCCAGAGAGGCCTGCAGCAGCCTAGGGTGCCCTGCCACACCCCCAGCACCCCGCGATGTCCCCAGCACCCCCAACCTTGTAGGTCCCCGGTACCCCAGGCAGCCTGCAGCACCCCCAGCCCTGCGGGCCCACAGCACCCCGGGGTGCCCCTCAGCATCCCCGGTCCTGCAGGTCCCCAGCGCCCCGGGGTGCCTGCAGCACCCTGCACGCCCCCGCACGTCGGGGCGCCCGCCCCCAGCCCAGCAGACCCCCCGGGGACTCCCCGGCCCCGCCAGCCGGGGTGGGCGGCCCAGCCCGGCCCCGACGGCCCGGAGCCGCCGGCAGCGGTACCGGCACCTCCGGGGTGCGGGCAGAAGCCCCGCTCCCGGTGCCGCCCGGGCGGAGTCCCCGAGGGGGGGGATGCCGGGGCCACCCCACCCCGCCGCGGTCCCGGGGGCTCCGGAGCGGCCCCTCGGCGGGCCCCGGGAGGCGGCGGCGGCGGCGGCTCCGGGCGCCCTGCGGAGCCAGCCCCCGCCCCGCCGCCGGAGCCGCTCCTGGAGCCGGAGCCGCCGCTGCCGGCCGGACCCCGCCGTCCCGTCCCGTCCCGTCCCGTCCCGTCCCGTCCCCGCCGCCCCTCACCTTGCCGGCCGGGCGTCTGGGCTGCAGCCGGGCCCCAGCGCGGGGCCGCCGTCCCGGGCCCGGCGGCTCTGGGCTGCACCGCGGCGCCGGGCAGCGCTGCCCGCCGCAGCCCCGGGCCGAGGGCGGGCCGGCAGCGGGGCCGGGCGGGAGCGGGCCGGGGCGGGGCGGGGGCGGGCAGGGATCGCCCGCGGGCCCCCGCCGGGACGGGCACCGCCCCCGCGCCGCTCGCCCCCGGCGGGACTCTGGTTCGCCCCGGCACGGAGGTCCCACCGCCCCCCCGGTCCTCGGGGGAGCGCGGGGTCCCTGTCCCCGTGGCCCCCCGGGGTGGGATTATCCCCCGTTGCAGTCACCCGGGGGACGGGGTGTCCCGGAGCCCAGGAAGAGGGGCGTCCCCTGCCCTGGTCACCCGGGGGGTCCCCTATCCTGGCTAGCCGGGGGAAGCGTTGTCCCTTGTCCCAGTGAGCCCAGGAAGGGAGGTGTCTCCTGCCCCGATCACCCCAGGGGTGGGGGATCCCCTGCTCTGATCACCCCTGGGGATGGGGGATCCCCTGCCCCGGCCACCCCTGGGGATGGGGGTGTCCCTACCCTGCTCACCTCGAGGATGGTCACCCTGGGGAAAGGTGTGTCACCCCGGCGTTGGGGTATCCCCTATCCTGAGCTCACCACCGCTGCTGGCCGGGGGCCTGTGGGTGCCTGGGGTCCAGCTCCCTGCCATGCTCTCCTCCCCCCAGCACAACCAGCCCCCCCAGCCCGCCTGGCCCCGTGGCCTCGCACGCCGCCTGCCCTCGTCCCACCCACGGCCGGGACCCTGTGCTGCTGGCCGGGGGCCTGTGGGTGCCTGGGGTCCAGCTCCCTGCCATGCTCTCCTCCCCCCAGCACAGCCAGCCCCCCCAGCCCGCCTGGCCCCGTGGCCTCGCGCGCCGCCTGCCCTCGTCCCACCCACGGCCGGGACCCTGTGCCGCTCGCCCTGGCTGGGCTCCCCGGGCCTGGCCCCGCTGGGTTTTTGGCAGCCCTCCCTTGTCCCAGCAGCAGGCTGTTTGTCTCCTTTTCTTGCCAGCTTTCTTCCCTGCCTGCTTTGCGCGCCGGTCGCTCAGCCGCCAAGGTCTGGGCCGTTCTCCATCCCACAAGGACCCCTGGAAGTTTCACACCTTAAAGCTTGCCCTCACTAACTGCTCCAACCCCTTGCAACGCTGAAACCCTCAGCAAGGATTTTTGCTTCTTTTTCTTTCCTTTTCAGCTGCTGAACCCCCTGGGTATTTTTCCACGGCTGGCTCTTCTGTAACACTACTCACGGGAAGAGCAGGAGAAACAAGATGTGCTTCCCGGTGTCCCTCCCAGCTGCCGGCTGGCAGCTTGGGGACTTCCTGAGGAAGGGCTTGTGTCCGGACGGAAGTACCTTAATAGCCCTAATGGATCTACCTCCACCGACAGACCTCGTCCCCCTCCAACCCATTTACATACTTGGCCTCTCCGGCATCCTGTGGTAATGAACTTGGTGATTTCATGCCCTCGTTCGGTTTCCAAAGCAGGTCTAGAATAGCACTGCTCTTGTCCATTCACTGACTGCTTGGCAAAGAAATCGGTGGGGTTCTCCGTAGCTGTGCGCCTTGCCTTCTCCAGTCAGATCTGGAAAGGTGAAGTCTGGCGTGATGCGTGAAGTCCCACTGGTGTCCGCTCACCGGCTGCGCCGCAGAGCTCACGTCCCGCGTCCCGGCTCAGAGCTCCACGAAGGGCCCACATCCAGGTCCCTCGCTCCCGCTCGTGGACATCGGACAAAAATGTCACCCATCGCCAAACAGCAATTCTTGTCTCTTCCTTGCAAAGGTAGGGAAAAAAACTCGTAAAGGAGGACTTGAGGAAAAATGAGCTTGGGAAAGCGATGTCACCCCAGCTCCGCAGGTGCCAGACCTTGCCCATGCAACTGCTGCCACCCTGGTGTCAGGTCAGAGCTGTGAAATGAGGGGGAGCCTCGAACCACCCAGCGGCCCCAGCAAAATACAGACCTGGGGCTGCCTAAATTTGGTGCTGGAGTGCAGAACTGTGGCAGCTCAGAGATATTTCCAGGCTAAAACTCAAGAGCAGCCTTTGAACAAGAGGTGTTGAGTTGTTCCCTGCACCGATCAGACTCTTCTGGCTTTAAGTTCTGGTGACCGAGAAGAATTAAACCGAAGGGACGACCCTTATTTCTAACATGCACCGTTTTCTGCGGAAACTCTGCAAAGCTCAAATACGAGGACATGGCCAGAGAAGTCGCAAGGGCTGGTCAGTGTTTTAACCCCATGTAAATCGCAACTGCATCTGGGAGGTGGCACGGAGAAAAACGTTTCCCAAGTCTCGGCTGTCAGCCGGCGTGGTGGCTTCACCCCGGGCCAGGGAGGCTGACCCGGGACCGGTCCGAGCTGTGGCACCTGCCTGCCTGGGCCGGCAGCCCCCGGCAGCCGCAGCCGAACCCAGGCTTGGAGGCAAATGGCAGCGCCTGCCGGCTTTCCTGCTGCACCCGCGCGTGTGCCGAGCTTCGAGTTAGTAAAGGTGCAATCGTGAGGTTGCGGATATTCAGGTGGGTGCCTGTGTGGGTGAAAAGACGCCGGGATGCTCAGCCCCGGTTAAGGATACAGGTAAGGATCAGGGATTGCCACAACCTGGGACTCTTGTATTCAGCATCTCTCTCATCACCCTGTGGTGAGAGGGCTAGTGAAGAGGGCTAGCCAGAATTTTGTTGCTGTTGTAGGAGCAGTTTTGCCAAAAACCGATGGTTTTCTGATGCTGGAATGTTGTAGTTCAGCTGTCTGGGGCTCTGCAGATTTTCATGGCATTGTGGCAGGGCCTGGCAGGGCTGTCCCCGGACCTGGACCTCGCGCTGGCCGGGGAAACTGGCCCTGACCCTCCTGAGAGCCTGTCTGAACAAAAAGCTCCGGGACCTGAGGAGTTTTCAATTAATCAGAAACATTAAAAAACTTTTTTTGGTCCAGAAGAGGGTCTCAAAAAATGGCTTTTCCTGTGAATCCCAGTCCTTTGCTCTCTGTCAGCCCCAACTGGGACTGTGCGCATGATCATGCCTCAGTTTCCCCATCAGGGCAGTTGGAAAGGGAGTACGTGTGTGCGTGTGCGCCTGTGTTGTGATGTGCACCAGTGTGGCGGGGTGCTGCTTTGCAGCGTGTCAGGGAACAGAGCCCTGGGAGCTGGAAGTGGCTGCAGACTGACAGAACAGGCTGCGTCCGTGTCCCTCCGCACGCAGCACAGAAATCCAGTGGTGTCGGCCCACGAGAAAACACACAAAGCTTGGCCAGGCTTTCAGCTGGCTGCGAGCAAGCTTTTGCTGTCATCCTGCCTCGTTCAGGTGGCTCTTGGATGGAGAGAGTCTGAGAAACGCTGCTGGAGATGCCAGCGGGGACGGGCTGCAGCCCTGTGTGCCGCAGCACGAGCGTCCTGCTCGCTCACCTCTGGACGACTCCATTTGCTCCCTGGGCAGTGGGATCCCAAACCCTTGGGCACCCTGCTCCCCTCCACAGGCAGCGGGTTCCCAAAGCCCTGAACAACTCGGTCCTCTCTAGGGCAGCGGGCTGCCGAAGCCCTGGGCATCCAGGGCTGGCTAGTGGTGGCCCATGGCTGGGAGAAGCTGTGCGTGCTCAGGGTGCACCTGGAAAAGCAGCCGGTGCCATGTGTTCCAGCCGTTTCCTGGCTGCCTGAGCTCATCTCCGCTTGCTCCAGCTCCGCCACGCCTGCCCAAGCCCAGCTCCCGGCTCCATCGCCCCCTCCACGACCCCGCGACCGGGCTGGCCAGGCCCGGCACGGCGTGGGACCCACAGGCAAAGGCTGGCTGGGCTTTGCTTGGCGCAGTCCCTGTAGGAAAGTGGTGTGAACGCCTCCGCGCTGCATAAATAAACCAGCCCAGCACGCTTCCCTCCCAGCAGCTCGGCCGGCCCTGCCCAGCCCGGCTGCGGCAGGATGTCCTTGTTTTCTGCCTGCAGGTTTGGGAGCGGGCAGGAAGCTCGTTTCCTCTCATTGCCTCTCTGCTCGGATCCTTCCTCCCCGGGATGCTGCGGCAAAACAAAGGACCCGAGAGTGGAGCAGGAGCAGCTTCTCCAGCTCTCCAGCCGTTCACGGGCCAGCAGGACCTGGGTCCTTGAGGTCCTCGAGGGGCTGCCGGATGCCGACGCCGTGCTCAGACCCAGCCGGGCCGGTGGAGAAGGGGCTGACGGCAGAGGCTGAAGCCATTGGGGGAAGCTGTACCCCAACAGCGGGACAGCCACCCCCCCAGACCCCTCACCAACAGCCTCCCTCCTTGCCATCTCTCACCACCCCATCACCTCCTGGAGACTCCCTCAAACCTGATTTAGGGCCGTGCTGTGGCAGCTGCATCAAATACAGAACACCTGCGATGTCACCCGCTCCCTGGGGACCTCCTGCACCATGCCACTGCCTCCCACATCCCCCTGATCTGTGTGACCCTGTGTGCCCCCTCGACCCCAGCGTGGCTCCGCAAGACCAGCCCTCGCCCAGGTGCCGGGTGCCCTAGTCCCCCTCCTGTGTCCCCTCTGATCTAGCCGGCCGCAGGTGACATTTCGTGCCTGTGCGGCACAGCGGGCGCAGACTTTTATCTCGGGCGATATTTCGCGCACTTGGCACAGCACCCAACCGGCTGTCTTTTTTTTGTGGCTGCGTTTGCACGTCAGCCTTATCAGAGCTGAGGAAAATGCCACGCGGGCTTTCCGCAGCTGGGATTTGCTTTGGCCAGAGGCCAGCCCTGCCAGCAGCACCGGGTGGGGGGGGACCTGCCCCACCGGCCAGCGGCTTCCTGGCGTTACGCGGCCATAAACACTCCCCAACGGTCGGTGGGAGCTGCTGGCGGGATGCTCCCGGGTCTGGGACTTTCCAGGTAGCCGGGTCATGCTGCGCACGGAGGGTTTGCAGCCTGGGGTGCCTTGAAAAGTTGTGACCTTGGCTTAAACTCCGCACTCCTTAAAAATTATCATTTTTCTTTTGGGGCCTCTGGGCAGTATCCCTATATCCATCGGTAGCCGGTGGGCTGCAAAATATGTTTTGAAAACAAGTGCTCACACTGACTCTCCCCAAATGGGGTCGCTCCTGGAAGGGGGCGGTTAAGCAGGACATCTGCTCCCGTGACTTCATGCGACCTCGGGGTCGGTCCCACAGCGGGATGGACTCCAGGCTGCCACCCTGTCTCCGTGGGAAATGCTCTTGCACAGGAGCGGCAGCCCCGGCACAGCTCCCAGATCCCCAACTCTCAGCGAGAGGGGAGGACGCTGGCCTGCGTGGGGACACAGATGTCCCCACCGCCTGGTGGGTGACGGGGGCTCAGCTTCACTTACCCGTTTCCAGCTCGTCCCTCCACCCTGCAGAGCAGGACGGGGATGTGTGTGCACCAGGGGACAAACCAGCCCCAAAACCCCTTCTTCTTCTGGGTTCTCCGGCCGCTAGCACCCAGCAAACATGCCAGCCAAGTCCTTAGGACAAAGAGGGAATGTCCTGCCCAGCGGATGACATTCTGCCCTGCCACAGCCACCAGCAAACCAACCTCTCAGTCTCTCCACGGGCAGTTATTTCCAGCCATTTCCACTCCCCCCCCGCCGGAGAGCCCTCGGGCTGACGGCATCTGACTCCGTTTTGACATTTCCAGTGAAGCCGAGAAAGGCCGCGTGTGTCTCGGCACACAGAGCACCCTTCTCCGCCCGGCGCCCTGCAGCCGGCAGGTTCCCGGCCGCCGGGGATCTGGCGAGGGCCGGGGCAGTGCAGCAGGACCTTCCCGGCGGGAATGGCATAGATCTGCCATTGAAAGGCAGCAGAAAAGCCTTTCTGTGCCGTCGCCCGAAGCGGCGCATCTGGTCCCAGCGTACAATCGGGCTATTGAGTCGGCGACAGTGGAGCGGGGCCAAGGAGATGAGCTTCCCTGCTCCTTCCCCTCCGTGGGCTGGTTTGGAGCCTGAATCCTCATCCTGGCTGTTGCTTTCTGCTGTCAAATCTCTGCTGGCAACTTCCCACCCCATCCGCCGGACAGAAATAGGTTGCCCAAGTGTGGCACCATTGCCACCGCCTCCAAGAGCTCCATCCTGGTCAACCTCGTCCGGGGAGGCCAGGCATCCTGGCTACCACGGCCAAGGAAATGGCCCCGCTGCCGGCACCCAGCTGTTTTTTTCTTTGCTGGCAAGCGGAGAGGAGCTAGGCGGCGGCCGATCTACAGGAGGTTTTTCTGCAGATGATGCATGGTGAAGTCGGGGCCTCCTAACTTGCTGGCCCAAGCCCACCTGCACCTCGGGGACAGGGTCAGCTCTGCGGGGACATGGGGAGCAGCCGGGCATGCAGGACCTGCGTCCCTCCTCCCTTGAGGAGCAGGACAAGAGGGACAGCGTGGCTCGGCCCCGCAGCCACAGGACACGGGGCAGGGGAGCACCCGCAGCACTACCGGCACCCAGGGGCTGCTGGGCTGAGCACTGTGGGTGGCAGGGGTGCTGCTCTGGCCCTCCCAGCACTGCTTCAGGGTGGAGCAGCACCCACGGGGGATGCAACACAGGCTCTGGGTGCTGACCCACATCAAAGCCAAGTGAGTTGCGGGGAGCACGAAGCTGAGAAAGGGTCCCCCGAATCGATGTGGCTTCCAGGAGATGGGGAGCAGAAGCCTTGCCGAGTGCCGGAGCAGCGGCTGGTGCAGACTGTCCGGCCCCGCTCTGAGCAGGACGGCAACGCCATGGGGCGGCCGAAGGGCCCCGAGCCCCACGTTTCACCACGCCTCGGCCCAGGGCAGGGGGGAGCGGAGGCGGCAGCGGGGGGAGCTGGGGGAGGGCACCACAGCGGAGCTGGGGTTGGGGTGCCACGGGGAGAGGTGTCGGGCTCGCTGGCGAGGTGGGCAGTGCATCGGGGTCCTGCCCAGCGTGAACCCCTGGGGCTGGGGCCGGGGGGGCTTTGGGAGAAGGTCGCGGCAGTCAGTGGGAGCAGCTGTGATGCAGTGACGGGGTGATGGGGTGATGCAGTGACGGGATGACGGGGTGATGGGGTGACAGGGTGATGGGGTGACGGGGTGATGGGGTGACAGGGTGACGGGGTGATGATGTGACAGCGTGGCGGTACCCCCACGCTCGCAGATCCGGCAGTGCAGCGTCCCCAGCCGCCCCCTCCCACCACCCGGGTCCCCCTGGCCCCTTCCCCGCTCCCGGGGGGCGGCTGCTGGTGGCCCCCGCAGGGCTCCGGGCGCCCGCGCAGGCGGCGGCTGCCCCCGGCACTGGGCCGGGCCGGCCGGCAGGGGGCGGTGCCGCCCCGGGAACCGCCTCGCCGCCGCGGGGAGGGGCGCCGGGCTGCGGGGGGCGAGGCGGGGGGGGGGGTCGGGGGGTGCACGGGCTGGGAGCTGGCGGTGGGTGCTGGGTGTACGGGCTTGGTGCATGGGCTGGGTGCTGAAGGTGGGTGCTGGGTGCATGGGCCTGGTGCATGGGGTGGGTGCTGGAGGTGGGTGCTGGGTGCATGGGGTGGGTGTATGGGTTGGGTGCATGGGGTGGGTGCTGGAAGTGGGTGCTGGAGGTGGGTGCTGGGTGCATGGGGTGGGTGTATGGGTTGGGTGCATGGGCTGGGTGCTGGAGGTGGGTGCTGGAGGTGGGTGCTGGGTGCATGGGGTGGGTGTATGGGGTGGGTGCATGGGGTGGGTGCTGAAGGTGGGTGCTGGGTGTATGGGCCTGGTGCATGGGCTGGGTGCTGGAGGTGGGTGCTGGGTGCATGGGGTGGGTGTATGGGGTGGGTGCTGGAGGTGGGTGCTGGAGGTGGGTGCTGGGTGCATGGGGTGGGTGTATGGGGTTGGTGCATGGGCTGGGTGCTGGAGGTGGGTGCTGGGTGTATGGGCTGGGTGCATGGGGTGGGTGCTGAAGGTGGGTGCTGGGTGCATGGGGTGGGTGCACGGGCTGGGTGCTGGGTCTATGGGCTTGGTGCATGGGGTGGGTGCTGGAGGTGGGTGCTGGGTGCATGGGGTGGGTGTATGGGGTGGGTGCATGGGGTGGGTGCTGGAAGTGGGTGCTGGAGGTGGGTGCTGGGTGTATGGGCTAGATGCATGGGGTGGGTGCATGAGGTGGGTGCTGGGTGCATGGGATATATGCATAGGGTGGATGCTGGGCATGGGTGCTTGTGGTGGGTGCATAGGTGGGTGCTGGAGGTGTGTGGGGGTGTCAAGGGCAGGTGCCTGAGGTGGGGGCATGGGATGGGTGAGAGGATGGGTGCTGGAGGTGGTGAAGGGGTGCATGCATAGGATGGGAGCCTGAGACGGGTGCTGGAGGTGGGTGAGAGGGTTGGGTGCTGGAAGTGAGTGCATGGGTTGGGTACTGGAGGCGGGTGCGTGGGGACAGGAGGCAGCCAGGCCCTGCCAGGAGGTGAGGGCAAGACCTCTTCACAGCTGGTGGGACAGTGACAGGAGGGACAAGAGGCCACACAGCCTAGGTCAGGGCAAAGAAGCTTTTTGTCCCCCACCCTAACCTACGCAGCCCCTCAGTGGCTGCTCCCAAATGCCTGACCACAGCATGGGGTGACACGGAGAGATGGAGACATGAGGGAGAGGGAAGCAGAAGGCCCCAAATGGTATCTCCCACTCCAGAGCCTGCAACGCTGTTCTGCACCGTGCGTTTTGCCATGCATACGTGGGGCCGGCAAACAGCCCCCAATGTCTGTGCAGGGGCAGAGCACTCCTTCCCCGGGGGTGACTGCCACGACGGGCTCATCCCAGGGTGCTGAGGATGCTCCACCGCCTAAAACCTCTCCAGCAGACAAACGGCAGCTCTATGTAGCTAATGGTCACTTTTTTTTGGGGGGGGAGGTTACTGCCATGCTGTTTTTCTCCCCCAGATGATGCCCAAAGCAGTGGAGTGGATGCTTGGGGACAAGGACATGTGGCAGCCCTCGGGGAAAGCAAAGCTGGAGCTGTCTGAGCTCTGCTGCAGAGCGCGGGGTGCGGGGGTGCCCGGCCATCAATCATTTAGTGCTGTTAATTTTTAATGTGTAAAAATCTCTTTAAGTAAGGAGCCTGCCGCAGAGCGAGGCTGATGATTAATTCAGGGAGTGACGCACGGAGGCGAGCGCTGGGCCTGGCCACAACGTGCGGGGGGTCCCGCTGCTGGGGAGCGGCCACGAAGCATGCGAGGAGGCTGGGAAGGGACGGACCTCCCGCGGGGCTGGTGTCACAGGGCCACAGATAAGCGATGCTGCTGTGGCACTGACCGGTGTCCACCCCGGGACTGGTGGATATTCCTGCCGCAGCCCCGGAGGTGCCACATGTGCCCCTGTTGGAGGATTTTGGGGGGTTACGAAGCCAGGAGCTGCTCACAGCGGGGTCTCCCTGCTCCGGTGATGCCGCTGTTGGTGTCAGAGGCTGAGGGCTCTGGCAGCCCCTCCATGCTGGCCTCCCCTCAGGGCCCCCACCCCATTTCCAGCCTGCAGCTGTATTCCAGTAAATGCACAAATGAATAACAGCACAGGAATAACGCGCTGCTGGCGGCCGGTCTCACTGCACACACTGCACCTCCTCACCCGGCTCATCATCCCCCGTGGGGTGAGAAGACCCCAACCCTCCTATGGTGGCCTTGGAGAAGATGAGCCGAATCAAGAGACCATTAGCGGGGTACGAGATAACCAGAGAATAACCCATAAATAGCAGGAGGATGGGGAGAAAAAGCATTGACTGAGGGTGTCTTGCTCCAGCAAATGGCCTGGCCACGCTGCCCACGCCCAGCCACGGCGCAGCGCAAGGGTAGGGCTGATGCAGCCGTCGGAAACCGGCTGCAAAGCCCCAGCTGTCGAGTGCCTGGCAGGTTCAGGCATGACGGGAGAAGACCGAAGTGCATCAAACCCAGCTTAGTCAACCCCTCCCACAGCTCCCACATCCCGCCAGCATCCCCTGGAGCTCCACCAAAGCCCTCCTTTTTCAGCCGTGGCCAGATCCTGGCAGCACAGGGTGTCCCCGGGGAGCCGTGGTAGTGGAAGGGCACGCGTGGCGATGCTCAAACACAGCTGCTGCCTTTCAGAAGTAGATGGAGAAGGTATTATTATATATCTATGTTATTGAAAACTGTGTTTCTCCAACAGCTTTTCAACCTCCAAGCTTTAGCTTCAAGTATTTGGCGAGCTGACCTCAGCTTTCCTATCTTCTGGTTAAAAGGCAATTAATTGGGGATGTCTCATTTGAAGGGCAGGGATGGGATCTACCCCACAGGGAACCCTCGCAGGTATTTTTAGCTTTGATGAGTGCTGGCAACGGTGCAGCGAGGGATTTTTCCAGTGTCTTATACGCCTCTTGTGAGACATATCGGTACGACCACGGCACAGGGACAGCCAGCCCGATGCGTGGCTTTGGGGGGGACCAGTGGCAAGAAGAGCAATGGCAATAATCAAAGTCACATTGAGAAACACCGTGGCATCCAGGACCGCTGTAAAAAGCACTGATGCTCTGCTTTGGCTCTGAGGTTTTCGTTGCCAAGGCCTCTGCAAATGTGGCCCATGGTCAGGCAGGAGGGGAGCGGGGAGGGGAGCCCACGGAAACCTGCCGCTCTGCACGAACGCAAAGAAATCAAGTGGATTTGCAAGTCCCCAAATTCCACATGCTCCGCAGAGGAAGGAGTGATAATGGAAGGGCTCTGCTTTCGGGAAGGCGAGTTTAAATAATTAAGAGGAATAGTGAGGTGGAAACGAATGTGCAGAAGGTTTGGGGCTCCCTGGAAGGAAGCGGAGATTAAAGGAACGGCCTTGCTACAATATTCATAAAGCTCTGAAGGCAACCGCACGAGTGCCTGGAAGAAGGGTTATTGCGTGAGCTCGTCTCCTCCGGAGACCCCGGCCGGGCAGCCAGCGCAAGCGTGGGAGGACGTGGCTGGCCCTGGGGTGCTCGGGGTGTTTAGGGGGTAGCAGTTCTCGTGGCTCTTTGCTAACGGTGCCATGTGCTGGAGGATGCCTCAATCCAGCCCAGCCCCAGGCGATCAGGGGGCTTGTGCCCACCCTCAGCGCCTTTCCCTGCATTATGGATTTTATTTATTCCTTTTCCTTCGCCAGGGATGAAGAGCTGGGAAAGTCTGTGTGGGAATGGGTCAAACCCTAAACTTTTTTGGTGGACCGACAGCTGGGACACCGGTGGCTCATGCACTGGTACTGGTATGGGGTATTTGTGCTGGGGATGGTGTTGGGCATCAGTGCTTCGATGCTGGGGATCAGCATTGGGTACTGGTGCTGGTACTGAGGATTGGTACTGGGAATGGTACTGGGTATCAATCCTAAGTCTTGGTCCTGGTACTGGGGATGAGCATTTGGTGTTGGTCCTGGTACTGGGTATGGGGTGCCGGTAATGGGTGTTGATAGTGGTACTTGCCTTTAGTTTGCCAGGTCTGTATATCCAACGTTGCTCCAGTGTCTTGTGCTTGCAAAACCTCGGCAATGTCCCGCTCTCCCCCAGGCCAGACATGGCTGCGCTGTGCAGGGAGCACTGTCCCCCTGTGTAGCCCCCGAACCCTGGGATCCTGCACGTGCAGATGCAGCTTTTGGGCTGTTTCTCGGGAGATCACACTTCATTTTAACATTGTCCACCTTGGACTTTCCATTAACATATCGCCAAGAACCGGGTGCATTTTCCACCTTGGGTGCATCCCTGGTGTCCTGGTGTGAGCTGCTTGTCCTATCCCAGGGGGAAAGAGGGATCCCCAGCCCTGTCCCAGTGTAACCCCCTTTCCTGACACCCCGAGGGAAGGGTGTCTCCCAAGACCGAAGGAACTGGCCCCAACCTGAGCTTTCTGATGTGAGTCCTCCACAGCAATGGGGAAACGCTACAGAAACTCCAGTCTTCAGTCCAGGACTCGTGGAAGCGTCACCTAACGAACCAGGAGCGATCCACCAGCAGACTGCAGTGGGAAGGAGGGTAAACGGTGCTGACTCTGCCCTGGGAGCCGGGGCGGGAGGTGGGGATGCTCCCTGGAGGGTATCGGTAAGCTCAAGGATGTCTCTTTGAGCACAGTCTGTTACTACCACCCCAGCTGCAAACAGATTTGCTGCTGATTTTCACTGCCTCCAATCAAACTGAGAATTTCTCCGGGCAGCGTTGACAAAACTCCCCAAATTTGCTGTTTTCCTTGCTCAGAAACAAGGGTAGGAGCTTGTGCAAACCACAAAGAGCTGATCTTTCTTGCATTTCTTCTTTCCATGCATTCCCTGTGTTTGGGGGGGCTTGGCTGGCACAGCACAGCACGAAGCAGAGCCATGAACATCTGGAACACTTTTTAGATAGAAGAACTTAACGTGCCTGGCCTTTTTGGCTGCTAACTCATTGGTGAGCCCAGGCTTTGTCTCCTGAGGGATTTCCATTCCCAGCATTGCCATGGAACGCTCTGCCAGCAAACGGCCGGCACAGTTGCCTCTGGTCTCTCTGCTGATCATCTCCAGCACACGGCTCCGGGGCTCAGCAGACGCTGCTCCAAGCGTGCCGCGGCCAGTCCCGATCTCGCAGTGCATTTACACACGTGCTTGATGTGAAGTAAGTGAGCAGTAGCTGTTCTCCAAAGTGCTGGTGCCTGTGCATGGCTTTAACTGTGCTGTCTTAGGCCCTAAATGCTCAATAAATGCCTTTGGGAAATGCATGCTTTGCGAATGTGTGCTTGTCTGGAGTTGCGTTTTTTCAGAGGAAATCCAAGTAAGCCGCTGCCTTTTCTTCCCAGTGGGCAGAGGAGAATTTTTGCCTGGTTTGAGATGCCTGCAGACATTTATCGCTGTGTTAATGTGAAGTCTGGCATGCTTCTCCGTGGCCACTGGTACAGAAAATCTGCCCCCCCAGTGGGTGCATGCTTGCTCTCTGCTCGCTGGGCTCTGCTCCACACCAGCCCATCGTCATCTTGCTCAGTCACTGGCCACCCCACATCATGCGAAAGACCTGTCAAATCATTTAGTTGCTGCTAGGGTTACAAAATCCCATAGAGTTTCCGCAGGAGAGGCACGGCAGAGCCTGCAGGCGGGCTGTCGGTGGCGATGGGGGATGCAGATACAGGAAAAAGCAGCCTGACGATGCGGTCTGCAGCCCATTTTCCTCTCCCTCCCCAAACCAGGCTTTGCCTCATGGGTGGTTGTGATGGTTCAAGGCAGTGGGAACCTCCTTCATGCCGTGCGGAGTGATGAGATGCTGTGAGATGTGGGGGCAGTCGGGTGCGATGGGAGCTGCTGGCCCGGGATGATGCAAGGACGTGTGAGCAGGACCAAGCTTCTGGGGTCTTGCAGGATTTTTCAGGGACCAGCGGCAAACTCCAGGCTAAAGGGGGATCTCTGCTGAGACTGGGATGCGAGGAGGAGGAGGGGCGGAGAGCAAAGCAGCTGCCACCCTGGGAGTGGGCAGCGGGATTAGTGATGCCGGAGAGGCAGAAGGGCTGTGGCATGAAGACATCCCTGTTTTTCCCCAACCCCTGTGGCTGCCTGCAGCGTGTCAGGGAGCTCTGCTGGCCTTGGGGGGGAAAACCACGCTGCACCTCGAGGAGCGCAGCCTTCAGCCTTGTGGTCCCGGCGTGCCCAAGCCCAGCCATGGGGGCTGCTCAGCACAGGAGCCACTCTGCAGTATGGCTTTCTGATCTCCATCACCACAGAGATGGGTACTAATGGGGTGGGCTGTTAATGAGGTTCCTGGGTGCTTGCTCACCCTCCTCCCGCTGTGCCTCAGTGGATGCCATGGTGCAGCTGGCAGTGGGCTCAGGGCTGCCCCTGCCTCTCCCCATGTCCCAAAGCCCTCGGGGACAGGAGCCCCTGGTGTCCCAGGGCACTCTGGCAGGGTGAGGGCAGACTGGATTTGTACGAGCTGGGGCCATCCTCCTGCTCTCTGCCCTCAGCGAAGGAGCTGATGGGGCGATGCCGATGGCACATGGAGTGTTGTCACACCAGGGGCACCGCACACCACCTCCTGCACTCGACCTGCTCCATTACTGGGACACAGCCAAGGTGGACTCCCCCAAATTCGCACCTTTCTCCTCCAAATCTTCCAGCTGGGGAGAGGACCCGGGGGGAGGATCCTGGAGGGGGTCCACATGCATCCATGGTGCAGAGCCCTGTCCCAGGGTGGGGAGTGAGGGATGCCCCAGGGCCCATCTCCCCTTGCCTGGGGGCCACAATCCCCCCCAGCCCCCTGCCCAGGCCAAGCCCCGGGGGGCTGAGGTTCCTGCCAGATGGGAAGTCCTGACCGCTGCCTCCTGCCAGATTTCTGCTACCTGCCGTGGCATTCAAGGTAGCTGCAAAGCATCCCACGTGCTGCCAGCAGCCTTCGGGTGGGAACAGCACACCCAAAGTCTTTCCCTCCATTCAAACCGGGAAGCCAATCTTTCTTCTTGGGTTTATTGCTCTTGAAGTTGGGCTCTTGAAGCTGTCCCTTGCTTATGCTCTGCTCATATTAAACCATGACACCGAGATGTGTGCCCAGGGTGAAGTTGGAAGGAAAGCAACGTGCAGAACCCAAAATATAGTGGGAAATAGCCTAAAACTCCCTGGTAATTAAGCAAGGAAATGGTGTCAGCTTATTTATAGGAGCTTCTTGCAGTGGAGGCATTGTACTTGCTTCTCAGCCCTGGGGGGAGTGTCTGATGCTGGGGAAAACAGCCTTAAACCTCCATTTCCGAAGGGCCTCCTACACCGGAGTAGGGCAGAGGCTGAGCCCTGTGGTTTAAGCAAGGGTGACCCCAGGGGCACAGCTGAACCCAAGACGTTTAAGGGGATATCAGGACTTTTATGAAAGCCCGTGTTAGTCTTGGATGGTAAAAGCCCTTCCCGCTGCTCCAGCCACAGCCCCAGCAAATGCTCTGTGCCTGGAACTGGGATGGAACCGGGCAGCAAGACCCTCCTGCCAGGCTGCTTTTGGCCTCTCACCCCCGGGGTGGGCAGAGCTCTGTCTCCATCACCCCCACAGCAAGTGGGTCCTGGGGGATGCAATGGCGATGCCACCATGCCCAGGGCCCTGCCTGGCGTGGGGGTTTCGCAGACACTATCCACGCTGGAGCGGGGCCGGCCGGGGGTCTCTGCAGCGAGGGGAGCAAAGGATGGGGCAGCAAAAGCTGCTTAAGGGATTTGAATTCTTAATCCCCATTAGAAATTAATGTCCAAATCCCTGGAGTGATGGCAAATCCCACCCCAGAAGTTCATTTTTCTTCAAAACAAAAAGAAACACAAGCTGCAGCATGCGGGACCAGCAGCCCAGGAGTCGGGCTGGCCAAGGTCACCCGCAGCCCTGGGCCACCCGCCGTGGGGCACCCATGGGCACCGTTTGGGGACAGCCACCCTCATTTCCCCTCAGACATTGGGATGTTTCCTCCCAAGCTGGCTGGGCATTTCAAAGCTTGGGGACACGGCTCAGGATCTCGTCCTGATGACCGCTCTCCGCTCCCCAACCCAGCCCTTAGCGAGTCCCCAGCACCCCCCTCCCATATTTTGGGAAAATACTTTCCTCTTCTGCAAAGCAGTAGCTGGTGTGGAAAATGGCCGAGCTCTTGGGAATCCAGGCGGCTTGTATTGCTTTGAAAGCAATTCTCATCTGATTTAGCAAAGGGCTAAGCTAATTTTACACATGACTTAGTTTCACACCTTTAACAAGAAGCAGTTTCTTTCTCGATGAGCAGTGCATATGGCAGTTAAATTGATTATTCGTTGAACGAGTGAGAACACGCAGCACAGAAACTGTGTTGGATGCCCAAGGCATTGGAAAAGGGCTACAGAAGTCCTTTGAAAAGTGAGTTTTCTCCCCATGCAAATATGACCGAATATATCCAGCCATACTGAGGCTCGTTGACAAGGATCACAGCTTGAGCTGAAGCCAGTGAAAAAGTCAAGGTATAGATTAGTTTTAAAATCTGGCTCTGGCTGGCCTTTCCCTGGCATTTCTGCTCCTTGAAAGCTTCAGCAGCAGCATTTCGTCCCTCTGCATGTCTGCAGCCGTGGTGCGTGTGTGCTGTGCGGACAGAGAACAGGGAGCACCCGTCAGCAGGCTGAGCAGTGCTGGGACAAACCCTGGGCAGATGGGGCCGGGTTCGGGCAGCGCTTTGCATTTCACTCCTTTCGCCTCTGATGGAAACCCCTGACATGGGGGACTCACATTGGTAACCCCCTAATGCTGCTCCTGGGCTGGGGGGCGTTGCAGGGGGTCTTGCTCGGAGGACGATGGAGCTGCGTGGTCTTTGCATGATGCAGTATCCTCCACCATTTGGTCACTAATAGGGGCAAAAAGCTCAAAGCGATGGTCCTTGACTCTGCCACACTCATCGTCTCCCTTCCTATGATAAGGATTTCCACGCATTTCCACTCAACTCTAAGAAAAGCCGCATCTCGGGCAGGGGATGGCAGGCAGTGAGAGAGGGAAGGGTTTGTCACAGCCCCATGAGCCCGATGGCCACGGGATGCCCCTGCCCATCAGAGTAGGACCAGCCCCAGCACCAGGTCAGGATGGGTACGGCATTGTACAACCAGGTTTGGAAACCCCAGGCAAGGACAGAGACAGCCCATGGCTCTGGTGAACCATCCCAAGGCTGTGTCTCCTCTGGGGAAGGAGCTTTTTGGCGGGTTCCACCCGAACCCCATGAACAGCAGCCACTGCCCCACGCTGCAACACAGATGGGAGTTTGTCCCCATCATACCTAGGCTGGATGGGGACTAAATCCCCGTGGCACGGCCCTGTGCTCCCAGAGGCTCAAAGGGTTTTTGCATCTGCCCCTGTTTCCAGCAAGCTGCAAGGGAATGGGCTCTTCGCCGTTATCCCAGCCCCACCCCAGGGCCATGGGTCCTGCTGGTGGAGCATCCCCGGACCTTGGCAGCGCAGGAGTTTTGCTGTAATTTCCTTGCAGAGGCGGTAATTGTAACGAACATCCTCGCCGTGAGGGAGTGCGGAGGGAGCCAGGCACTGTCAGTTTGAATGACGTTTTAATTCAGGTTAATTAAAGGGTTCAGGCAAGAACAAACAAGCAGACAGTCTCCTCAAAGCAGGCGGTGGGAGATCTGAACCCAAGCTGACAACCGCCCGCGGGAGGTGGACGATCCCTGGGTGCTGAAGGGGGGAACGCTCTGCTTGCAGCTGCATGGAGCAAAAACCCAACTTGTCCTACGCGGGTACGCGGCGTATCACCCTGAGACCCCAAACCACCTCGCAGCAGGGAGGGAAAGGTCCCAGGTCAGCCCAGGACCTGGCGGGTGCCCAAACCACTGAGCCAGGGAGGTGCTTCTTCAGGACAGGTCTTCGCGGAGTGTCCCCAGATGGGTGGGTGCTGGGTGGGTGCCCACCACCTCTGCTGCATCATGTCTGGGGTGGATGCCTGGGCTGAGCCCCAGATTTTTAACGAGGCGTGATGTGGATGTGCTCTGACGGGCCAACGGCTGGAGCTCAGGACCAGACGAGCTTTCCAGGCTGAGACAGCCTCCATGGAGGTCGGCTTTCTGTGTGCCAGGCTCCCAGCATCCGCCTCGACAGAGCTGGCTTGTGCCAACCCGCCTGCTGGCACGCCTACCTCCAAAGTTTAGGACAAGCCCTAAAGGATTGTCCTAAATTTCAGGAGAAGGCAGGATCCAGCACCTGGGAAGGGTTTTCTTGTGCAGCAGCACAGGGGTCTGGCTGGAATGGAGAAGGATGCGTGAGGCCACGCGCTGTCTGCATAGACTCTGTGCACCGAGCGTGAATTATTTCTTCTTTTCATTGTAAAACCATGCTTCTGAGGGATGCGTTCATGAAATATAAATGCGAGACCTGCTTTAAGCGGGCAGAGCCCGGAGATGAACGGCAAGTCTGTGCAGGCAGCAGCACGCAGCCTTTCATTTCCCAGCTGCAATTAAAAATTTATGATTTTCATAACACAAGCTGTGATCTGGGAGCCCAAAATGCCCTGGAGGCTCGCAGGGCTCCCCCACAGCACACTGCCACCAGCGCTTCACCCTCACCAACAGGCACTGTCCCCATAGCCACCCACACAGCGCTGCGCAGGATCAGGCCACAGCTTGCCATCACTGCCAGGAGCTGGGTCTGGTCCCCAGTGAGGATGGGCGACATTGGTTGGCAATGGGTGGTCATGGGTTAGTGATGGGTTGGTGGGTAGTAATAAGTTAGTGGTTGGTGATGGGTTGTTGGTGGGTGGTGACGGGTTAGTGATGGGTTGTGATGCATTGGTGGCGATGGGTTAGTGATGGGTTGTGATGCATTGATGGTGATGGGTTAGTGATGGGTTGGTGGTGGGTGGCGATGGACGGTGATGAGTTGGTGATGGTGGTGATGGGTGGTGATGGGTTGACAGGTGGGTTGGGGGTGGGTGGCAATTGTTGGCAAGGGGTTGGTGATGGGTGGCAATAGGTTGGTGATGGTTGGTGATGGTACCATAAAACTTCCCAGATTTGGGACAGAAGGGGTGAGAAGAGGGGTGATAGCCTGCTGGGGTGTTGGGTAAACCTTGATGAAAACTTCTTTGCATAATCATTCCTGGGAGAGAACCTCAGTTTCTGCAACACCAGCGTCTTCTGCAACAAAAATGACCCAGAATAATTAATTTTGAGTGAGCTGACGCTAAGTCCATGCCCAGGAGATACAGGTGCTGGACTGAGGTTCAGAGGGTTGGGCACCTGCTTGTGCCTGTGCGGGGGACAGCACTGAGCCAAGTTAGGGCCAGATCAGTGACTTACAGCTGGGATTGTGATACAAGTGTGACTGCTGAAGCAATGGCACATAGGCCCTTGCTGGAGGACCGGGACAGCGAGGGGCTGCGAGGGGCCCAGGAGAGGAGACAGCTCCAGGCAGGTTGCCCGAAAAGGCAGGGCAGGGGTACAGGCAGGGTGTTCGTGTACAGGCAACCCCATCATTTCCACACTGAAGCCCTCCAGCCCAGTTAAGCATCCTTTGCCGCCCTTGGGAGGAGGGTGATGCCTGAGGTGCCATCACCTGCTGTGACTGGGGACACCGCCCTGGGCACGTGTCCCCAGGCAGAGGCTGGCTCTAGGGCAGGGAGAGGGTCCCCAGCAGGCGCGGGATAGCACTGGGCCCAGGCGAGATGTCCCAGCTCCCACCTGCCCCTGTCTGGGCTGAACTTCCCTCTCCCGGCTTCTGTTCTGTTTTCACCTCAGCTAGAAAACAAACCCTTTGGGGTTGTTGTTTTTTTTCTTCCTTTCCTAATTTAGATGGTCCCAAGGCCCCACAGGCAGATAAAGGCAAGTTTATTCCTTCCCCGTGTTTATGGTGCTGCTGGAACATGCTGCTCCCGCAAATATTACACCAAGAGAGCGTGGGGAAGGCTCAGCTTCCCCAGCACAGTTTAACTCTCACCTACATCTGCCCATCGCCGCTCACCGCCTCCTCCCGTGCCCTGGCATCACACCCCAGCCGTGCTGCTGCCGCCTCCAGCTTGGCTCCGCAGTGGTGGCTCTGGCGGGGCTGGTCCCTGTGTCACCTCTCCTGGGGCAGCCGGTGTCTGTAGCTCCCGCTCCA
Source organism: Gavia stellata (assembly GCF_030936135.1). Taxonomy (NCBI): domain Eukaryota; kingdom Metazoa; phylum Chordata; class Aves; order Gaviiformes; family Gaviidae; genus Gavia; species Gavia stellata. The sequence goes on from NC_082625.1 coordinate 6,020,532, forward strand.
AATCACACTGGTGCCTCAGCTCATCCCGCGAGCCGGGAGAGCCCCAGTGCCCGGTGCCACATGGACCCCATGGCTTCACTTCGGTCTCAGCCCCTTCTCACATGCCTGCCATGTCCCCAAAGAGTGCAGGGGTAGCACCGAAATGTCCCCAGGGGATCAGCTAATGCCCCCCGTGTCCCTGACAGCCCTGCTCTGCCGCGGGGGGCAGAGGAGAGGTCAGGGCAGAGCGGGCGCAGAGCCAGGCAAAGATGAAGAGACACCGCGGGATCCCGTCTGGGCTCAGCACGGGCCTCCTGCCATGCCAGTGGGGACAGGAACAGTTTGGGATGCAGGTCCCTTGCATCTCGGGCTGCGGTGGGAGAACTGGGAGAGCTCAGCCCTGCCTTGCCTGTCTTGGTTGGCCCCAGCCCTGCCAGAAAGTGGCCGGGGGGATGCCGGGACAGCTCTTGCACCAGAGGAGCCACCGCTGCCGGAGCCCTGACAGCTCTGGACGCGGGCATGGGCTGTCCCCGGCTGTGAGTGCCGGAGCCGTGCAGTCTGTCGCAATGCAAGGCGAGGCTCCAAGCTGTGTTTGCTTGGCTGGGACAGCATGTCACCGCCGACAGAGTCCGGGTTACATCAGGCCGGTGGAGAGGGGAGAGCAGTGCCCAGCCTCTGTCCGCTCCCCTGGCCAGAGGCAGCCGCTGGCTTGGCGGGACGCAAGGGCAGGGGACAGGCAAGGGAGGGGAGAGGACGGCTGCGTGAGGTCTGGGGGGAGACAGCAGTGAAGGTGGAGGCTTCGTTGCCTGCGGGAAAGAAGCTGGGGGCGAGGAGCACCCCAAGGCGCTGGAGGGAAGAGCTCAAAAATGGGCGCTGGAGCTTTTAGTGGCTGTTCATTAATACAGCCCAACTTACCCACATGGCACTGGTGGGAGAGGGATGCTGGTGAGACCCACAAAAGCCTGGAGGAAATGGCATCGGGGGTGTCAACATCTTCCAGGGCAGAGGTGTGATGAGCTCGATCCCTCCTGGGCTGCCCCAGGGTGCTGCCAGTGCCCTGACAGGGTCTGGCAGAAAAATGAACTCAAAAATCCCCGTCGTGGGACAGCCGGAGGTCTCCAGCAGGATGCAGTTGATGGGGATCGTTCCCTCTCTCCCGTATCCTGAGAGGTGGATGCTGCAGTGGGAAGCCAGTGGGGCCGGTTTCCCCGTGATGGCCAGCACCCGGCACACACCCTGCTGCTCACCACCGAGATTTGACTAACATGCAAACACTGGCTTGCCCGGCCTGGCTTTTCAAAGAGGTTCGAAACCCCAGGCCAGTCCCACCACCTCTTCCCGGGCAAGGGTGAGTCACCGGCCTGGCGCTGCCTTCCCCAAGCCGGTGATGATGCTGGGCACAGCACTGACGCCGGCCCTGCACGTGGCCGTGGGGGTGTCCGCAGGCAGGGTGCCATGCAGCACCTGGGGTCAATATGGTGTTGTCCATCACCACCGGTGGGGAGAGGGAGCTCTGTTCCCACAAGTGCTCTGGCTCCATGGGAAGGGACATCAGCATCCTGCAAAACCAGCCTGGAGGCTAGGGAATGAGCTGGTCCCCAAGCAGCAGTGGGGTCAGGGATACCTGGAGAGGAGCTGGACCTTGGGGAGAGGTAGTGTGAGGATAGCAAAGGAAATCAGAGATAGGGGCAGGAAATAACAAATGTGAGTCAGCTGAGAAGCACGCAGGCAAGGACAGCTTCGGAGAGCTAATCTGCGGGAGATAACACTGCCAGGACGGAGGAGCCTCGGAGACAAGCTCATGGAAAGGGAGAATCAAGGCACGGAGGTGTCTGAAAGCTTCAGCAGCCAACACAGTCCCTTGCATCACACTCGGCTACGTCACCCCTGAGTGCCAGGGGGAGCGCGGGACTCGGCACCCAGCCTTGGGTGCTCTGGACGGTATGTACACTTTGGGATGCATTTTGTAGCCTCCAAAGGTTTCCCTGAAATCCTGCACTGGGTGTTTATCCCCAGGCAGACAGGACTAGCTGCGGCGCAGTCTGTCTGCTTTTAGTCTGGTGGAGATTAAGCTCTCCAGGGCCTAATGGCAATTCTTTTGGCAAGCGTTCAGCAGGCCTTAATCCATCTTATCTCCGCTCTGAAAGGATGAATTAGGCGCCTCTCCAAGCGCTCAATGGGGAGCAGAAGCGGCAGGAGCTCTGGCGACACTCAATCTGCTGCGGGTGCCCCGGGGATGCCCTACATACAGCAAAGAGAGCGCGGAGCCACCGGCTCTCGGGCAGGAGCCGGAGCAATCAGGGGGCTGGGGAAGGGGCAGCGTGGCAGGACGGCCGGCACACTTTCCTCCGCGCAACAGGACCCTCTTGCCTTTCTCCCCCTGAATATCCAGATGTTGGGATCACCAGGAGTCTTGGCCTGAATAATGAAGGTCCCGATTCCCTTGTGATTCGCCTGGGCATGAGCCAAGGGTGGCTTCTTGGCTCGTGAGGGAAGACTGGGGACAATGTGGCACCTCTCATCCCCGTGCAAAGGCTCCCATGCCAGCACCGATGCCTGTCCAGCCTGTCCAACCCATCCGGTACCCAAGGGTGTCCCTGCTCCCACAGTCCAGATGCATCCAGGAGTCCCCTGAGTGACACAGAGGACATCCCAGTTGTGTGGGATGGTCCCACCGTCCCACTCGCCACCCCGCTGGCAGGCACAGGGACTCTGAACTTGCCTTTTGCAAACCTCTCCTGACGTTGCTAATAATAACTGTGTTAATTAGGGAGCTCTCCCAGCCCTGCATGATTCGTTTGGTCAGTTATGGGGGATGTTGTCAGGGTAATGTAAATGAGGGGTGGCATTCGCCGCCCCAGCAGCCATCTGGAGTGCTGGAGCCGTGTCTGAGACCTGAGGCATGTGCTGCACGTCAGGGCGACCTGGTCGGTGCAGGCACCGCAGGCAAGGACGCTGCTCGGCTCAGCCCGACGTAGACTTTTGGCCCGAGGAATTGTGGCTCAGACACCCGCCGAGTACGATGGCTGCTCGCACCCATCTCCACCACAGGCACCCAAAGGCAAAGGGCTGTGTCCCAGCCAAGCTGTCGGCCCCGAGCCTGCCGGCTGTCAGTGGCTTTTACATGACTGCCCATCACTGTGGCATCCTGCCTTCTCCAAGCCCCTTCCATGTGAAATCAGAGAGGACAGCAAAACCTTCGTGGGCTTTACAAAGCCTGAAATTTCCAACTTTTCTGCATCAAAGCCCTGCTGGCATGGGCAGCTAGGGGCTTAATTTCTTTTTGGCTGTAGTATCCCTTGGGTGACAGATGGCCTGGTGGTTTACTGGCTCGCACACCCGCCCGGCCGGGGTCGGGGCCGTGGCGTGGCACCAGGACGGGGTCTCTCTGCATCTGCCAGAGGGGACCACATTGCCCTAAGATCAGTCAGGGCCAGTTTGCAGGATGGTGGAAGAGCCCCTGTGGCATCGCCCAGTCCTGTACTGGGGTGCAAACACCTCTCAGCTGGGAAACACCTTTAGGGTGGAGGTTTCCTTCTTTGTTGCAGCGCGGCAAAGGCAGTGACAGGCTCACTGTGGGGCTGCTGCCGGCTGGCACCCATGGGTGCTGCTGAGGGGCCCGTCACCGCTGGATTGCCCTCCCAGGGGAGGCAAGGGGTGGGTGGTGCCATGGCTCAGCACCGCTGCCCGCTGCCGTCCTTGCTCCTGACCTCAAGCCTGTTTGCTCTGTGTTGAGCTGTGCCGCCCATGAGTCAGCGCCTGAGGTGGGCCAAAAAAGCCGAGGAAGCTCTGTGGGTGCTGCCGGGGTGACACCCTGGCCAGCGAACCCGTCCTGCCGCACCGGCCCCCAGCCTGCCCCGGCATTGCATCACGGCGGCTCTGCAGGGACTCCAGACATCCCTCCTTAGCTGGTGAGTCTTGGGAGTCTTTGCTGGAAGATTTAAGCTGTGTCTTGTTTCTCTCCTTGGCCCCCAAAGCTTTTTTTTCCTCTGGAAGAAGGAAATAATTAACTGAGCAAGAATTAATCGAGAAGCAGAAAACAAAGCTGCCAATTTTCAAATGAGATGTTAAGTACTTCAGGACCTGCCCATTGCTTTCTGCTCTAAGCATGCACTTTGGTTCCACCCTGGGCTCGTCCCGCTCCGGCCACCAGCCACCCTCGTGTCTGTTCCTGGCCCCAAGAGCCCTGCGCTGGCAGAAACCCCCTCTCCGTGTTGCATCACCAGTTGAACTCCCGTGCATGCAGTCTCCAAAGCAACAAGCAGCTAAAATTGGTAGAAAGTTTGATCTGAGCCTGAGCCAAGCTTAATTTTTAATTGCTTCTAATTTCATTCTCTGGGCTGGGTTTGCCAAGCCAGGCAGAAAGGTCGTGGCAGCAGGTGCAGGCTCGGTTACTCACGGGCAGTGCTCCGGCCCTTCCCGGGTTTGGACCCGTTGGGGTCTGGCAGCACTCAGCTGCGGCAGCAGCGCTCTGCAGTGGCTCAGTGTCCCTGCTGCGGCCGGGGGGTCCCGGCTCGGCTGGCCACCTTGTTCCCCACCCTCCGGGCCCCCGGCCGGGCTCTCAGCTCCCCCAGGAGCCCTGTTTGTGCCCCCTGTGGCAGAAGAAATCGAGCATCCTGCTCAAGGCCCCAAAGGCAGGGGGCCAATTTTTCAGTTTCTGCTTTTGTGCGTTCAAAAGAGCAGCATGATGTGAGGATTTGCTGTTAAATCCCAGCTTGTGGCATTCCTTAGTCCATTCCCACTACTGCAGCCTCCCCTTTCCCATCCCATGCCTGCAGCCTCCCCCACCCCATCCCATCCCATCCCATCCCATCCCACCCCATCCCATCTTATCTCATCCCATCCCACCCCATCTTATCGCATCCCACCCCATCCCATCCCACCCCATCCCATCCCATCCCATCCCATCCCATCCCATCCCATCCCATCTTATCTCATCCCATCTTATCTCATCCCATCTTATCCCATCCCATCCCATCCCATCCCATCCCATCCCATCCCATCCCATCCCGTCCCTGCAGCATCCCCCTTCCCATCTCATGGTCGGACAACCAAACAGGCGAGCGTTTCTGGCATGCAGACACACAGGGAAGCTGGGATTCTCCACCTGCACTCTGTGGAAGGCATCTCCTCTCCCGAATGCCTCCCTGCGCAGGGATTAGGAGGCCGTATTCCCGGTGTGGTTCACGGCTGCCACCAGAGAGAGCGAAAATTGTCTGGTCCTGGCTCAAAGCCCCTGGAACCTTCCACAAAATCCTCAAACAGGCTGTGCTTGCGCTGACAAAGCAGTTATTCAAATGACAAAGGTCACCTCTCCCCTTTTTGACAGCTATTTTTGCACCATGTACTGAAGTCCAAGGCTGCAGAGCCAGGCATGGCTCCGTCCCTTGCACCAGCTCAGGGTATTAGAGGGATTTGGAAGAGAGGAGGAAACCATTCCGGAGCAGGAGCCGGGAGGACAGGGTCCCTCCCACCTGGTTTTCCCACTGATGACCCCCAAAATCATACCAACAAGGTCCAAGCAGGGGGGCACAAATATTTACAGGATGTGGTTGCTCAGGGGCTGTGTGAATGAGCAGCACGCGGGCTCCCTGCGAGGGAGGGGCGGCACGCCCCACTGGCTGCATGGCCGGGTTTCACCAAAGCCCTGAGGCTGCGGTGATGGTCTCCCCCATAAAGTGCAGGGAGCAGCCGTGAGCACCTCAGTGAGACTCAGCATCATCTGGAAAGCAGCAAGTCGGTGCCAGCGGCTCCCAGCCCTGCGCGGCTGCCCGTGTGTCACCGGTGGCTGCGAACACTCACGTGCTGCACCCAGCTGTGGCTGGGGACTTCCCAGGACACTAACAGAGGTGGAGGAAACCGCCGGGAGGGCCGAGCCTGGTGCTGGCAGTGCCACAGCGGTCCGGCACAACCCATAAGCTGCCTCAACACAAGGGCAAACCCTCTCCTTTAGCACAACGGTGCTTGAGGCATCCCTGAGTCCCAGGAATGCGTCCGGCCCTGCTGCAAGACCACTTTCCTGATGATATTCAGAGTGTGGGTGAGGCTGGTGATGGGGTGTCCCAGGGGACCCACACACCAGGAGAAGGAATATGCACCAGGAACTTTTTCTTGTTGCCCCAGAGAAAATCCTGATGAGAGCAGAGCTCCACAGCAAGGTACGCCGATGCGGTTTTCCCTGCCCTGACCGTCTGTGCCGTCTGCCATTCGTTCTTGCAGCGTTAAACAGAAATCCTCCCAAACGTATAACACAGGGAAAGTCACTCGGAGGCTGGTGACTCGCCTGGGGCTGTCCCCAGCTGTGTCCTTGCCCAGGGGTGCAGGTGCTGTGCAAGGCTGGGACCCCCCCACCGCTCCCCTCTGCACCCTGACCTTGCCCTCCCCTGAGGGTTTCTCCCAAAGAAAGGTATTGCCTGGCCGAGGGTACCGATTTGGGTGATCTTGGAACTGGCCAGGTAAAAGAAGGGAACCCCAAAGCCACAGTTTTAAAGTGACACTTGCCAACACAAACCTTAGTTTTCAGCTGAAATGGAGGAGTCGCGGTGCTCCGTGGTCTCGGGGAGTCACCACCAGCCACGATGGTCATGGCATCCTCAGCCACTCGGTTTGATGGGGAACGTCCCATTTCGGATTCCTTTTCTTGGGATGGGGGAATTTTCTTGGATTGTGCTCAGGATTTACCTTTTCTCTGCACTTTGCAATGGGGAAGCAATTTCCAGGCACCCCTGAGCCGCGCAGGCATCGGGATTTTTTTCTCTAGGTATCTGGTTATCCTCGCGGTGGGAGGACCACCAGACGCCAAACCCGGGCAGCTCCGAGGGCACATGCTCCACGCTGGGCGGGTGAGGTGGTTGACATGAGCATCTGAGCTCAAAGCTCAGACGCAGACTTGGACCTGCTTCAGCTTTTTTACCATCCACCGAGCAAAGTCCCGCAAATCAAAACATCCATCTACACCAGGTAAAAACACCACAACATTTGTTTTTCTAAGAAATTCAAACTAAACAGAGGTTGCTCTGTCCCAGCCATGCCCGAGCAGAACCACTTCATGCCCACGTGCTCCTTCTCTGGGCTGTGCAAGAGGACATAAGGCAAAGCTGGGTGTGGGTGCTGGGTGCTGGGTGCTGGGTCCTGGGTGCAGGATGCCCCAGGTGTGGTACTTACAAGTGCTGGGTGCTGGGTGCTGGGTGTGGGATGCCCCAGGTGTTGTGCTTGTGGGTGCTGTGTGCTGGGTGGTGGGTGCAGGATGATCGATGCAAGGAACCTGTGGGTGCTGTGTGCTGGGTGGTGGGTGCAGGATGACTGATGCAAGGTATCTGTGGGTGCTGTGTGCTGGGTGGCGGGTGTTGGGTGTGGGATGCCCCAGGCGTGGTACCTGTGGGTGCTGTGTGCTGGGCAGGTCCCACTTGGGAAACCAAGCCCCGCAGCAGGGATGGGGCTGCTGTGCGCTGGGGAGAGCTGAGATCTGCCCCGCAGACAGCGATGCTCGTGGGACAGCGGAGGAAACCGGGGAGCAGCCGAGGTCACCGTCACAGCAGGGGAAAGTGCCAGGGCTAGAAATGGGGCCAGCTCCCACCTCCCAGCCCCCTGGGTCCTCTGGGGATCTGGAGCTCGCCCGCAGCCCACCGGGCTCCCAGCCACTGCTGCCATTTCGCCAGCGAGGCGGCTGCAAAAGGGGCTGCCGGAGCTTTTGGTGCTTTGGGGCATTTTCATCTGTTTCTTTTCAGGTTCTCACTGCAGTAAACAGAAAGCAGTGGGTTTTTTCATCACCTAGTGCCTGCATGTCCTGTGGGGTGGGGTGTGAAAATCTGGAAAAATCCAGAATCCGAGTGTGAAAATCCAGAAAAATCTCAGCTAAAGATTAAGATATATTTATATACCCTATTAGAAAATGTTCACGACAGAGAAAGCCTTGGTTTTGTCACTTCTTTTTGAGCCCCACCCGGCAGAGCCTGCGCCATCCCTTCCCTTCCCCTTACCTTCTCGACGTAACCTTCCGCAGCAGTAGGAAATATCGCGACTTCCCAGGCACATCCTGAGGCCGGTATTCCTGGACACCCTGTTACGTAGCTGAGTACACGGTTTGGATGCGGCTGGCCAGGCGGCTGAGAAATGTCACTGCTACCTCACCTGGTGCCTTGAAGCACGGCAGTGCCTCTGCCTGTGCTTCAGCCACTGGAGCTGGACGGGGAGCCCGAGCGTCACGTCGCCTTAGTTGTGAACCGAGCAGGAAGGCTCTGGGGAGAGGTTTGATCCCCAGCTGGGGTTTTCAGGACTGTGCCCAAATGCTTTTCCCCTGGTTGGCTGGATGAGGAGCGTCTCCCCTGCCATTCCCACGTCTAAAGCTCCACACCTCTCCTTCAGGTGTTGGGAGCCAGCAGGTCCCTTCCTGGGGGGGAAAAGCAGCCGTGGCCCCGTGGGGATGCAGGCATAGGCAGGGACCCAGCGGAGCCCTCGACGGACATGGCTGCTGCTGGCCATGGGTGCAGCACAGCCGAACCTGGCGGCAGCATCACCCCGGTCCTGGGGCCAGCCCCGTGCTGCCAGCCCGGCTCCGAGCGGCTCACGCCATCCCTTGCTGCAGGAGTGTCCTGATGGGATGGGGACCTGCCCAGCACCAGGGGAGAAGGAGATGGTGGGAAACAACCTCCTGAGCAAAGCAAGAGATGAACGCAGTGTGCAGGAGAGCTCCGGAGGCCAAGCAGCACTTACCCAGCACTCACCCAGCACTCACCCAGCAAGGTGTCAGACAGGAGTGCAAGTCCCCAAGGGCCAGCGTGGCCACCCGTCCTGCACGTCCTGGGGCGGCTGAAAACCTTCCTGGGCAGCAGAAGCGACTCTGAGGTTTGGAGCAGCCAAAAAAGCCATTTGTGCTGTGTCAGGAGATCCAGCCGGCGAGGGGTTGTGCCAGCAGGATGGAGGGGTCATGGCCACTGGCAGATGCCAACTGATAAGTGCGGAGCGGTGCCAGAACCACCTCCATCTCCATCGCAGAGGAGGGGACAGGCAGCCACGAGTGACGAAGAGACTGCAGATGCACTCGTTGTGGGCTCTCGTCATACTTGCCACAGTGGCTCTCTCCTTCCAGAGGCTCTGGGCATCTCCTTCCAGAAACAGTGAAGGAAATGAAAGGACATTCAGAAAATGTCTGGAGAAATCCCCTGTCACTCTGGTGCCCATCAAAGGCTTTTCCAAAGCCACTGTCTCTGTCACTAGCCAAAGGTTGCTAATAAAAGGGAAGCCACTCTTGTCTCATTGGGAAAGCAGAGCCCAGCCCTGGTTTTGGTGGTCCGGCCCTTCCCGCACGGGCTCGGGAGCAAACCGAGCGTGCCAAGGGGCAGCCTCATCCCCTGGGCACCTGGAGCTCCCTGCACCGATGAGCTGCGAGCCCAGGCAGAGAGAGCCCCTAATTCAAAACGCATGTTGTTTAAATGGAGAGATGACTGTAAAAATAAGGGTCGGATTTCTTCGGCTGCCAAGCCTCCCACGTTAACCCAAGCCCTCCAGTTTCCTGCCTTCTGGCATGTGTGACCTTCCACACAGTAACCCCAGTGCTCCCCGAGGAGCCCCAGGATGCCAGGAAGAATAAAGGGTAGCGAAGACTTGCATAACCTTCATCCAGCCCCGCCAGGAAAATAAAGAGGCTGCTTGGACCGAGAGTGTCACGGGCCTTTTATGTTGGCTTTTCAAGTGTGAAAATGGGCTTCCCTGCTCCAGGCTAACGGTGCCTGGGATCCTCCCTGGGTCAGAGGAACCCCAGGGTGGCTGCGACCCTCACCTCATCCTCTGGAGCCCGTAGGGGACATTGAAGCCCGGGTACTGACGTCTTCTCCCCTCGCTTGGGCTGCCAGCGCTTTACCCAGGGCTGCCCTGTGCCAGCAGGGAAAGCCGGAGGAGAGAGGATGGGAATGGAGCCCGGGTACCATGGCTGAGCTCCCGATGCAGCTGGTCCTCACTGCGGGTGGACGGCTGCAACCAATTTTCCATGTTTCTGACTCACCCTGCTTGGAAATTCATCTCTGCTCAAGAAGCAGCACCGTTGAGAGCAGAAGCTTTTGCGAACTCGCTGACGGGGATAAGGGGTGCCCCTGGCCCTGGGGAAAGATGAGGCTGGTGCTCAGGCAGCCTGTGCTGCCCCGCGGTCACCAGTCCCCTCGGGACGGTGAGGGTCGGGGTACGGCCAACCTGGCCACCGAGCAGGTCCGGGTAGGCTGCAGGAGCCGGGCTGGTCCCTCGCTGCCGTGCGCCGAGGCCAGGAGCCGCACAGCCCCTCTCCGGAGTAGGGAGTGGCGGCGTTTCTGGTCCAGCAAAGCTCGTGCTTGGGAAAAGCGGGAATAAGTGACCCCAGCGTGTGGGGCTTTTAGCAGGCAGAACTGTTTTGCTAGCAGGGCTGGGCCCCGTGGGTGGGAGACAGATAAATCACTGGCAGGACCAGGTTTGCGCAGAGACCAAGGCGGATGGGGTGCCCGCTCCGGCTGGGAATGCTGCCAGCGCCTGTCTGGGTGAGACGTGCTGCTGCGCTCAGCCAGGGGCTGGTAGGAAATCCCTGTTGGATGTCTCCCGACCTCCGCTGAATCAGAATAACCGTTCCTCTGAAAACCTATATTTATCCCTGAAGCGGTGACGGTGTAACTCACATATGCCCTATTCCCCTCTCGTTGGAGTCTCCCTTACGTTTGCCATTTCCAACAACAGAGCAAAGTTGTGAGCAACCTTCCTGTAAATCAGCATCTCTCCCATCCCTCCCGGTGACGTGAGCCCGGGGCTGAGCAGCTGCAGGAATTCATGCGAGTTCAGACGGGGCTGAACTTTCGCACAGTGACCCGCTGGGTCAGCGTGGGAAGGAGTGGGATGGAGAAAGGCAGAGAATAAAGACACCCATCACAGCCCGCCCACTGGCAGCCTGATGTGCACAGGGCGGCGGGACTGGGACAGGGACGGGGACAGGGATGGGGACGGGGACGGGGATGGGGAGGGGGATGGGGATGTGCCACCAGGCACGCGGGGGCTGTTTGGAGGAGCTACTTGAGCTGCATGCCGGGGATACCACCTTTCCTGGCCTGCTGGGCTGGGGGGATTCAATGAACGAGGGGATGGGGATGGGGATGGAGTTGGGGATGGGGATGGGGTTTTGGATGGGGTTGGGGATAGGGATGGGATGGCGATGGTGATGGCGATGGTGATGGCGATGGGATGGGGTTGGTGATGGGGATGGCAATGGGATAAGGATAGACATGGGGATGGGAGCGACCCCTGTTCCCGCAGAGAGACCTCCACAAAAAATAACTTCCTCTGGAGTCCGCTGTTCCCTCACCAAGGGGTGACCCCAGCCGGGGGATGACCCCAGCTAGAGGGGACCCCGATAAAACACGCAGAGAGCCAGTGAGCAGCCCCGAGGGCCACCATGCCCTGCTGCTCCCTGGGGTCCCTCCTGGGGGGGGCTCTGTTGCGCGGGACAACAGGTCCTTCATCCCCCTCTGGAGCAAGCCTTGGCCCTTCCCCAGCCCCAAACTGAGTCGGGCGGTCGGGACCCCACGGGGATTTCGGCCACAGCCCTTTTCCATGCAGGGCAGACCAGGGCTCCCTCTTGGCACGGAGAAATGCCCTGAGAGATCAATCCCTGCTGGCCAGGCCATTTTAAGCTCTATTTAAACTCGAGTAGACCCGGCGCCGCAGAGAGCACCTTCCCATTGACCCGTGGTCATTCACAGCCCGGGGTAGCTCAGGGCCCCAGGGGACTTTTCATCTGTGTTCGTTAAAAACTCATATTTCTCAGGGCAAATTGGAGATGTCCCAATAGGAAAACACAGCCAAAGGAAAAGGCATAAATCATGTGGCTTCTCAATAGGCCTCGGCTTCTTACATTACCTCTCTCCTGGCTCAGCACAAACACTGCAAATGCAGAAAATAACCAGTGGGAACACGTCTGCTTCAGCACCCGGCATAACCCCGTCATTTCCCAGGACAAGCTCTAGTGTTGGCTAACGGCAGGGCAGGGAGCAGAGCTGCACACAGGATTCATTTCGCCTGACGTCGTTAACCCAGAGCAATAGTCAACACATGAAATTGCGCTTCCCTGTTTGTCCCAGTGACTCGGGGGTTTGGTGTTTCCCGGTTTGGAGGGCTCTCGGGATGCTGGTTGCTCCAGCCTCGGGCTCCGCAGGCATGGCTCCTGCCAGCTCTCTCTCCCCTGGGATGCCAAAAATCATCAGGACCAACATGAAAAGAAGAATTTTCATGTTTTTGGGTGGGATGAGCCCATCCGGGAATTTTTGGCAGAGCTGTGGCTGCCCCTCCAGCACTCAGGGGTGGTGGTGAGTACAGCGGCAGATCTGTCCCTTGGGGGGGCAGATGTGCGACATCTGGCATGACCTGGGGGTGCAGGGGGCACAGGCCAAGCCAGGTGCACCCCAAGGTGCCATGCAGGCACCCCAGGCCCCACAGAGAAGCCTGATGCTCTCGCCCTGCCGGGGGGTCACCCCTCCCCATCACACCCCCTAACATGTCCCCAGCTCCCCGCCAGCAACCGCAGCAGGGTGAGCACAGAGGTGCCCCCCAAATCTCAAAGGTCTGGAAAAAGCAACGACCACAATTCACATTTTTTGTTGTTTCTTTTTCCCCTACGGTGTTTCCTATCCATTTTTTGCCTTCTTTTCCTTTTTCCTCATTTGAAAAATTCCTCCTGACCATGAAATAAATGAGAAAGCACCCGCTGGCGGAGGGGGCGGGGGGCTCTCTGGACTCTGCGCCTGCTGAAATTTTGAAATTTCCCAAATTCCTCCTTCCCCAGCTCCTACCTCCGTGACTCCTCCCTGTGCTGTCACTGCTGGGTGCTTGCCGTGAGGCCTCTCACTCACCCTTTCCGCGAGCAGCAGCCTGGGAAAGGCTTGGAGACAGCTCAGGGCCAGAAGAACAAGAAACCGGTGGCTGGTATTTATTCCTGCAGGAGCCTCCTACACCTTTGTACATAAACACACCTACACCAAAGAGATGCATCGCTCCCAACAGCAGGGAGTTTATCCTTGCAAAGGAAAAAGGTGGGAATCCCTGAATATTAGTTGCCTACTTGGGCACGGGAAGGTAAGTTTGGCTGACGGAAATCTGGGGTGCACACGTCATCGCTTCGGCAGGGCTGAGTGCCATGGGAGAGGCTGGGCTTAAAAATCAGCCCTGCAAAACCGCAGTTAAAGAGTGGCAGATCTCAAATGCAGACTCTTGGCAAAAAATCCTCAGGGGAGAGCTGCGCGTGGCAGGAAAGCTGCTCCCCACGGCCACTGCCCTTGGGAAGCTCCCGTGCCACCACCCTGCCTGCACCCCCAGGTGACACGGGGACTCCTGGAAGGGTAAATCCTGCTGCCAGGTGTTTTGGGACAAGATGAAAAGGCTTCTCCCCCCGGCCGGGCAGGCCATGCCGGAGCCGCAGGGCTGGGAGTGGCGGCGGTGGGATGGAGGCAGAACTGCTGGGGGCTTCTGCGGGGCTGAGCGGAGGCGGGCTCGGCACAAGCCCCCATCGCAGCCCTGGTCCCACGGGGGATCGCTGTCAGCCAGATGTGCGGGCAGGGCCCAGCGAGTGGTGGGAAGTGGGGATTTACCCCCTAAGGAGGATGCGGATGGGACCCAGCTCCCTGCTCTAGGATGCGCTTTGTAGAGGAGGGACTGAGCGCTGGGGCGGCAGGAGGAAACACAGGGCGGGGAGGGAGCAGAAGGGCTCCATCTGCTCTCAGCTGAAAAGAGACGAGAGTGGCTCCATCACGGTGTGTGGATTCCTTCATAGGGAGAAAAAACAGACTGAAAATCCCTTTAAGCCGGCGGAAAAAGGCAGGACAAGAGGGAAGAGCTGGTAACCGGAGTCCAAGACACTTGCAAATGAAATAAGATGCGCATTTTTCACAGTGGGATGATTGAAGCCTTAGAGGTGGGAGGAATTAATCCTTGGCTCTCTCGGAGACCAGGAGCGTTCAGAAGTGAAGGTCCTGCTCCCCCCAGGTGTGCAGAGGAGCTGACCCCAAGCGTGCACCCTCCCCAGGGCTCGCAGCACCCTGTGGGGCATCACCCAGGAGCCCTGCTCCTGCAGCACGCACCCCTGCCAGGGCCGGGGCCACCCAGCAGAGCCCTGCACCCACAGCGGGCACCCATTAGGGGACGGCCTGGGACCTCTATGCCCGCAGCATACACCGCCCCCAAGGCCAGGGCACGGCCTGGGGAGAGGACACGGGTGCGGGCACATGGTGGGGCAGCACCCAAGGCTGGGGGCTCCGGGGGGGGGACCAAGCAGCGGGGCTGGGCGGGGATGAGGGTCCCCAGTGCAGGGCGAGGGGCAGGGCGGTCAGCGGGGAGGGGTGCGGGGAGGGGTGCGGGGAGGGGTGCGAGGACGGGCGCGGGCGGGGCTCAGCGGCGGGGGACCGACGCTGCCCCGGGCGGGGGGGCGGCCAGGGCTCGGAACCGGGGCCGCCGCGGGCGGCGGGAGCGGGGCGGCCGGGGCTCCGGGGCCGGCGGGGGAGGGCGAACAAAGCGGCGGGGCCGGGCGGGCGGGGAGGGGCCGGTGCGGGGGCCCTCCCCGCCGCGGTGCGCGGGCGGCGATAAAAGCGGGGGCGCGGCGGCGGGGCCCGCACTGGGAGGCGGCCGGGCAGCCATGCAGCTCGCCGGGGCAGCGCTGCTGCTGTGCGCCGCTGTCGCCGCGGGAGCGGCCCCGGGACCCGGCCCCGCACCGGGTCCCGCCGCGGGGCGGCCCGGGGCCGAGCGGCGGACGGCGGCGGCGGGGGGCAGCAAGGAGCGGCGGGCGCAGTTCGCCTCCTGGGACGAGGTGAACGTGATCGCCCACGGGCTGCTGCAGCTCGGCCACGGCCTGAAGGAGCACGTGGACCGCACCAAGGGGCAGATGCGGGAGCTCGGCAGCCGCCTGAGCGCCCACAACAGCTCCATGGGGCGGCTGCTGCGCCAGGCGCGGGAGGCGCAGGAGCGGGGCGAGAGGCTGCGGGCCAGCGTGCGGGAGCTGGAGGGCCGCGGCCGGCAGCTCCTCAACCTCTCCGAGGCTCTGCGGCAGCGCCTGGAGGAGGTGGCGGCCGACAAAGCCGAGATCCAGGGGCGGCTGGAGCAGCTGGAGGGCCGCGTGCGGCAGGCGCTGCAGGCGCGGCCGGCCGACAACCAGAGCGGGAAGGACCTGGGAGCGCTGCAGGTGAGCACCGCCCGCGGCACCGGCAGCGACCGGCGGGAGCCGCCCCGGGGGAGTGGGGGGGACCCGACCCGCCCCGGGGGCACCGGCAGCGACCGGCGGGAGCCGCCCCGGGGGGGAGTGGGGGGGGACCCGACCCGCCCCGGGGGCACCGGCAGCGACCGGCGAGAGCCGCCCCGGGGGGGAGTGGGGGGGACCCGAGCCGCCCCGGGGGCACCGGCAGCGACCGGCGGGAGCCGCCCCGGGGGGGAGTGGGGGGGACCCGACCCGCCCCGGGGGCACCGGCAGCGACCGGCGAGAGCCGCCCCGGGGGGGAGTGGGGGGGACCCGAGCCGCCCCGGGGACACCGGCAGCGACCGGCGGGAGCCGCCCCGGGGGAGTGGGGGGAAGCGGGGAGAGGTCCCTGCCTTCCCGGGAGCGGCAGCGGGGAGAGTGATGGGGGACCCGGCGGCTGTGGGGAGCAGCCCCCGCGGGACATGGGGGACAGCCCGGAGGGGTGGGGGGGACCCGATCCTCCCGGGGTGCTAGAGGCAGCGGGTGGGGATCGGCCTCAGGAGAGTGGGGGGGACCTGCCGGTCCTGGGGACACCCGTGGGGACCTGCCGGGGGGCACCCGTGGGGACCAGCCCCGCCGGGGGCACTGGCCCACCTGGCTCCGTGCGGTACGTGCAGCGCAGCCGGGTCTCCCCAGAGCTGCAGGGTTCACCTGGCTCTTCTCCCCCTCCACAGTCCCTGATGGATGCGCAGAACTTGCGAATCGAGGAGCTCTTGCAGAAGATCAAGCAGCAGCAGTACAAGCTGGACAAGCAGAATCTGCAGATTAAAAGCCTGCAGAGCAAGGTGAGCTCCTGTCCCGCTCTGCGGCTGGGGGACCGCAGCCTGGTCCCGCACGCTGCGGGGACCCTGGCGTGAATCGCCCCGGCAGCCCGGCTGGCACAGCGCTCCGGTGACAGGAGAACCGGCTGTGCTGCTGCTCCCTGGCTTTGGGGACCCTGCAAAGGCCACAGCCCGGGTCCTTGTGCCGCAGCGTGGGTGCAAGGGTAGCAAACTGCAAGCTTCCCAAGTATTTGCACAAGCAGTAGGAGGAATTGGTGTGTGGGAACAGAGCCTCTCTGGGCTCTTCCTTTGAGTTTATCTGTAGAATAAACTCATTATCATGGGTGTGAAAAACCACGATCACTTCTGGCTTTGCCAGCCTCGGGTATCTCCTATTCCTTGAGGTTTCTGGGCAAGTTCAGCCCCAGCTCTGGGCATGGGGGAGTGGCTGGTGCCTTGGCTGATCGGCTCCCCTGAGTACCAGCACTGAAAACGAGCTGAGATAAAATCGTTCTGACTTGTGCCCCTTTTTAGGTCAACCTGCTGATCCCCTTACACCTGAAGGACAATAAAACGCAGTCTCCGAAGTGGAAGATAAACCTGAAGAAGAGCCTCAGCCTCACCAACCAGAGCCAGAACGCTAGCGGGGAGCCTGTGCTGACGCAGAGTGAGTATCTGCCTGCGCTGCCCCGCTCCTCCGCGCCGGAGCAAACCTGCAGCAGTTGCAACCGTTTGGAAACAAAAGATTCAGTTGTCCTGAGTCAGGATGTGAGATTTGCTTGCAAAACCAGAGCTTGGGAGTTTGGCCGGACTGGGGGGATCTGAAGCATGGGCAGGATCCTAGCCTTCTGGATCAGTATTAGTCCAGCAGGAATTTAAGGATTTAAGAGGAATTTTTCTGCCTGCTATTGAGCATGCAGTGGGGAGTGGTGAAATGCTGCTAGCAGGTATTTGTCAAAGAGGATTGGCAGGCGGGGGGCAAATGCAGGCAGGAAAGGAGGATCTCTGCTCCTTGGAGTTAATTCTTGTTCACCTGCTCTCACTTTACCAGGCAGGGTCTGCTTCTCAGCCTGTCTGCTGGCAGAGGGGAGGGTTAGGGAGCCCTGGACCATGAGGAGAGCTAGATCCTTGTGCGTCATCTCCTTGGCTCATATTTATCGCTCGTACATGGAAGATAAGTGCCTCAGCTCACACTGACCTTAGTGGAAGGTGCTGAGCTGCAGCAAACACCCGGGCAGTGAAGGCACTGGACACTCGCAGCCCTGGGAAACGTGTACCAGAGCAGGCAGCTGGATGCTGCATCCGGAGCACCTGGCTCTGCCTGGAGCATCCTCTCTGCTGGCAAGGAGGCTGGAGGAGCTCCCGCAGAGCGAAGGGCAGCAGAGCGGGTGTGCTGAGCTGCGCTGTGTCCTGCAGTCTCCGTCCTGGACAGGAACTGGTGTCCCCACAGGGTTTGCTGGCTGGGAGCAGCTGCTCTCATGTTATGTCAGCTAAATCGCGGTGCTGGCTCCGTCTGTGCAGCTGTCTGGGGATGTCCAGTGTGAGCCAAACAGAAACCCGGCAGGGCGAGGATGCATGGGGAAATCCTGCCCAGGGCTTAACGCAGGGATAGCTATGGGCAAACACATGGTAATTTGTATGTGGAGCCTGGAGCTGTCACTGGTGTGCCTGAAAGCTGGGTGGGCAGAACAAAGAGCCGCAGAATCGATGCAGACAGCGAGAGAGATGGGACATGGGGCTCTGAACTCCTCCTGGTGCTTGCTCGGTGGGGCTGGCCAGCCCGCAGTGGGGCTGTGGGAGGTCTCGCTTGGTCAGAGCAGCACTAGTGAGCCAGAAAACTGTCTCAAAACCTCTTTCCCCCCTGTTTTTTCCCAGCTCTGCATTGTGACTTGCCCTCAGTAGTGTGTTGTAGAACCCTAAACCATTTGGGTTGAAGGCACCTTAAAGGTCATCCAGTCCAACCAACTAGTCCAACCACCCCGCTCTGCTTCCAGGTTATGCTGAAAGTGGGGTGCAGGGAGATGGGTTCGGGTCTTTGCTGCTTAATGGTGGCAGATGTAGGTTGTGCTGTCGGCTCTGCGCTGCCTGGTGGGTGCTGGGTGCAGCAACCCTTGTGAAGCATGGTGGGAGGCAGCGAGGGCCCACAGCCCCCGGGGATGCTGCAGGGCAGGGGGTGCGAGAGCTTGGCACCTTCTTGTGCTGCGCTGTCCCCAGTGGGGAGACCCTGAGCACCCCCAGCACCCTGGGCATCCCGACTTCCTCCCACCCGGCTGAGCCGTGCGCTCTCCCTTCTCTTGCCTAATCCCTGATGTTGATATCACTGACAGAAAACAAATTGGCTTCCTCTCATTACCAAGTCAAGTGAGTTTTCTGGCAAATCTTAAAGCACACGATATCTGGCGGGCCAGCCCCGTGCCCTCTGCCTGGGGAGGCTCGTGGCTGCTTTTAGAGCAGGCAAGCGCCGGGAAGGCTTGTGCCGGCGGCTCCCTGCCTATTGCCAGGCAGAGCCACAGTGCCGGCACAGCCCCGGGGAACAGCGATGAACTCCACCAGCAGCCTGTTCAGCAAGACCCTTTTATTTGCATCCAGTGAACACAAGTTTTTTCAGGCCAGAGATGGCACGGGGCCAAGCATGTGAAAGTTGAAGGCTTGAAGCAGCCTGGAGAGTGAAAGGTTTAATCGCTTGCAGAAAGAGGATCACGTCTTTAGGCAGAGCCTGCGCTCTCTGGCAGCCGGCCGAGTAGGGGAAAGGTAGAGCCCTGCTCGCGCTCTCCCCGTGGCGCTGGGACTCCAAAATAATTGGGTTGGGTTGGGGAGGGTGAGGGGAAGGCAATGCAAACAGCTCCAGGCATGCCCCGCCATCTGCATGGAAGGGTGTTTATCCCAGGTTGGTGACCTCCTGTCACGCTGGAGATCCTGTTGGGGAAACAGGCTGCGTGGCTGGGGCAGCTCCAGCCAGCCCTGTTGATTCTTCCACCTTGTTTGGCTAAATAAAAGGGGAGGGAAAGAAAAACATCCAGAGCAGCCAGGAGGTCTTGTTGTTCTGCTGGTGCCATAGGGATGTGCAACATGAACTGGAACTAACGAGCGTGTTCCTCAAACAAAAAGATTGAGCTGAGGCTGTTCAAGCAGCTGTGTCTCATTCAGCTGCTTGAAAGTCCCCGTTGCACCAAGAAAACAGAAGAGATTGAGCGCAGTGAGCGTGGCCAGGGCCCGGGAAAAAACCAGATGGGGATGGGGTTGACTTCTGCATGCCAGGGCCACTGAGCATCCGCCCGGGCACTGTCCCGCCGATGCTGGGAGATATGGTGGGAGAGGAGGCGAGGAGCTCTGCGAGGCTGGGTGAGCCCACCAGCCCTGATGCTGCGCTTGCGAGCCGGGGTCGCCGCAGCTGGGGCTGTGGGCTGTGGGGTCAGGTTGTGGGTTTTCCTTCCCCTGAGCCTCGTTTGGCCTCCCTGGCTGTGTTCCCCTAGAAAGTGGGGATATCGGGGATGCGCTTGGCCTCCCCGCGGTGCTGGGTGGCTTTGCACGTGTTTGACCCTTCGTGCAAAACACTTGTCCTCCGTCCATGTGTGCGCAGGCTTGGGAGGGCTCAGGGCCACCCGCTTGTCCCGTGGGTGCACTGATGGGCTTGGTGGCACCAGTCCCGCGCTGGCATTGGCCCGGGGGTGCGGGGGGTGCTAACGCAGCGTGAGCCGAGCCGTGCTGGCTGGGGGTGGTGGGAGAGGGGCTGCCGTGCCAAGGAGGGGAAAGTTCACTGGGGGGTCTGGGGGGAGGGGGGAAATGGGGGAAAGGTGGCGGCAGGTGTCACATTGCTGTCCCCTGGGTCCCCCCCCGACCTTTCCTCCAGTTGTGGCTCCGCTCTTCGCGCCGACGCAGCTTCAGGGCTCCCCGGGCACCCAGCGAGGATGGGGCGGGGGCGATGCCCCGCAGGGACTGCTCTTGCCCTCAATTGCTCAAAGGCCCCATTTTCCCCTCTTCTGCCCCACGTGAAGCCCCATGGCTGTGGGGGAGGCCCCTCTCCCCACTGCCACCCCGGATCATGGTGCCAGTCCTGACCCTGGGGGGCAGCTACCGCATGGGGCACCCCTGGGGGGGGCTGCAGGGGTGGCCAGCACCCCAGCACAGCCCGGGGCTTGTCTTAATGTTTCCTCACCCGTCTGTCCTGGGGTCGTGCTGGCAGCAGCTGTGAGCCACCAAAATCCATCCCGCCCTCGCGCGGGGAGAACAGACCCCCTTTGTCTGGGGGTGATGGGGGCACCTGTCCCGGCTGACAAAGAGCCCCTTGACTGCGCCGACAGCCCGGGGCTGAAGTCCCTGCACACCCTCCTGCGGCCTTTTGACTTGGGTTTTGTAACAGGTTTTTTCCCCCCTACCCCATCTCTCCCCGAGAATGGTTCCTGGATGGACTTTTATCAGCGCTGTTGAAACGGTGCTTTGCTGGCAGCTCCGGGCAAAGTCCCCGCAGGGGCGGAAGGAGAGGTGGGAGCCTGGCCGGCGTGGGGATGGAGGGGGTGGCATCACCCCACGCAATGCGCAATAAGCTGGGGCTCCCTGCGGGCCACCCACCCCATTCCCTGCCCTGGTTGGCATGCCTTGGGCGAAAGGGTCACCCCAGCCTGGCCCCGTGCCGGCTGGTGGCTGGTCGCCCAGCGGGACGTCTGGCTGGGGCCACCACAGTGGCCGGGAGCAAGAGGTCGTGCGCTGGATGCTCAGCGCCTTCCTGACGTCAGGACTTGGAGTTTCTTTCTGTCCCTGAGGCCCTTTGAGACTGCTTCAGCCTCGGGGTGGGATGGGGATGCTTGGCCCTGCCTTGCCCCTGGTGTTACCCCACCCCAAATGGGCTGCTCCTGCCTGCCACGGGTGTGGAGGGAGCTGGGAAGCTCCTCGGGTCTCTCCTCGACGGGGACCTGTGCTCTCCAGCCTAGGTCACCCCAGCCTGGCCTGACGCCTGGCTTCTGCCTTGGACGGAAGCCCAAGGAGCTGTGTTTGGGTAAATGGGAAGATACGGGGTCACAGCGCCTAAAGATGCTGAAGTCGGGGACTTCAGCACATGTCCAGAGCCACAGCCACTGCTGTGCACAGCTGTCCGGGCTCGTGGCCAGGGCTGCAAGTGTCGGGGCTGTGGTAGGAGCAACCTGCTGAGGAAGTGGGACTCGGGGCCATCTTCTCAATGGCTGTTTCCTTCCCCCGCAGAGCTCCCGGAGGATTGCCACCAGCTCTTCCTGGCCGGGCAGCAAAGCAGTGGTGTTTTCCAGGTGCAGCCTGCAGGGTCTCAGCCCTTCAAAGTCTTCTGTGACATGACCGCAGGTAAAGCAGTGGAGATGTCCCGCAGTGCTTTGCACAGTGGTCTTGCCAACGGTAACCCCAAATGACCGTGGTTTTCCCTGCCCACAGAAGGTGGCTGGACAGTGATCCAGAGGCGCACAGATGGCTCTGTGGACTTCGACCAGCTTTGGGATGCCTACAAGAATGGCTTTGGAGACCTTCGTGGTAAGTGGATGATGGTGTCTATGTTCTTATCGTGGGATAAGTGATATCTTAGCACAAGTTATTCCCCCTTGCTGGCCCCTGGAGATCTCTTATGTGCCAGAGCATAGCGTTGGGCTGAGGATGGGGGGGACACTGCTTGTAGAGCAAGAGTCCTTGGTCTTCTTGACTTGTCCTGCAGGTGCCAGACAGCGATTCAAATGCTGCAGTGTCCTGGGTTGTCCCTGTTTGTCTCTGGAGCCTGTTCACATGTGTGCTTTGCACGGCAAGTTTGTGCCCCTGCAGCCAATGCAATGTGTCTCGTTCCAGGTGACTTCTGGCTGGGCCTGGAGAAGATACATCACCTTGTCCAAGAGGGAAGATACGATCTCCTGATTGAGCTGGAAGACTGGGAGGGAAATTCCCAGGTGGTTCAGTTTGTCTTCAGCCTTGGTGGTGAGAGCACAGCCTACACGCTCAACCTGCTAGGACCTCTGTCTGGTGAGCTGGAAAACGCCATCGGGGACTTCAGGCAGCTGCCCTTCTCCACTCGGGATCGTGACCACGACCTCAAAGCCGACACAAACTGTGCCAAACACCTCTCAGGTCAGTACGAGCTCTTCCTTCCCAGTGGCGTACACTTTCCCTTCAGCCCTGCGCTGTCTGGTGGTGGCCGTGAGTGGGACAGTGACCCTGCAGGACTAGACCCCTTTGGTGTTGAGCCTGGCATGTCCCCCGCATACCAGGAGAGCTGCATTCTTGGGAGGAGCCGTGCAGGGAACCGGGAGGGAAGCTGAAACCAGGAGGTGTTCATGATTCAGGTCTTGGCCCAAGCATCGGTCTTTGTAACAGCTTTGCTGGCTGCCACCTTGTTTGGAAACCTTTCAACCGAAGCAGAGGCCAGGCCTGAGGTGGGGCTGCTGGAGGGTTTGAGGGGGTTCTTTGCATGCAAGAAAGAGCAACAGAGATTTGCAGACGCATCCTGAAATCATATAGGATCTGTGCGAAGGTTTCCCAGTGCATGGGACTCCTCAGGTGTGTACGAGGTGGTCTTGTAAGGTCCCGAAGCCCTGGAAAAGTGGGGAAAATGGGGGCAGCCGCTGCCTTGAACCTGGGTTTGTTTTCTGTCTGGAAGTGCTGTGGGTTAAACTTGCCTCTGCCTTGCCTTGGTAGGTGGCTGGTGGTTCAGCACCTGCGGCCATGCCAACCTCAACGGGAAGTACTTCCGCTCCATCCCCCGCCAGAGGCACGAGCGCAAGCAGGGCATCTTCTGGAAGACATGGAAAGGCAGGTATTACCCGCTGAAGTCAACCACCATGAAAATCCAACCCGCAGCACTGGAAGCAGAGCCCTAAAGCTGCCACTTGAGACTTGACCTTCTCCGCGGAGCACGAACCTGAGCTCCATCACTTGGTGTTTACAGAAAACAAACCCACCCTCCCCGGGAAGTCCCCCGAGGAGCCTTTCTCTTGGTTAGCAGCCCTTCAGTGGCACGACACAGCTCCTTGCTATAAGTAAAACAGCTCCACGTTGCCGAAACCCCTGGATGGGAGCTCCCAAACCAGAAGAGGAGCCACCAGCAGGGAGATCCACCTCCAGAGCATGCACGAGGATCTTTCAACCTGCCATGTGCTGCTGCGGCAAGTTCAAGTTGTAGGGTGCTCTCTGTTCTGTCTGAACACTTCTGTGCCAGTTTTGAGCTGGGACTGGGGGGAAGGGGAGCATGTGAAGTGTTTCGCTACCCTGGACCCAGGTGTCATGTACAGAGCCTTGCTGTGTCCTGCCTCTCACTGCCGTTTCCAAATAATGTCCTATGTACCCTCCTGCGAAGCCCCCAGAGCCGCCTTCCCCGCTGGTGCTGTGGGCAGTGAGCCTCGGGCAGCTCCATCTGCGCAGCCCCTGCTCCAGTGACTTCATCCCGCTGAGAATATGGGGTTTGGGAAGGCTGAAGGACACCCTGTGCAAGGGGACCTCAGGCTCACTTGGATTCCCTGGCCCCCGCGCTTTGAAGCCCTGTATTTCTGGCTGTGCTGGAATTTGCCAGGAGCTGGGGAAACTGCTTCCAGCTCCAGGAGACGATGGGTGGGATCCTGCAGCTCATTGCATGAGCACCAGATCCTGGAGGGCTGAGTCTTAAGCTGTGCCCGGAGCCTACTGGTGTTGGTGGGGGTGGTTAGGACGAGTACTAGGACAGCACAGGTACAGAGCAGTGACTGTCCCTGGGCAGGACTGGCCCTGCCGTCAGCTGTAAATCCCCCCAAAGCCTGGAGGGCTGCCTTCTCCCAGCAGACTACCTGTACTTTGCAGACTGAATAGCACCATCCCACATGCATGCCCCAAAACTTGCTCCAGGGGACAATAGGGTTTCTCGGCAAGAGCCGCGCTGCCTCCTCGGGTGCGAACTCTGCTGTACAGCATTGCCTCTGCCTTTGGGGTGGGTGTTTGGGGAGAGGTGGGCAAAACAGGTCCCCAAAAACTGTTATGGGCCAAGCTGCCGTCTTGGGGCTTCCCGAGCTTCCTGCCCTATTGAAGTCATATTGACTACTGTGCTAGAGCTCCTAGCTGTTAAATATTGTAAATAGTCATTTGTAGGATGTTGGATCTTGTCGATGGATTTACTGTTTTAATTTGTTTCCATATTTAAATGCGGTGTTAATAACAATGTGGTGTAATTTATAATGTTGATGCTGGAAGAAAAAAGCAACTGTAGTTTGTGTATTTTAAACTTTTTTTTTGTACTAAAATATCTTTTCTGAAGATGTCTTTTAATAAAAACAAGCCTGTAACTGTCCCGCCTGGGTTATTTGCCTGATGGTTTACCAGTAGAAGATATGTGGGAGCTATGTGAGGACTCTGGATTCAGAAACTTCACTTGTTGGGAGTTTGACCTGAGCACTATGCTTCTTTCTGGCCTTGATTTTCAGCTGTAGCCTTATGGAGCTCCCTGAGCTAATCCCTGCTATAGCCCCCAGCAGTAGTTTTCAGTCTATTTGAAGTTTACGGACTTCTAAATTTCTTTTCTCTCTGGAAACCAGGCCCTGGGGCAGTAAGTTTACAAGTGACGATGAGCTGGCTTTACTTATTCCCTGACAGCAGACCTTTGCACCAGGGAGATACTCCTTGTAGCTGGCTGGAAAACTCTGGGCCAACTCCTTAAACAAGAGCAGAGGCTGAGATCTGGATTATTTGGACGTATTAAAGTCAGCGCTGATCAGAACAAGCCCCAGTAAGTAGTAGCCTTTTACCTGCTCATACCATACCAAAAGCATTTATTGCAACTTCCAGGGCATGATTACATATGTAGGACTGAAATGGGCTGGGGCTGGAGTGGGAGCCTTGAAGATGATGGGGGTAAACTCCAGCCGTGCTCCCAATCCCAGACATGTGGCCTGATACTGGAGCTGGAGAAAATAGCAAGTGCTTTTTTAGCTGGCCAAGGAAGAGGGACAAAAATTGCTCATTGCAGAAGGCAGAGACAAGGGACTGCTCTAATCCTCTTGAGCAGCTGTATAAATACCTGCTGTACCTAAATGTGGCCCCAGCTCCTGTGTCTGTCCTCCTTCCCTGGGGAAAAACCTGGGGTTAATGATAGCCCCCAGCACAATTGCACAAACAGCCCATTATACCCGTCTCTGTGCTATGTATCTGCTCACTCTTGCATTCAGAAATACATTTTTAATGTTCCATTTGCTTAATTCAAAGCTTGCTTAGTCCCCGGGTGCACCAGCAGATACTGGAGTGCCGTGTTTTAGTCTGGATGCTAAAGTGATTAGACTACGGTGGTTTTTATGCATCAAATAGAAACTGGTGAAGGAGCTACGCTGTATTTATTCATTGCCAGGGGTTTTTTTGGCAGATCTGGGGTTTGCTCCCCTGTGGTGCATTTGATCTTCAGCATCTAATGGATGTGCCCAGAGGACAACGCCAGTCGGTACCAAACACCAGCCAGCGGAAGCCTAAACGCCCCAAATCTTGCCTAGCCCAGGAACTACAGCTGCTGCTTTCTTCTTATGAGGAGCGGCTGAGGGAGCTGGGGTTGTTCAATCTGGAGAAGAGGAGGCTGAGGGGAGACCTCATCGCTCTCTACAACTACCTGAAAGGGGGTTGTGGTGAGGTGGGTGTTGGTCTCTTCTCCCAAGTGACAAGTGATAGGACAAGAGGAAATGGCCTCAAGTTGTGCCAGGGGAGGTTTAGGCTGGATATCAGGAAAAATTTCTTTCCTGAGAGAGTGGTGAAGCACTGGCAGAGGCTGCCCAGGGAGGTGGTGGAGTCACCATCACTGGAGGGGTTCAAGGGCCGTGTGGACGTGGCACTGCGGGACATGGTTTAGTGGGCATGGTGGGGTTGGGGTGATGGTTGGACTTAATGATCTTACAGGTCTTTTCCAACCTTAGTGATTCTGTGATTCTGTGATTCTGTGACGTGGCACTGCGGGACATGGTTTAGTGGGCATGGTAGGGGTTGGTTGATGGTTGGACTTGATGATCTTAAAGGTCTTTTCCAACCTTAGCGATTCTGTGATTCTGTGTCTCGGTCTCGCCCTGTTCTGCCATGCAAGTCTCCACGGCCCATCGGTGTCAATGCCACCTCATGCCCGCAGACCATAGGTCCCACGCCAAAGCGTGTGGCATCCCAGGGCCCTTCCAAGGTCCCTCTGCAGAAGAAGCCAGCCTTGGGTCTCTGTTTTCAACTGAAATCCCCCTGGAATCCTCCAGCTCCTTCATTTTTAACAACTACTTGAACTGCAGCTTGTCGTGACATCTGGGAGCCCAGGGAAGGATGGGGCAGCTCCCTCCAGCGACAGCCAGAGAAAAGGCACCGTGCGCTGCCCGAAGCACAAATACCCTTCGGATTACAAAATGCCTCTGCTCCCCAAACCAGGCCACGGCTCCCGCGTGGGCCGTGCCGTGCTGGGCCAGCCTGTGGCCCCCCAACAGCTCCCGGCCTGACGGTCCACCCAGGGCTTCGCGTCCTCCCAGCAAAACCTCCTCGAGCAGCCGGCAAGAAGGGCTGCCGCTCGTCTTGCGTGCTTGGATGGGCTGTGCCGAAGGCAGGGATGGGGTCCGAGCTCGGCACGTGCCGGGTGGCTAAAGGCTGCGGGGTCTGGACATGGTGGGACAGGGTTTTTCGGGGGCAGAAACGCTGCGGGACAGCCGGGGGCTGCGGTCCGGCGGGGTGAGGCAGGGCTGGCGCGTGCCTCGGTGTCGAGTTCGGACTCATCAGTAGAAGCAGATTGAACGGCAGCTGCTTTGGACCCGGGGGTTCTCTCAGAGCACCGTTAGATCCAGAAGACACTGCACATCAGGTACTGACGTCCCGACCCGGCTGCGTTTGGTGGCCCCAGAAAGGGAGGAGAGCCCTGACCCGCTGCACAGAGCCCCCCTCAAATCCAACCTGTCTCTGAATGACAGAAACAACCGCTGGGCGATCCGACAGTGGGGCCTCAAGCCCTTTTTTAAACAACAGCGGAATCCAGATCGCTCTTTGCAAAGTTTGGCAAGAAGGGAAGGTGTTTGCGCGTACACAGAGCTGCAGCGGCTCAGGTGGGCAGGCTGAGCCCCCGCACCGGCGGCACTGAGATGCTGGAGGGGGAAAGCCAGGGGCACTGCCCGAGCCCCCGCTGCCAGGGCGGCCGTCACAGAGCACCACGAGGAAACGAAAAAGGCAAACTCCCGCTTGACTCTGAAACCTGGTGCAAAGCCAAGAAGCAGCAAATTAATAACGAGGCGGGTTCTCCACCCACCAACACTCCCCAGGCACCCCCGGCCCAGCCCCCGACCCCTCCCTCATCAGCGCCAGCGAGAGCCGCGCTGTCAAAGCCATCCCTCACTCCAAAGGCCTTGGGGTGACTGATGGACACTGGGGCACCAGGACTCTCCCAGTCCTCCCAGTAACTTCAGCTCTTCTGCTGGAGCTCAGCAGCACTGAGCACAAATCGAGTTTCCCGTGGACGTGTCTGGCACGGCTTTGCAAGCACCCCTCCCCTTACGAGGGACACCTCCCAGGCAGAGTATTTTGGGGCGGCTCCCTTGAGGGTGCTCACAGACACCCAGAGGACCAGATCCCACTAAGAGGGTGGGAAGAGGATCTCCTGGCTCAAGCATCCCAGGCAGGCAGCTGCGCCCTGGGGCACTGCAGGGGCTGCGGCACCCAGGACAAGAGGCAGCATCTTGGGTGACAGTTCTGAGCAAGTTTTTATCATGTAAAAAAAAGAAGCAGATGGCATAGGCCTGTCTGCTTTTAAGGGTGTGTGCCCCAGCATAGTTTAAGAAAATATTTAGGGTTTGTAGGACCTGTGCTGCCTGAAGCTTGATGGCCGCAATTCGAGGACACATGGGATTTCCAGAAAGGGTCTGCAAATGCATTGCCCTGTTAGCAACCGGTGACACGTGGCTGGTTTTGGTCACACAACACCGGTTCTCCAATGCAAAACATACCAGGAACCTGGGGGACTCCTGAGGATGAAGAATGAGGGGCTCGAGCCTCACACTGCACTCCACATCGCCCTGGGGCAGCATCCCTCATCTAACACCAAGTCATCATCTTCGCTACCCCAGGGGATTTCAGAGCTGGACACGGCACTCACAAGGATACCGCCATCACATAGTGTTCTTTAAAACTTATGGCAACAATTCCCAGGCATTGGAAGAAGAAAAGAAGAAAGTGATTTCCATCCAAACCAATAAAAAAAATAGCTTTGTGGGTTTTTTTACCCCCCCCCCAGCCAATATTCAGTTCAGAACCAATTAAGCTACGTGCAATAATGAAAATAAGATGTTTTACTTCTGCTGAGCCCATTTTAACCAGAACAAAGTGAGGGCAGCGAAGGCTTCACTTGCAAAGCTAGCAAGGAGCCACCCTCCTCTCCCTCCTTTCACCCAGCTGCTCGCTGGATGTGGCATTATCAGGTGTGGGAAACTCAGCATTGGATAATTCCCCTTCCCAGGAGATTCTGCATCCAGCATGTTCCAGCTTTGCTCCTGCTGATGCTATTTAACTACTCATGGGTTGGATGCTCGACACCCCTGGGCGTGCTCCAGTCATTGCTCAACGGGGCCACGTGCTGTGGTCCTGCAGGGATATGAACAGCATCAATGGGAGAAAAAGGGGTAATGTCTTCCTGCAGATCCTCGTTGTTAAAACTCCGGTATGGGAAAGTTGAAAAGTCCAATGCCCCACGCTGAGCACCAAAACTGCAAAGAAAGGGTGGAAAGAAAGATTTCCTCCCTGCTTCTTCAGCAGTCGCTGTCTGCCAGAGAGGAGCAACTGGCCTGACCCATTGCTAGGTTGGAGTTGGCATCTTCCCCAGCCCCCCAGTTCTATGAATTTTTGGCTTTCCTTCCCAGCCGCTTCCATTGCCTGACATGCAATGGGGATGCCCAGACACAGTTTCCCAGCACGGCAGTGGGATTGCAATGGGTTTGCAGTATGCTTTGTTTCTCACCCCATTTTCAGAGCCTGGTTCATAATAAGAATGATTTTCACCGAGCAGGAGCTGGACACCCCCGCCGACAGTTAGCCTGGGTGCTGCCTCTTCGCACGCTCCCACACATTTATTAGCACTTCTATTTGGGAAACGGAACCCCTCAAAACCACGATCCCGCCTGCCCAAGGTGTTCAGGGGTCTGGGGGAAGCCAAGGGCAGCTCAGCGCCGCACAGCCCGGAGGGTCTGAACCACCAACTCCCGCTTCCCTGACCCCGCTCACGCATTGAGCATCTCCCAAGGCTGGCAAAAATAAGTCCAAAGCCATCTTTTTCCTCCCCACTGTCTCAGCCTTGCTCCCGTGTGATACTGGAGACCCACTAATCCTTTAGCCGGCTAAAGGCTCCTCCGGGGAAAGTAGGGCAGGCGAGCCGTGCTGAACGCAGCCCAGGGAAGCGAGAAACCCATTTAATGAGCCGAGCGAGTTTCCCCGCACATCCCAGGGAGAGAAGGGAGGGAGCCGTCATCTTCCTCATGAGGGTTTGTCACAGCCACAAATCAAACACATTAAACCAGCGGACGTGACGCTGGGCACGCTGCGCGGGGGCACGCTGCACAGGGCGACGGCTGGAAGGGAGGTCACCGCAGCAGCGGGGACATCCCTGGGCTTTCCGAGCGGCTCTTTGAGGCTGGCCCTGCAGCCTGGGCCATGCTCGCGGGAGGGATTGCAGCGGCTCTGCCGTCGGGAAGGCGAAGGGCGTCCTGCTCGGAGCAAATGCAGCCGTCGGCCCTCTCCGAGTGGCGAAACAGCCTTTTGTTGTTATCACTGATTCGTTCAGGAAATTGCTTCAAACCATGCCAGGAAAAAAAAAGGGGAAATGTTTGCCTAGAACAAGTTGTGTCACCGTGCAGGGCTGGTTTTGCCAGAGCAGCTTTTTCAGCTGGTATCCAGCGCAGGAAGGTGAGACGCTGAGCACTACGTGGGGCAGGATCTGTCCCAGCCCGGGGACACCTGAAAAGCAATGCAGGGGCGTGCAGAGCGCCATGGCTTTGAACTGCAGCCGAGCACGGCGTGGGGTGCTTTTAGGGGAACTCCCCGCCGTGCCTTCCACCCCTTGGCCTCTCTGCTGCGCTGACCCCCGGCCCGCGTCCCCCGCGTCCCCGCGTCCCCCGCGTCCCCGCGTCCCCCGCGCCCCGCGGCCGGGCGGTGCTCGGCGCTGCGCGCCCCCGCCGAAGCCCCGCCCCAGGCCCCGCCCATCCGCCAAAGCCCCGCCCCTCCCGCCCCCACCTGGGCCCCGGCACCGCCTCGTCTCGCAGGGTCCCGGCTCAGGCACTCAAGCACCGCCCCTCCCCAGCTGCCCTCCTTCGATTGGGCAGCGCCGCCCGCCAGTCAGAGGCGCGCCCGCCGCCTATTGGGTGTCGTTGATGGGTCTGGCGCGGCGCCCGCCTCCTGCGGGCTCTGGCGGCCGCTGATAGGCGGCGGCGGGAGCGGCCCTCCCGGCTGGGCCGCGGTCGGTGCCTGGCAGCCAGAGGGTCGGCGCCGCCATCGCCATGGGCACCCGCGACGACGAGTACGACTACCTCTTCAAAGGTACCGCCGCCGCCCGCGGGCCGCGCTGTGCCGTGCCGCGGCGGCCGCGCTCCTCGGCGGGCCCGCGGCGGCGCGGGGCCCGGCCCGGCAGGCCGCGCTGCCCCGGGCCCGGGGCGGCCGCCGCGGCCTTTGTGCGCGGGGCGGCCTTGCGGGCAGCGCCCGGCGCCGGGCTCGCTGCCGGGCTGCTGCGGGGGAGCCGCGGCGCGGGCAGAGCGGGGGAGCCCCGCGGGCCTTCTCCGCGCCGCCGCGGCGGGGGCTGCGCGCTGGCAGCCGGGCGGGTGTGATCCCCGGTGGCGGCGCCGGGAGCGCGGCCCCGGCGGGGCTGGGAGGGGGAGAGGTTCAGGGCTTGGGCCGGCGGCTGGCGGGGAGGTGGGCTTCGAGCCGGGGGTTGTGCCCGGCCGTGGCCCCGGTGGTGTGGGGCGCCCGAGAGGTCGCTCCCGCTGTCGAGCCGGAGCTGGAAAAACTTCAGCTTTAGGGGTGAGCTCCTCCCCAGGCCCCTGAGCGACCCGCGATGACTGAGACCGGGCAGCTTGGTGGTGGTAATGTGGCTTTGCCTGGGGGTCTTGCAATACTTACGTCCCCATACTTGTGATATTTTGCGTCGTCCAGCAGCTGCGTGCAGGGGTTGTGTGAGGAAAGGGGTGGATTTAGTGCTGCTCTTCTTGTGCTGGCTCAGGTGTTTTTATTGTGGTCGATGTCCTGCGTGTGTCAAGGTTGCTGCAGGTCGGTGTCCTGCACGTGTGAAGATGCTCGGGCTGAGCTTTCGCCCCGGAGCGTCCCACAACTCTGTCTTTGAGGCCTAAGGAGTAGTGCGGATGGGTGTAAAACATTCACCTTCGTGTTTCCCAACCTGTTTCACCCTTGGTCTCCTGTGGTGGTACGGCTGAAACCCGTAGGGTCATCCGAAGAGCTCACTCTTGCCGGAGGCGCGGTCAAGGCTGCCGTCCGTAGGTGCGCAGGTGGTCTGGGCAGGGTGTGGGTCGGCACTTGCTGCCGTGAAAATTTCCCAGGAGTTTGATGTCCAGGCACGCTTGTATGTACCTGGCCCCTAAGAAGGGCAGCAGCAATTCCACACTTGCTTGTTGAAGAAAGGAAAGAGCAGTTACTCATCTGTTGAAAATATTTTATGGATGTATTTGCTTGTTTGGTGTATTTGCTTTTTGGTCTTCAAGTCAGTGGGGGGAAAAAAAAACCCCTTGTATCTCCTCTGCCTATAAAGCAGAAGACTGGCCTCTGAAAATATGCTAAACTGTCTGGGTCTAAACTAGTTTCCTCTGAAGTCATTTCACTGTCTATTTCCCAAGTGGTTTAATAGCCAGCAACTTGAAAGCCTCAAAATTTTATTCCTTTTTCTTTCTGTGAATAGTCAATTAGGTAGGCAAAACTGCATTCATCTTTAAAAATACTTACGCCGCTTTGAAATGCATTTTCAATTTTATCTGGAGTGAAACTTAACCTAAAGCTATTTGGTCAGGAACCATGCTGTTGTATTGATACTGCAAAGTAACTTGGCATACTTTGTAGCACTTAATGAAAAACGGGGGAGAGAATTGTCCTTTTCTGTGCGTCCTTTGGGTAGAGGTAGTTGTGTGGATGGGTTTTCTTAAAAATAAACAAACAACCCCACAAAAAAACCCTTCCCTATCTACTCATCTTTTCCTTCCTTCCTTCTAGGCTTTTTGGGACTAGGCAAGAAATAATGAATATAAACGGGACCAAGTGGGGTGCGGTCTCTGCTGTAGGACCAACTCCCCTTCCTTTCTCTTCTGCCCCCTCTGATAATGGAATTAAATATCAAGGGGAATTGACATAATAAAAAAAATAATGTCCAGGGGTTTGATTGACTTCTGGTTTAGCCCCTTCTTAGCTACACAGACGGCTTTTGAACTCTCTTCTGGCAGGCATGTGTAGTGGTCAGAGGTGGAAATAATGGTGGAGGAGGGTTGCAGTCTGGGAAAGATTATTTTATTAAATTTGAGGTTAAACCATTTCCCCTACCACCCGTTTCCAAAGGAAATTTGGTTGGACTCTGATTTTGGCTTTCACAGTTGCACTTGTTTAAGAAATGTGCATCCTTGCATTGTCATATTATTTAGGATGACTCCAGTTGAATGCAGTGTTGCTTTAAAGTCACAATTTTTACTTTTTTGTGTAGTGGAAGATCTCGAACTCCTTGTATAGGAACCTCTGTCATTTATCATAGATTATATTAATCAGCTTTATGAAAAGTTTAAAAGGCAAAGAGTCCCGTTTATCGTCAGTCTCTTTCATGTGAAATACTGCCTATAAAACAGTTTTGTTCAGGGGTGAAAATGACCAAGGAGTTTGCAGCAAGTTTCTCTAGGAAGCTGGCTCGCTGTTCTTAGCGTTCCCTCGCGCACAAGAACGGCTGCTCACGTCGTCAGTCAGCTTGTGCTTTAGCACCGGCCATTTCAGTAGGGCTGCAGGAGAGATGGGCATTATTGGCTTATCGGGTCTAGCACACAGTAGGCGAAAACTAATTTAAGGTTTGGTGGCACTCTGGGGATGCGAGTGTGGTTATAGTCAAAGCTGCTCTGCTAAACTAGTGCCTTTTTATCTTTATTCCCAATTTCCTTTCCTTCTGTGTGCATCCCGGCAGCCAGAACTGCTTATTTTATTGATCACAACAAAATGTTGTTTGTTAACAAAATGACAGAGCCAACCTTTGGGAGAACAAGCTGAATTCTGTATGCAGAGCTGCGAGGAATAATGAGGCTGTGAGGATCTTGTTGTAGATGCATTCGGTGATGTAACCCAAGCAAAGCCAGCAGTTCAGGGCTCAGTTCCCAATTAGTTTTGTAGCTGAGATAGTTAAAAAGCAGGAACTTTTCATGATGAGTTTTGAATGGGTTGGATCTGGAGTTGAATTAATGACCTTTTAATAGTTGTTAAAATATTGGAAGCCTGGTACCTATTAAAATGTGATCCGCACATTAATTTTCCTCTGAAGAAGATCAGCTATTATCAGTGTTTATTTTAAAAATTAAGTTTGAGGTTGTGCAGATGTTTGCTGGCTCATGAAAAAGGAAGGAAAAAACACCCATAGAAAAAAGAGCTTTCTTTCACCTTTGTGGGAATTTAGACTGCTCTGATTAGAGCTTAAGCCTAACAAAGGCTGTGCTTATTAAAAACAAATGCATCTCATATTAGTCTTCGATATCTGGCCACCTTATGTACTTAATATTTGTAATGAACTCTGCTTATGTGGTCTCTGCTAGAGACAGTCTTAATCTTCTTGATTGTTGAAAAGAATATATTCTTTTTGCCAAATTAAACTAGTGTATTTGAAATTCTGTCATAAACTTAATCTTTTTTCCTTTCTCTTACCAACAGTGTATTGCCCTAGGTTTTTGATTGTCTTTTGCTTGCTTTGTACCAGGATCCTGCGGTATGAAGCAGGTGTCCGGGTGGTGGGATTGTGCTCCACTCGGGCGGCCGTAGGTCTGTGCATTGTGAGGCCTGACAAGGCATGGGCAGCAGCGTGGTGATGATGGCTGAGATCTGAATGCTTTGCTGTTGACGGATGGGTGACGTGGTGAACTGTAACCAGCAGACTGGCACAGTGTGGTGGAGGAGAGAGAGAATCAGGGATGGCTGAAGGAGCAGCACCCCGATTCAGGATGTAAACGGGGCACTAACTGTGTCTTGCTTGTGTACTTACAGCCATCTGATGGTGATTGGTGCTGGTTATTGGTTTGGGTCACTTCCAAGTTAAAACCAATGCATCCTTCCATTACCAGTGTGGCCCTAAAGGCTGTTCAGGGAGTGTGACTTCATCGATTCTGGTGAGATGTATTTAACGAGTATTCATTGGATCTGATTTGGAACTTTCTTGTCTACTCTCTTGAGACTTCTGCACTTGAAGAGGCAATGCTGTCTGGTGGCCTGTTCCCAAATTTAGGAACTTTCCCAAGATCTAATCACGTAGTCCAGAATCTTGAAGGTATCTTCTTGCTCAATTCCCACAGAAAATAAAAGTTTGTGGGTTCTGTCTGCATGTGGGCCTCCAGTCTTTGTGTCTTTCTCCTGAAAGTGAAAATGCTTGTTTAATGCTCAAGGTTGAGTATTAACGAGAAGCACTTGGAGACTGTAAGGTAGAGAGAACATTGTTTACTGATTGCCTTCCTTTGTTACTTCTGCATCCAGTAACTTCTCAAAAATGCTTTCATACAAGCTCTGCTAGAACGTGGAGCAGCCCGGTAAAGGGGAGCCTGCTGCTTTGCTGCCAGATTGCAGCAGAGGCAAGTAACCAGCTAAAGTAGTGCAGGACCCCCTGAATTTTCTTCCTGTGACAGATGGAGTTAATGACCTGAGAGCCATTCGCATGGGTTATGGATAAAGCTGGTAATTTTTAAATGCCAGAGGATAGGAGGTGGCTAGAACCTGGGGAGACAGCTGTGCTTTCTTGAGCTGCAAATTCATGAGAAGGAAACTCCCTTTGAAAACAGTTGGAAGCTTCAGGGGTTTTCTAAGCTGGTCTAGCTTGTGTGGTGGATGTTCCTCCCACCTCCTGGTGATGGTCAGGGCTTTTCTGTAGGGTACAGCCTACTCCAGGCCAGCAGATCACTGTGCAAGATGGGTGACCTTCGGTCCGTTCTTGGAACGCCCTGTGGAATTAGTGATGAAAAACTGTTTGTCTGGAAAATAAAACTAACAAAATCCTAGAGTTAGAACTTGTAATAAAATCTTTTTTATATATCTGTTCTCGTCCCCTAAAAAATGGTTTGGGCTGTTTGCCAGTGAAGGCAGAGCACTGTGAGGAGCTGATTTAAGCTATCCCGGGTGGGGAGTTGTGGCGCCGTGCCACGATCCACTGGCTGCCTGTTCCTGCCTCTCTTGTATTTTGACTGTTCAGCTGTGCTAGCACAATTGTCCATCTATCTGTGCTGTCAGCCGGATGAAATGCTGGGGCGGGGGAGATCGGAGCATTTCAGCAATCTCCCCGTGCAGCTCGGAAGCTGTTGCAGCAGAGTGACAGAGGGCTATGGCAGAAGGTTGTGAATGTGCTAGCAGGGGTGGGAAGGGACACGAACTGGAGCAGTGCGGTGCCACAGCTGTATCCTGGAACAACGTCCTGAGCAGAAAAAAGCTGTAATAACACTAAAAGATGAGTACAATCCTTGGCCCTGGGAGAACGCTGGTGAGCTCATTCTGGAAGTGTGCAATGAGAAGAGTCTTCTGTAATTTGTTGTGGAGGGATCAGGAACATTTTCTGCCCATATCGGCTTTTCTATAGGAAAAGCAGATAGTATCAACGAGGAAGATCAACAAATCTATACTTTGAAGCAAAGTAGGAAATGTTCCCAAGGGTGAGGAAACCTCACTGAGACTGCCTTTCTTCCTTCTGCTCAAGCCAGGATACTGTTAGCTTGAATACCAGAGTCATCTATGATACGGTATTTGCTGAGACTAAGGGAGGATGGCTTAATTGCTTTTAGTCTTGTTTCCCTTTAGTTATTTCTTGCTCTAGTCAGTAATACAGGGTTTTAAGAAAATGCGTGTAGTTGCGTTAGTTGCATAGTAAAGAACCTAGGATGACAAATCTTGTCTTTGGAGTTGTTGATGAGAAGGTCTCATTGAGAGCCCAGTCTAGCGTGGCTGGTATGAAGCAGCAGCCTGTTCGAGCTGGAATAGCAAAGAGGCGTGCCCCGGGATCAGCGGAGAGCGTCAGCCCCAAAGCAGGGGGAAACGCCTACTACAAGATGTACCTTTTATTTTCACAATTCCTTTTAGTAAAACTGGGGTTTGTGTGCTGAAGATCTCTCTGCACTAACATTTTTCTGTTAACATGGCAACACGTCGTGTGGAGGCAGAGATTTTTAGCTCATCTTTTATTTCTCATGCGATCTACTAGAACTTGTTTTGCTGGATGAAGTTCTGCTTTGCTTTGTATCTTATTTGTAGTATCAAATGTCTCTTATTTTCGCCTTTTTGTGGTGAACATATTTATGAATTAAATTATTGAAATAAAACACCCTGTACGACCCCAACAGGGACTGCAAATAATTGTTTACTTGCTCTGCTGGGGTTTTTTAAATAAAAATAGAGTAGGCTTATGCTGTACGCAGGCTTTTGTCAGGCAGACAGTTAGCCTGTTGCCATGTTCTTGACTGTAGCGTCTCTTAAAATGTGGGTTGCAGCCTTCCTCTGCAAAAGGTCAAGTATGCAAGGGATGTCTAGTTACCTCTAATTACTGGCAGTGGCCTGGGGCCTCCGAAGCAATGTTTAGCTGTTGACAGTTGCTGTAGCAATTTTTCATTTCCATCTCTGAGGAGCTGAGCAGCTGCTAGCAACAAAAAGGCTTGGGGCTGTTTTGGGGCTGGGGAGGCAAGCTGTGAGTCCTAAAGTCTGAGGTGTTGTCAGCATAACTTTCTCCTGTGTTTGTCTGGCTGTGCAACTCCTCTGGGTCCTGCCAGCAAGGCGACATAGCAGCTGGGTAGCACCACTGCACTATGTAAATGCTGGTATGAAGAATTAATTTCGAAAATAATGTCTTTTCTTTTCAGTTGTGTTGATTGGAGACTCTGGAGTTGGGAAGAGTAATCTTCTATCACGTTTCACACGCAATGAGTTCAATCTGGAGAGTAAAAGCACCATTGGGGTGGAATTTGCCACCAGGAGCATCCAGGTGGATGGGAAGACGATAAAAGCACAGATCTGGGATACTGCAGGACAGGAACGATACCGTGCCATTACCTCAGCGTGAGTACCGTGTCTTTACTCAGGCTAACAGCAGAATTCTAGCAGAGATGGTACAGATAAATCTATGGGTAGAGTATTAATGAAACCTAGTTGGGACACAGGGCAAAATCACTACGACAGACTTCCGTGTAGATCCAAGTCATAAGATGGCAAATACTTTTGTGTTCCTTGATTAATATAATGAATGTAATGTTTAGATTCTAATGATACTATTATAGAAAAAATGACAGCTTAAATCAAAACTGTGGGAAATTCTGTTTGTGTCTGATGATTTGGGTGTTTCACCTGCCCTGGATGTGCTATCTTCATCACGTGGAATGAGTGTCATTTCTGATGGAAGCTGGGTACTGTTTGGCGTCATGTTTTAGTGTAGGCATTGTAGCTTACCATAATGCCAGTGGCTTCTGGTCTTCGTTGCCCCCTCAATCTTGAGATTGAAGGTATTTTTAGGACAGTCTGCAGCCACAAACTCCCTTGAAATCTCAATGACTTTGAATTAGTCACAGCCCTGAAAATTAGGTCCAAGAGTGCATGCTGAATAACCAGTAGGAAAGCAACTGTGATAATGCTGACTCTGCAGCATTAAGCACATCCCTATTTAGAACAGTGGTGTTGAGAAGCTTTCATGTATGGCACCTTGTTAATCCAGACAGTGTCTTAAGATGTAACCTCTGGGTGTATCTGTTTCTATGCAGGTAGCAGGCAAAAGTATCTTTTAGAGGAAAAAAAGAAAACCCTATTGGCAGGCCTAGTTATCCAGGGCTTATTCTGATCGGCGAGTTGAAATTTTTTGGTGTTAC